>NC_142464.1:100523228-100838228 GCF_049115385.1 Moschus berezovskii | reverse complement strand
ATATGGAAGAAAGTTTTTGTCTTTCTTTTTAAATAAAATGTAACCATGAGTTGGAAAAGGAACTGATTTGCAAAAATTCCTTTTTTAATGAATAGTTATTGGAACTCATTTTGTATTCTTTAAGAGGACCTTAAAATCATGGCGCTCATTACCAGATTCTTCTTACAAGATCACTGACTTGCAAATCCTTGGCGAGTTACAGTCTCACAACTCAATCCAGACATAAAAAGGTCATGGAAACCTGACACGGAGGTAGCAGGTGTGGGAGCCACCCATCCCATTCCATTCCGATTAAGTCATCCACCCGTTTATAAAAAGAATTATGCAGCTAACCCTCAGAAATGTGGGATGGTCTGCTCTGGGAAGCGTGGGCTGGTGGTGGTGAGCTTAATTTCATCACCATTTTTGTTCGGATGGAGGGAGCAGCTGTAAGGCAACAAATAGTTTTATTTTCCAGAGGCTAATGGAAAGCCTCCAGCCAGCAGGGTGCACAGAGCAGTGAGATGCATTTCCTCTGAACTCCCCAGGAAGTTCAAGGTCAGTGGGGAATCTAGTTTTTCCTGCTGCTGCTGCTGCTAAGTCACTTCAGTCATGTCCGACTCTGTGTGACCCCATTGACGGAAGCCCACCAGGCTCCCCCGTCCCTGGGATTCTCCAGGCAAAAATCAGTTTATTTGGTTTTTCTGGATTTTTTTGCCTGTTTTTTTTTTTTTGCAACTTTTTGTTTTAATCCTTAAAGGCTTTTATCTTTTGGTGGTGCCAAATGGCATCTTAATGCCCTGACCAGGGATCAAACCTGTGGCCTTGCATTGGCAGTGAGGAGCCTTAACCATTGGACCACCAGGAAAGTCCCACTGCCTGTTTTTTAAGCATCACAAATATTTCTAAGGGAAAAGGCAGCCGGGTGAAAAGCACTAGTTCACTGCTTGAGATGTCAAAAGCTCCAAAACCTACTCCTCAGAGACCTCCATGCTCCTTTAGGCTACTTGCATGTGGCCTTGGGCAAGTCTCTACACATCTTTGGATGCAGTTCCATCATGTCTACTTCCAGGCAGCGCTGTGGGCTGAAAGGGACAAGACCCAGATTTTCACTCTGGCCCCTGCTAATTCTGATGATTCGATTCAGGACAGGAATCTGAGTCTGAACACAGGGCAAGTCATGAAGCCTGGTAGTACTTGTATTTTAGACAAATGACTATTGTTTGCTTGTGTTTTACAAAGTCACCCTCCTTTCTCCTCAATCTCACTTTTCTGTAAAATATGATCTTCTTTCACTACTTCTTCTTCTCCTCAAACATATATATTCAGTCAAATAAAAAAATCAACAGTCCCAGGAGTTCCCTGGCCCAGGTTCAATCCCTGGTCAGGGAACTGAGATCCCACAGGCCACATGGCACAGCCCAAAAAAGAGTTCCCTTCTGACATGTAAGCTCATCAGTTCAGTTCAGTTCAGTCACTCAGTCGTGTCTGACTGTTGGCAACGTCATGGACTGCAGCACGCCAGGCTTTCCTGTCCATCACCAACTCCCAGAGCTTACTCAAACTCATGACCATTGAGTCGGTGATGCCATCCAACCATCTCATCCTCTGTCGTCCCCTTCTCCTCCCACCTTCAATCTTTCCCAGCATCAGGGTCTTTTCTAAGGTGTCAGTTCTTTGCATCAGGTGGCCAAAGTATTGGAGTTTCAGCTTCAGCATCAGTCCTTCCAATGAATATTCAGGACTGATTTCCTTTAGGATGGACTGGATGGATCTCCTTGCAGTCCAAGGGACTCTCAAGAGTCTTCTCCAGCACCACAGTTCAAAAGCATCAATTCTTCAGTGCTCAGCTTTCTTTATAGTCCAACTCTCACATCCATACATGACTACTGGAAAAACCATAGCTTTGACTAGATGGACCTTTGTTGGTAAAGTAAAGTAAGCTCATAGACTAAATGAATGGGAAGGGGAGAAGCTATTCCAAATTTGCAGGGATAGTGGGAAGATTTAGTAGTGAGATATCATTTTAAAAGGGGCTCACTTTTCCCCACCCTCTGTCTACTGTTCCGAATCATACATGCTGCCTCCTATGCCCAGAAAGGCCTCTTCCCCACACATCCTTCCCATTCAATGGAACCTCTAATCGTGTGCTATGTTATAGACAGTAAAATGGGCTTCTTGTAACAGGCAATTTATTGCAAAACAAAAACAGACTCACACACTTAGAGGATGGACTTATGGTTGCCAGGAGGGAAGAATGGGGAGAAGGGAAAGTTAGGGACTTTGGGATGGACCAGTACACACTGCTGTATTTAAAATGGATAACCAACAAGGACCTACTGTATAGCACAGGGAACTCTGCTCAATTTTATGTGGCATCCTGGAAGGATGAGGGGTTTGGAGGAGAATGGATACATGTATATGTATGGCTGAGTCTGCTGTCCACCTGTACCGTCCTAACATTGCTAATCAGCTATACTCCAATACAAAATAAAAAGTTTAATAATAATATTAAAAAGATATTTGGAGGCAGCAAAAAAAATAAATATAAAAAAGAGGCAATTTATTTCACAAATACACAATTTATTTTCAAGTGTTCATTTTTCAATCACCTACACTATATACTGAACGTCCATATCTCTCATTTAATCCTCGCTACAATCCTTTGAGGTGAGAATCAAATAAATTAAATGACTTGTTTTCCAGGCAGCATCAAGCCTGCATCACCATCTCACATGTCCTTTCTCCTAGAAAGGCTGCATTCTAATTCCCAAAGGCTTACATGAGCCTTGCAAAAAATTTACAAAACATTTACCACGAAAACTACCCCCAAAACTTTTCTTTGCCAAACCAACCATGGATACCAAACTTAGGAGTAGGATAATATTTGGCAAAATTAGTACCTTAATACAGAAGTTTGGGAGGTTGGGTTTGCCAAGAAAAATGGGGGTTGGGGGGCATTCTCAGTTCAGTTCAGTTGCTCAGTCGTGTCTGACTCTTTGTGACCCCATGAATCACAGCACGCCAGGCCTCCCTGTCCATCACCAACTACTGAGGTACAAATTCACTGGTTACAAGGCCTTTCTGAGGATCTGATTCAGGACAGGAATCAGAGTCCCAACTCAGGGTGAAAACATGAGATTAGGTGCATCCCCAGCAGTTAACCCTAACAGTTTGTCCTGAAAGGGAAATGTAGCTTCTGATTTTTTTAAATTTAAAATGTAGGTTATCTGCAAACAGCAGAGTACTCCCTGTACTGAAAGCACCTTGCATCATCCCAGGGGTTTAAATGAAACCGGAGACCCTTTCCTCTGTCTTTGCTTTCCATTCATTCTAAACGTTAGTGGATCTACGACGCGCAGCACACCTATCTACCAAATCAAGTTTCCATTGATTTAGAGAGGGTCTTGAGTACTGACTCTTATTTGTGTACCTGTCTGCTTTCCTAATTTACATCCTTTGTACTGTCCTTCCTTCTTCAGTTTCCCTTCAGCTGGGAGGTGTTTGTTTTCCTTTTCGAAGGTCTTTTCTTTGGCTCACTTCACATTGCATCATTTCTTCTCCATTTATCCACCACTAGCTGCAGACCTCTATGTACTCAGCAGCAGACATATTCTCTGTCCTAGAACATCCATGTCACCCCTTCACTCCCTCCTCCCAGAGAACTAAACCCTGCCTTCTTTATGGGTCAGCAGATCTCCTAAGGCCACTGACCCACAACTCACTTGAAACTGCATTTCTCTTGTCACTGTAGCCTTTTAAGAAGGTGTTTTTACTTTTGATTGTTTTTGGTCACTGGGTAAGACACTCACAAAACTTATATAAACACCACTTCCCTGCTCAGCATTCTTGACATATTTATGATGGATGAGGAAGCCTGCCAACCTGAGGTGTTGCCCTTGTCCACCCAAAACTAATTTTAAGAGAAAAGGAGGCAGGTACAGATGGAAATGCCGATAAATATACATTTTCACCACACAAATGATTTCTCCAGGAAACAGATTCCCTGATCACATATCCTGGAAGCCACATAGATCTTTTTTTCAAAAATAGAAAGATCACTTAGGAAAAAAATGAAAGCTAGTCAATAAAATGGGCTTCCTGGGTAGCTCAAATGGTGAAGAAACTGTCTGCAATGTAGGAGGCCTGGATTCGATCCCTGGGTCGGGAAGATCCTGTGGAGAAGGGAATAGCAACCCACTCCAGTATTCTTGCCTGGAGAATTCCACGACAGAGGAGCCTGGTAGGTTACAATCCATGGGATCGCAAAGAGTCAGACACAAGTAAATGAAATATCACAAGTTACTCTATCAGAATCAAGTGAAAGGAAATGACATTTCTGGACGTGACATATGCCAAGATATAAAGGGAAGACCTCAGGAAAGCAACAGCTCTACTAAAAACAAAGCCAGATTAATCCAGAGTATAAGGGCGTCTACCCAGTTCTCTGCAATGTAGGGGCGGAATGTCCATCCATGTCTACCAAAGCGCGTTCATAAATCCCCATCTCTAAATATGTGCTTCCCTGAGAGCTCAGTTGATAAAGATGTATGAGGAGGAAAGACTACCTTCTTTTGGAGAGTTCAACTTTAAAAACCAACACATAATAGACGAGATAAGACATATTCAAAAGGCATTTTAGAGACAAAATGTTTCCCACAGCAAAAGCACAGAGTGCAAGGACTCTTTAGTAACCTTATCGATCCCATTAACATATCTAAAGAAAGAATGTGTCAATCAGAAAGGGGATTTGGAGCGGAGGGCAGAGAAGTCACGAGATGGGAGAGGAGCGCTTTGGCAGAATGCTTCCCTGCGGTCCAGAGGGGAAAGGGCCCTGATTCAGCAGCGCGGGCATCTGTCCCGCCTAGCAGATGCGTTCCTCGTGGAAAGATGGGCCACCTGGCCAACAGCGGGGAGGCCAGCACATTCTGGCGCCTCAGACCCACTCTTCAGCCTGAGATCAGCATGTAACCTCCTGACCTAGTTATGATCAGACTTCCTATTTCGTTTTCCTGTGGGGATAAAGTATACTGATTCTTGGTCACCTTGGGGTATTTATTCCACTTAGAGCTGCGCTCTTCAAAATGAGCTAATGTATTGACATTCTGGTGTGTGTCTTTCAATGATGTGAATTAACATTTCTAAATTTCACGAGAGGGGGAGGGTGGGGGCTTCTTGATAACCAGGCACCCAGCATGTTTGGTAATAAGACAGTACTCCATATCGCTGTTGGCCCCTAACTTAATTAAGAATAATAATGAGCAAACAGTGCACATTTTCTATGTACTTTGATTTTGTACATTAAATCTTCACAATTTCCTTGTGAGGCAGGGATTATTACTTCCTATTATTACTTTATAAAAGAGAACCTGAGGTCACACAATTTGCAAACAACAAAGCCTGATTTCAATCCCAGGACTGTCTGTTGCCTGTTCCGCTAGACAAAATAATTCAAACTAGACAAAATAATAGTCAACTATTATATCAACTAGAAGGCATAACCGGAAGCCAGCATGGCTACTATCCATAGCAGGAAACAAGACAACCCTCTTCAGAGGTTAATTGGTAACGAGAGTCCTGTCTTAACATTCTGTATGTGGATTCCGCTGTCAATCCTCAACAGATACATGCTAGAGCTCTCAAACTGGCTTTGGGTTCCAATGTCAAAGTGAGTTCAAAGCTTTCAACACTCTCTGGACGCATGGAATAGGCCAATGGGTCTGAATCTTCCTATCCATCTATTTGAGAAATTGGCCACCATGTGCAGAATGAATGCTTGCTTTACTCAAATACTGACCCACAAATAATGCCTAGAGTTGGCCAAAAATAATAAAAATAATAGCAGCAGCATCTGTTGTTATCGTGAGTAACCATGTAGAATATTTCATTATGTTGCTCTAATCACCTTGTAAAGTAGCTATTTTAATCCCAATTTAAAAATAAGGAAATTGAATCTTCAACCAGGCTAAGTAATCTCCCAAGATCCCATGGGTAGAAGATAACAGCCCTAGAATTTGAACCCAGGCCTGATCTGACTCTGGCGCCTATGCTTTGAGCCATGTTGCATCACTGTCCACCAGAGAAGCAAAGGTCTAGTTAGAAGGCCCTGAAGAGAAACCAGATCCGGCCCAGCACACTGAGGAGAGTCACTGGAGCCTGGGGACACGGTGGGACCACACCCACAGCTGTTATTTTTTTGTGGTTGGGAGGAGCTGCTTTTCTCCTCAGCACAGCCTCAGACAGTGAACTTAGAGGAAGAAGTGAATGCAGGAGTGAATGGGACTCTCGGACAGCAGCCCCCAACCTTCCTGGCACCAGGGACCAGTTTCGTAGAAGACAACTTTTCCATGGACCAGGGATGGAGAAACGGTTTGGGGATGATTCAAGTGCATTACATTCACTGTGCACTTTATTTCTAATCTGGGCGTCCCGCATAGCTTAGCTGATAAAGAATCCGCCTGCAATGCAGGAGACTCTGGTTCTATTGCTGGGTCGGGAAGATCCGCTGGAGAAGAGATAGGCTACCCACTCTAGTATTCTTGGGCTTCCCTTGTGGCTCAGCTGGTAAAGAATCCACCTGCAATACAGGAAACCTGGGTTCGATCCCTGGGTTGGGAAGATCCCCTGGAGAAAGGAAAGGCTACCCACTCCAGTATTCTGGCCTAGAGACTTCCATGGACTGTTATAGTCCAAGGGGTCGCAAAGGGTCAGACACAACTGAGTGACTTTCACTTTCTTTCTAATCTTATGCCTCCACTGACTGTCCAAAAGCCCAGAGATTGTAGACCTTTGACTTAAGAGACTATGTGAGGCCTGATGAGAAGACCAGCTTACTATGGACATCTTAAAAATGGTATGGCTTGATTAACAACTCCTGAAGTTCCAGCCAACTTCAGTTCAGTTCAGTTCAGTTGCTCAGTCGTGTCTGACTCTTTGCAACCCCAAGAATCACAGCACGCCAGGCCTCCCTGTCCATCACCAACTCCCGGAGTTCACTCAAACTCATGTCCATCAAGTCGGTGATGCCATCCAGCCATCTTATTCTCTGTCGTCCCCTTCTCCTCCCACCCCCAATTTCTCCCAGCATTAGTCTTTTCCAGTGAGTCAACTCGTCGCATGAGGTGGCCAAAGTATTGGAGTTTCAGCTTTAGCATCAGTCCTTCCAATGAACACCCAGGACTGATCTCCTTTAGGATGGACTGGCTGGATCTCCTTGCAGTCCAAGGGACTCTCAAGAGTCTTCTCCAGCACCACAGTTCAAAAGCATCAATTCTTCAGCGATCAGCTTTCTTCACAGTCCAACTCTCACATCCATACATGACCACGGGAAAAACCATAGCCTTGACTAGGCGGACCTTTGTTGGCAAAGTAATGTCTCTGCTTTTTAATATGCTGTCTAGGTTGGTCATAACTTTCCTTCCAAGAAGTAAGCGTCTCTTAATTTCATGGCTGCAAACAGCATCCACAGTGATTTTGGAGCCCAAAAAAATAAAGTCTGACACTGTTTCCACTGTCAACTTAAACATCCTCAAATATTATAACATTTAGTTACCATGTGAGATAGCCAAAACCTGATTAATGAAGAAATACCTAAATGTGTAAGCCCAGGACTTAGTAGGTCAGGGTAATAAGGCTCAAGTGGCCTGGTGAAGTGGGACCAGCAGCATCTAGACTCCTCTGTGGCTCATCCACTTACCAGTTCAGCAACCTTCAGTGACCTGCTTAACCATCTTGCCTATACAATGAGGATAATGATAGCTATCTCCCCAGATTCTGTGCAGACTAAATGAAGTTATATAGATTAATGTAAGACATCTCCAGCAATGCTTGGTTTGTCATAATGATTGCAAAAAATGTTTTAAATTCCTTCCACAGGTAATTCCCTCCACCAAGAGGTGTTCTCCTGGAACTAGAAAGCTTCTAACTTTAAGGCATCATGAACCAATCACAAGGCAAACCTTTTCCAACAAAGGAAACATCACTATCACAACCAGAGAAACAAAACAAACCAAACAAAAGCAGGAATTCACTTGTTTTGACGACATTCCCTACCCCCGGGGGTAGGTCAGGTAAGAAGAATGCTCTCCAAGTCTCCAAGCCTGGGGCTGTCTCTGGTCCCACAGGGAGGTAACACCTCATAGAGCTCTGACCACATCGGGGATCAGGGTCACTTTTCATCAAGCCCAGAAATGTGGAAAGTACAGTGAACCCTGCCAAGCCAACACCTGCTGGGAAAACTAGGGTTTCACAAGACAGACATATCTAAAATGTCTTCACAGGCCACAAGATGGGCAAGAAAAAAGGAAAGTTATGTGGTGATCGGGGTGGGGGGGTGGGGGGTGAGGTACCATAAAATCCACACGGCGAGGTTTAAAGAACAGGCTTTTTACGGGAGGGGGAGGCGCAGGAGGAACCTGGCGCCCACCCGTCCTGCCTACCTGCGCACCACCAGCCGCAGGGTCTTGTAGGATCCTTTCACCAAGGAAACGGCCTCCCTCCGGGAGCTGCTCAGTGCCACCTCGTTGATGTTCACCACCTCGTCCCCAGCCCGCAGTCTGGAGCTCACCAGGTCCGCTTTGCCCCCTTCTTTGATCTGCTTAGAGAGAGGAGGATCCACAGGTGAGCAGCCTGTTTCCTGCAGAGACCGCCCACTGCCCGCGGCCACGCCCACTCCCACTGTTTGCATCCAGAAGGCAGGGATGACTTCCTTTCTCCACACCTTCCAGCACCCAGCACCCAGCCAGCCACAGAGGGCATTCAGAAACAGAGGGTGAAGGGCTGAAAGAACTGATTTCCATCCAAAACCCACTCCCGACCTCCATCTTCAGCACCCGTTCCAAGTCCCTCAAAGCAACTGTTTTATTCCTTTAGAAGTTGCCTTCTTCTTACTTCATTTTTTTGGGGGGGAGGTCTAAAATTATACGCCCTCTTCTGCTATTTGGGGGCTTCCCAGGTGGGGCTAATGGTAAAGACACAGGTTCCATCCCTGGGTGGGAAGATCCCCTGGAGGAGGAAATAGCAACCCATTCCAGTATTCTTGCCTGGAGAATCCCAGCAACAGAGGAGCCTGGAGGGCTACGGTCCATGGGGGTCGCAAAGAGTCGGACACGACTGTAGTGACTTAGAGTGCACACACAAAATTATAACTCACTGGATAAATAAGCGGTGGTACATCCAAACAATGGAATATTATTTAGCACTAAAAAGAAATAAACTCACAAGCCATGAAAAGGCATGGAAGAACTTTCAATGCATGTTAATAAGTGAAAGAAGCCAATATCCAAAGGTTACATATGGGATGATTCCAACTCTATGACATTCTGGAAAAGACAGAATTATGGAAACAATAGAAAGATCAGTAGTTAGATAGATGGGCAGAATAGACAGAGCACATAGATGTTTAGAACCATGAAACTATTCTGTGTGATACTATAAGGTTGGGTACACGACATTATACCCAAGACTGTACAACACCAAGAGTGAACCCTGACATCAACTATGGACTTTGGGTGATAAGGCTGTGTCACTGTAGGTTCATCACTCATAACACATGCACCACTGTGACAAGGAGATTGGCAATAGGAGAGGTTATGCAAGCAATCAAGGAGTGGGGACACATGGAAGCTCTCTCTACTTTCTGCTCAACTTCGCTGTGAATTTTAAAACTGACGGAATTCTCCAGGCCAGAATACTGGAGTGGGTAGCCGTTCCCCTCTCCAGGAGATCTTCCCAACCCGGGGATGGAACCCAGATCTCCCACATTACAGGTGGATTCTTTACCAGCTGAGCCACCAGGGAAGCCCAAACAGAAAATTACCTCACTGCAGCAACCAAGTTAACATGTGTAATGTTAGTCAATCAGTTGTGTTTGACTCTCTTTGAGACCCCATGGACTGTAGCCTGCCAGGCTACTCTGTCC
Organism: Moschus berezovskii; assembly: GCF_049115385.1. Classification (NCBI taxonomy): domain Eukaryota; kingdom Metazoa; phylum Chordata; class Mammalia; order Artiodactyla; family Moschidae; genus Moschus; species Moschus berezovskii. The sequence continues at coordinate 100,828,330 of NC_142464.1, read as the reverse complement.
ATGGAATTCTCCAGGTAAGAATACTGGAGTGGGTTGCCATTCCCTTCTCCAGGGGATCTTCCCAACCCAGGGATCAAACCCAGGTCTCCTGTATTGCAGACAGACTCCTTACCGTCTGAGCCACCAGAGAAGCATTTTTTATAACATAAATGAACTCTCCTGCTGCTGCTGCTGCTGCTGCTGCTAAGTCGCTTCAGTTGTGTCCGACTCTATGCGACCCCATAGACGGCAGCCCACCAGGGTCCGCCATCCCTGGGATTCTCCAGGCAAGAACACTGGAGTGGGTTGCCATTTCCTTCTACTAAAAATCCTAATTCATTCAACAAAGTGATTCAACATTTTCTTATGCCAGAAGTTGTTCCAGGAGCTAAGGCTGTGACAGTGGGCAAAACATACAGAAATTCTTTCTCTTCTGGTGCTTAAGGCAGAGGCAGAAAGCAAACACTAAACAGAGTAAACAAGTAAATGATGTTAGTTGATGAAGCTGTCTTCCCTGGTGGTCCAGGGGTTAAGAATCTGCCTGCCAACGAAGAAGACACAGGTTTGATCCCAGGCCCGGGAAGAGTCCACATACCTTACAGCAACTAAGCTTGTGAGCCACCACTGCTGAAGCCCACGCACCCTAGAGCTGGTGCTCCAGAACAAAAGAAGACACCCCAGTGAGAAGCGCACACACCTCAACTAGAGAGTAGGGCCTGATTCCTGCAACTGGAGAAAACCCCACACAGCAATAAACACCCTGCACAGCCAAAAATTAAAAAATAAAATAAATGATAGGCAGTTTTTTAAAAAAGATTGACAAAGTGCTTTGGAAACCAACAGAACAAAATAATGCTTGATCCTATGGCATGTCAATAGTGATGAAACAGAATTAAAAGGGACAAAAATAAAACAAAAACAAGTAAACAAGCCTGACCCATATAGCTTTCTTTTTTCAATAATTACTCTCCAGAATTACCCACATGTTCAAAAACCTTCAGTAGGCCTTAATATATATAAAATAAACCAAATTCCTATAAAAATTTTGTAAATTATGTCCTTGCTAACTTTTGTTTTAGTGTAATGTATGCTAAAATTTATACTTTATTTTTAAGATAGTGTTCATTAATTTATTATTAAATCACTATATTCATTAATTTATTATGAAGGATGAAAATAATACAGAAAGTATGTAAAGGGAAAAGTAAGTCATACCCCGGCTCATTCCGTTTTACTCTCTAAAGGTAACCATTGTCGGGGCTTCCCTGGTGGTCCAGTGGTTAAAAATCTGCCTTGCAATTTGAGGGACACCAGTTTGATCCCTGGTCAAGAAAGATTCCACATGCCAAGGGGCAGCTAAGCCCTATGCCGCAACTAACGTGGCTGTGCTCTGGAGCCTGCGAGCTACAACTACTCAGCCATATGCTGCAGCTACCAAAAGAAAGCTGAGCACCCTAGATCCTGTGCTCTGCAACAAGAGAAGCCAGTGCAGAGAGAAACCCAAGCACGGCAAGAAGAGTAGCTTTCTCATCACAACTAGAGAAAGCCCTCTTGAAGCAACAAAGACCCAGCACAGCCAAAAGTGCAAATAAATATTAATAAATATTTATTATTTTTTAAAAATAAAGGCAACTACTATTTACAGTTTAGCATCAATCCTGGGTGTTCATTGGAAGGACTGATGCTGAAGCTGAAACTCCAATACTTTGGCCACCTCATGTGATGAGTTGACTCACTGGAAAAGACTCTGATGCTGGGAGGGATTGGGGGTGGGAGGAGACGGGGACGACAGAGAATGAGATGGCTGGATGGTATCACCGACTCGATGGACATGAGTTTGAGTGAACTCCGGGGGTTGGTGATGGACAGGGAGGCCTGGCATGCTGTGATTCATGGGGTCGCAGAGAGTCGGACACGACTGAGTGACTGAACTGAACTGAACTGAAGCAATCACTAGGATAAAGACTGATACACTTAAAACCATTCTGTGTCCTTACTACCATCCTGCTTTCCCTTTCAGTATAGTAGTCAGTAAATTACATAAAATATTCAACACTATTATTAAGCAGTCTTCATTTTAGATGATTTGTGATTTGCCCAACTGTAGGCTAATGTTAAGTGTTCTGAGCATGTTTAAGGTGGGCTAAGCTAAGTTCAGTAGGTTAGATGTATCAAATGTATTTTGGACTTAATGATATTGTCCACTTACAATGAGGGTATTGGGATATTACCTCATTGAAAGTCAATGAAGACCTGCATATATATATATGTGTGTGTGTGTGTGTGTGTGTGTGTATTTTTTATTTTCACAAAAATGACATCATGCTATACCCACCCCCTCGACCATCTTTTGGCTTTTAACCAAGAGGCATTAAACTGAGGTGGTTAAGAGTTTGAGGCGTCAAACAGGTAACTTAGGTAAGAGGAAGTCACCTCTTCTCTGGAGTCGTGAGACTCCTGTGTTAAACAGGAGATAGCAATAGCTGTACTGCAGGGAGGATGAATGAGATGAGCCGCTTGAATTGGTGAACACGGTTCCAGGTCCCGGATTACAGTAAGATTTTATAAGTAGTAGCCATTGTTTTCAAAAGTCATAAATATCATGAAGATACTTCCTTTTATACCAGATTCTACTATACCATCTTGGTACAATTCATTTAGCCATCCTTTCTTGTCATCTGCATATCTGAGGTTATTGATATTTTCCCCGGCAATCTTGATTCCAGCTTGTGCTTCTTCCAGCCCAGCGTTCCTCATGATGTACTCTGCATAGAAGTTAAATAAGCAGGGTGACAATATACAACCTTGACGCACTCCTTTTCCTATTTGGAACCAAAGAGTTGGACACGACTGAGCAACTGAACTGAACTGAACTGAACTGATCCTTTCTTGTTGGTCATTTTCCCCTGCCTTTCTACCCTTTTCATCCCACTAAACTTCCCTGCCAACCTCTTATAGATTTCACTTTCCCCCCCAAACATACTAGGCACACTCTAACCTCAAGCTCTACCCCAGTGGCTCAGTTACCCTCTACCTGGATCACTCCCCACTACTCACAGCACCATGGTCACCTATAAAAACTGCAATATTCCCTCATGGTTAAGAGCTGGGGCTCTGGAACCAGATAGTCTGGCTCTGAGGCTTGCCAGCTGTGTGACTGTGAGCAGCTTATTTAACCTTAGGGTGCCTCAGTTTCCTCTTCTGTAAGATGATAGGGTTTACCACAGAGCCTATCTGAGGTATCAAGTGAGTTCATCAAGAAAAGGACTTGACCCATAGAGTGTATGTGTTAGTCTCTCAGTCGTGTCTGACTCTTTGCATCTCCATGGACTGTAGCCCATCAGACTCTTCTGTCCATGGAATTCTCCAGGCAAGAACACTGGAGTGGGTTGCCATGCCCTCCTCCAGGAGATCTCCCCAACCCAGGGGTTCAATAGTATGTATTCAATAAAGTTGAAGTCTATTGACTATTCATCCTTTGAGGCCAAGTTCAAATCCCATTTCCTCTAAGCCTTTTCTGATCTGTCATAAATATCCCCTGACCCTCTTGCACCTGCGATCTGTCCTTTAAGAAGTGTCCCACCCCTCCATTGTGGGAGAACCAAATGAATAAAATACTACATAATGACATTACAGCAATAATAAACTAAATAGATAATTTACTAAATAGATAGTTTATTATCGTTATACTACTTGAACACAATGCTTGTGGCTATCACACTCTGTCTTTAGGCACAGCTATTTAAGTCTGTGCCTGTTCTCTGCCCACAGTCCCACCTTATCCCCAGCTTGGGCTGTGAACTCTGAAGAGAGGAACTGACACTATCTCTACTTAGCCCAGAATGCCTCCCCAGAGGTTTGCACAAAGGACCTCCTCGCACTGGTTCATTCATTCAGCCAAGATTCACTGAGCATCTACTGTGTGCCAGGTATGGAGCTAAAAGCTGAGGGGACAATGATGAACACCACAGACACAACAGTCCTATTCAAGTCCCCGTTTGTAGAATTAAATCCCCTCTCTGCTGCTCTACTATTTGCCAATATTTTCAGTAAGATGAGAATGAAATGAGGCCTAGGAAATAGCCAATTACTTATATTAAAAAGAAAGTCAAGAAAAGCGCATTTGTACAGTTTATATCATGTTTTTCTCATGACTGATTTAACGTGAAAGTAAACATTACCAGAAAGAATGGCCTAAAGAGTTTCATTGTTGTTCACTGTTCTGATAAACTATTTCTATAACCCTTTGTATTTACAGAGTTTCTCATAATCTCTTGACTTTGAACAGAGCCTTGAGGCTTAAAGTGCTTACTTTTTAAAAAAAATTATTTGTTTTTTAGGATAATTGCTCTATAGAATTTTGCTTACTTTAAAAAAGTCAGTAAAGATAATTATGTATAAAACTGAAAAAAGTTGGGACTGGGATAATTTTTTGGAATGGTATGGCTTCTCAGGTGGCTCGGATGGTAACAGAATCCATCTGCAATATCGCAGACATAAGAGACGCGAGTTCAATGCCTGGCTTGAGAGGATCCCCTAGAGAAGGAAAGGCAACCCACTCCAGTTTTCTTGCCTGGGAAATCTCATGCACAGAAGAGCCTGGCAGGCTACATTCTGTGTGGTTGCAAAGAGTTGGACATGACTAAGGGACTAACACTTTCACTTTCACTTTTTTTTACCAACCATTAGTTGGGTTCTTGTTTTGATTCTCTAATCTCTCCAAACTCTCATGCTCTCTTCAGATTTTCTCTCTGGAGATGACTTTTAGACCTTTCCTCTAACACTAATCTTTTGCATAAGCCTTTACCCTATATTTTCAGTTTCTCTTTTTCTCTTCCTCATTTTTCTTCCAAATGCCCCTCCTCCATCATGAAACTGCCTTATCAACCCAGATAGAATCTCTCGCCTTCTCCTCTACACCATTTCTGCCTGCCTGGAGACAAGCCACAGCAGTGTCTTTGTCATAGGTATTTCTGACCATGCTCTGTCCCCTCTTCCGGGTTTTAAACTCCCAGAAGTCAGAAACTCTTCTGTTCACAAATATTTTGGGGGCATCTACCAAGTGTCAGGGAGAAGGCAATGGCAACCCACACCAGTACTCTTGCCTGGAAAATCCCATGGACGGAGGAGTCCAGTAGACTGCAGTCCATGGGGTCGTGAGGAGTCGGACACGACTGAGCGACTTCACTTTCACTTTTCACTTTCATGCACTGGAAATGTCAACCCACTCCAGTATTCTTGCCTGGACAATCCCGGGGACAGAGGAGCCTGTTGGGCTGCCGTCTATGGGGTCACACAGAGTTGGGCCCGACTGCTGCGACTTAGCCACTATAGCTGCTGCACCAAGTGTCAGGCACTGTTCTAGGCCTGGGGAAATGTCCAGGAAAGAAGCATACTCTGTGTTCGCCTTTCCTGGAGTTTACATTTTAGCATATTCTTTCCTTTTGCTAATTGAAGAATTATTGCTTTACAATATTGTGTTAGTCTCTTCTGTACAGGAAGTGAATCAGCTGTATGTATACAAATACCCACCCTCTCCCTCCCGCCTCACCCATATCCCTCCCCTCTAGGTCATCACAGAGCACCGAGCTGAGATCCCTGTGCTGTACAGCAGGTTCCCACTAGTCATCCATTTTACACATGGCAGTATACATATATCAATCCTAATCTCCCAATTCTTCCCACCCTCCTCTTCGCCCACACCCCAAGTCCACTTGCCTGTTCCCCACGTCTGTGTCTCTGTTTCTGCGCTGCAAATAGGTTCATCTGTACCACTTTTCTATATTCCACATAATATGCATTCACATACAATCTTTGTTTTTCTCTGACTTGCTTCACTCTATATGACAGGCTCTAGGTCCATCCAGCTTTTAATATATTTCATATCTTTGCATTAAAAGCCTTATGCCTTCATGGAGGCAGTTCAGAGACCACAGTAGTAGTGGTGGTTTAGTCACTAAGTCGTGTCTTGTGACCCCATGGACTGTAGCCCACCAGGCTCCTCTGTCCATGGGATTTCCCAGGCAAGAATATTCGAGTGGGTTGCCATGCCCTTCTCCAGGGGATCTTTCCAACCCAGGGATCAAACCCAGGCCTCCTGCATAGCAGGAAGATTCTTTACTGATGAGCCACCAGAAAATAATGATCCAAACAAGGCTGAGTTTTTTCTGTTCTTTGGGTGCTTCAATTCATCTATGTACATAACTCTCCCTGGAAGGTCAGGCAGTTTGCAGTGAGTCAATGGAGTTCAGGAAGTTCTTCAGGATTCACCCATGGGTTCTATTCCCCAAAAAATCACATCCCAGTCAGTCCAAATGAGGCTGGAATTGAGCCAGCTGGGCACGAAATGTAGACCCCTCATCTAATGCCTTTGACTAACCACATTAAGGGCTGCCATATCAGTTTGTGGATTACTTGGGACCCCAGTGTTCCCCTCTTTCTCGTCTACTGCTGGTTCTTCTGCCACCTTCCTATTTGGTAGTATCAGTGTCAGTGGATATTCTACCTGTTGGTCACTCAGGTAGTAAGCCTGATTGCCAAGAAAGTGGAAATTATTGGCTAAGACAAGACTGAATTACCTTAATCAATATGATTGACTCCATTTATTATCACAAATGAGAAATTGAGATACTGAGATGCATTTTATGATGCACTAACAACGTAATTGATTTCTAATCTACTGAGGCTGACTAAATGCACATTTATATCAATTATTCACAGTATTTTTTTCAGGTATGTAAAAAACCAAGGGCTTCCCTGGTGGCTCAGAGGTTAAAGCGTCTGCCTCCAATGCGGGAGACCCGGGTTCGATCCCTGGGTCGGGAAGATCCCCTGGAGAAGGAAACAGTAACCCACTCCAGTATTCTTGCCTGGAGAATCCCATGGATGGAGAAGCCTGGTAGGCTACAGTCCACGGGGTTGCAGAGTCAGACATGACTGAGCGACGGAACGGAAAAAACAAAACCTTATTTTTATAGAGTTCAATTTCTATGTCAGATACTAAATTCGGGGGAAGTCAGTCACTTCTATCATTTTTTTGTGCATTTTGGTTAAAAACCATCCTATTCAAAACTTCTCCCTATATTTTTTTCAGGATGTGGCAACTGGCTCAAGGGAGGATCATGGTCACTTGACATTGGTGGACTGTGTCAACCAAGGTCCGTCTAGTCAAGGCTATGGTTTTTCCCGTGGTCATGTATGGATGTGAGAGTTGGACTATGAAGAAGGCTGATCGCCGAAGAATTGATGCTTTTGAACTGTGGTGCTGGAGAAGACTCTTGAGAGTCCCTTGTACTGCAAGGAGATCCAACCAGTCCATTCTAGAGGAGATCAATCCTGGGTGTTCATTGGAAGGACTGATGCTACAGCTGAAACTGCAATACTTTGGCCACCTCATGCGACGAGTTGACTCACTGGAAAAAACTCTGATGCTGGGAAAGGTTGGGGGCGGGAGGAGAAGGGGACGACAGAGACTGAGATGGCTGGATGGCATCACCGACTCTATGGATATGAGTTTGAGTAAACTCCGGGAGTTGGTGATGGACAGGGAGGCCTGGCATGCTGTGATTCATGGGGTCGCAGAGAGTCGGACACGACTGAGTGACTGAACTGAACTGGCCTATTTTTTAAATTATTATTAAAATATAGTGGTTAATAACATATTATTAAAGTATGTTGTCCAAGCTGTGTTGTACAGCAAAATGACTCAGTTATACACACATATACATTCTTTCTTTATAGTCTTATCCATTATGGTTTATTGTAGGATATTGAATATAGTTCCCTGTGCTATACAGTAGGACCTTGTTGTCATACTGTTTATCTAAAATCATTATTATGACTTTAAAAAAAAAACGTATATTTACAAAAGGTTTAACAATAATTCTCTAGAACTATTCATCAAAGAGGATTATACTTCTAACCTCATGCCCTGCTGATACTGTCTGTCAGCAAGACTCAGTGAAAAATGAAGCTTATTATTTTAAACCCTTGGACCAATACTGGAGCAGCTAAAGAGGTCACTGGCATTGTTTGTTCAATTTCACCTGCAGAGACTTTACTTATTCCAAGAATGTGATGGTCAACAAGTTAAATGACTTCAGATAATGTACCTTGTACAACTGGGTGGGAAATCCCTAAGCTAACAAGGGGAGAAGGCGATTATACACCTGGAAAATTAGTAGGCTTCTTCCCTTCTCAAATTCTAAATGCATCCACACCTTTAGGAGTAAATGAATTTTCTTACTATGACCATGTAAGGAGTTGTTTTTTAAAACATTTATAGTCTTTTACATTTCAATACATTCAGCTCCTAACATAGTGCCAATCGGGGCTTCCCAGGTGGCGCTAGAGGTAAAGAATCTGCCTGCCAATGCAAGAGACAAAAGAGACTTGTGTTCGATCCCTGGGTCCAGAAGACCTCCTGGAGGAGAGCATGGCAACCCATTCCAGTATTCTTGCCTAGAGAATCCCATGGACAGAGGAGCCTGGTGGGCTACAGTTGTTGCAAAGAGTCGGACATGACTGAAGCGACTTGCAGGCACATAGCACCAATCATAGTAAGTGATTAATAAGCCTTTGTTGAGTACATCTGGAGAAGTGAAGTGAAAGAAGTGAAGTGAAGTTGCTCAGTCGTGTCCGACTCTTTGCGACCCCGTGGACTGTAGCCCACCAGGCTCCTCTGTCCATGGGATTCTCCAGGCAAAAATATTGGAGTGGGTTGCCATTTCCTTCTCCAAGGGATCTTCCCGACCCAGGGATCGAACCCAGGTCTCCTGCATTGCAGAAGCTGACTTTAAATAAATACAATACCAGATGATACATTCATACATTCAAAACATGATACAGGCAAAATACAGGTAAAGGGGAGAGTTGTGTGTCCGTGTCAGCAACAGGATGTGGGTTGCAGAGGAGCGAGAAGTCAGACCTGGGGACTTCCCTGGTGGTCCAGCAGTAAAGAATTAGCCTTCCAGGGCTTCCCTGGTGACTTAGTGGTAAAGAAGCCACCTGCCAGTGCAGGAGATATGGGTTTGATCCCTGATTTGAGAAGATTCCACACGCATCTAGGCAAATGTGCCACAACTATTGAGCCTGTGCTCTAGAGTCACGGACCTGCAATTACTGAAGTCCCCACACCCTAGAGCCTGTGCCCTTCAACAAGAAAAGCCACTACAACAAGAAGTTGGTGCACCGCAACTAAAGGGTAGCCTCTGCTTGTTGCAACTAGAAAAAAGCCTGCTCAGCAACGAAGGCTCAGCACAACCAGAAAAAATATACAGAGAAAATAAACAAATAATAGTGAAAAGAATTAGCCTGCTAATGCAGGAGACATAGGTTTGATCCTTGATCAGGGGGCTAGAATCCCACACACCCTGGAGCAACTAAGCCCATGGGCCACAACTACTGAGCACATGTGCGCTAGAACCCGTGCTCCACAACAAGAGAAGCCACTGCAATGGAAAGGAAGCCTGTGCACTGAAACGAGAGTAGCCCCTGCTCGCCGCAACTAGAGAGAAGCCCACGTAGCAACGGAGACCCAGCACAGCCAAAAATCAATTAATTAGACAAGTCAGGCCCTTCCTTTCCCCTCTCCAAGACTCTAACCTCTGCAGCCCACTCTAAATGCACAAACTCTCTGGGGATGGGTCCTGTGTTCTTCTTCTCCCGGCTTTGTGCCCTCCGATAAAAATACCTCGACTCGATGCCCTGCCCTCCAGCCCTGTTCTCCGTCTTAGGTCATCACCACAGCATCAGCTGCAGCATCACTAGGATCAGAAGCACATCATGGGCAGCAACCTGGTGATCCTCTTGCAACTTCAATTAGATCAGGTCACTCTCCTCTGCAAGACCCTCGTCTCCACACTCTGAGCAGAAACCAGAGTTCTCCCTGTGCACCATGGCCCCTGCTGGGCTTGGCCTCCTTACCTCTCCACATCCTGCTGTTCTCCTTTCTGCTTACTCAACTCCAGTCCGAAGCCCCCTGAGGCAGGTGGAGTTTGTCAGGCAAGCTCCTGGCTCAGGCAGGCTCTTGTACCTATTGTTCCCTCAGCCTGGAATGCTTTTCCCTCGAGTCATCCCTTTCCCATCCTCTCACCTCCTCTAGGTCTTTACACTAATTCAGCTTCTGGAGGAATTTCAGCCTCTACTCTTCCTTCCCATCTTTCGTTTTTTTCTTTGGCACTTCGGTCATGATCCAACTCACTATACTTTTTACTTCTGTATCTTGTTCATAGTCTGTCTCCCCCAGGTCGGCTGCATGGGGGCAGGGACTTGGGTCTGTTTTGTTCACTGCCGTGTCCCCAGTGCTCAGGACTGCATGGGGGCACATAGAGCTGCTCAGTACTTATTGTATAAGGGAACATCAGCATTGCTATCAGCTGTTGCATGCCTTCTGTGTTACGGTAACTTTATTGCATCATCCGAAAAGTCACAAAGATTCTGCAAGCTACTATGATCTCCTTTTGCTATAAATGCAAACAGTAAAGACTCAGAGGGGTCAGATGACCTGCTCAGGGTTGCAGAGTCAGTTACACAGCAGAGCTGGAGCTGAAATTCAGAGCCCACACTCGCCAGCCTGCTGCCAGGAGAATTCCCCAGGTCTCTATCCCCAAGCTAACACTTCTTCATTTGTCTGCCTGATCCTTCACGCGCCCAAGAAAACAGTCACCCCACACTCCTGTGTCCTGACCGTTCTCTTTCAGGGATCCTAAGAACTGTGGAGCTACGGTATGAGCTCACAGGTTCACAGCTTCCACAGGACAAAGAGTTGGCATTGCAGTGCCCCGGCACAGGGAGATGGCCTGGCCAAGTGCAGCTGAACATGTAATGGTTTCCATTTACAATCCTATCTGGGGTTTTAATTAAAATCGAACTCTTCTAGTAGACATCTACCACAATTGAATTTCACCTGCATTCTAATGTCTGAATTCTTGAGTGATTTCTTTTCCTCTTCTGATTACTTTCATTCCTGGATGATGCCAAGGAAGGAGTGTGGGGAGAACAGGAGGCTTCAATAACTCACAGTCAATCCAGTGAAATATACAATTTGTTTGCTGTTTTGTGAGATTGATTTGAGAAGAAATAAACTCTCCATAAGTGGAAAAATTGTATCGAAGTAATAACAAACTACAGAAAGATTAACAAATAGGTAAAGAAATATTGTAAGGATCTTTCAGACAAAGCTGTTGGAGTGCTGCTTTTTAATGACTTTTAATTATCATTATAACTTGGTGGGCATTCTTGGTTTTAACTTGTACATAAAGTAGGGACAATCAGGTAAAGTGAAATTTTAAAAGTTCCTCCCAGGAACTGTATGGGGCTCTGAGGCCCTATGAAATGAGCAAGCACTTCTTGGACCCCAGAACTAATCTCGGGACTTAAAACAGAGAAACATCCCCTTGAGTTGCCCTGAGTGACATGAGAGAACAGATATGATGCTTCCCTTTCTCATCACCTGCTTCTCATCTAACCCCAAATCATTAGGTTTATGCTGTTGAAAACTCCTTTTTCCAGTTATAAAATGACGTGTATGGTAGTAGAAGAAAGAACACTGGGTTAAGAGTCAGGAATGTGCTCACTCAGTTGTGTCAGACTCTTTTGTAATCCTATGGACTGTAGACCGCCAGAATCCTCTGCCCATGGGATTTCCCAGGCAAGAATACTGGAGTTGGGTACCCGTTTCCTACTCCACGGAATCTTCCTGACCTAGGGATTGAACCTGAATTTCTTGGGTCTCCTGCATTGGCAGGTGGATTCTTTACCACTGTGCCACCTGGGAAGCCCAAGAGTTAGGAATCCTGTGCCCTAATCCAGACTTTGGACTTTTTTTATCTGTGGGGCCCTGGATGAGTCTCTTATCCATAACATGACCTGTTGGTCATCTATTTCCAATTAAGATGACCAATAGGGAAAATTCCAGTTTTATTTTAAATTGGAATACATATACAACAGCTTCCCAGGTAGATTTGTGGTAAAGGGTCTGCCTGCCAATGCAGGAGCTGCAGTTTTGATCCCTGGGTTGGGAAGATTCCATGGAGAAGGAAAGTGCAACCCACTCCAGTATTCCTGCCTGGGAAACCCCACGGAGGAAAAAGACTGGCGGGGCACAGTCCATGAGGGCCCAAAGGGTCAGGCACGACTGAGCACACACAGATACAACAGCTACTACTTAAAATTATATAATCATTCTTCTGTTATTTTCTTTTTTAAAAAATTTATTTGGCTGCTCCAGGTCTTAGCGGCAGCATGTGGGATCTTTGACCTTTAGTTGCAGCATATGGGATATAGTTCCCTGACTAGGGATCAAACCCAGGCCGCTTGCATTGGGAGTGCAGAATCTTGGCCTCTGGACCACCAGGGAAGTCCCCATGTTTTGTTATTTTCTAAATACAAGGTATATCCTTTATTTTCCAAGGTTCATCGCTTGGATGGAAGGAAGGTAGAAACAGGTGTGTAAGAACTGGGGGCTCGAGAGGTAGACCACATGGGTAAGAATCTTACCTCCTGATAATGGGCATTCTTAGGCAAAATATGCATCATCATCTCTTTAGCCTCAAAATGGAAACAAGAAGACAAACCTCACAGAGTTAGTGTGAGGATCACATGAATTAACACAGCGAGGTGTCCTTACACACAGCACCCGCTTCTTAAAAGTGTTTCCCGAATTACAGGGTTTGAGGTTTTATTTAATAAGTTTAATACTTTTCTGATTGTTTCCACCACAAGAATATAATTACAACTGCAGAGACCAAGGGGAGGACATTTGCTGGGAGGAGGAGAGAAGTTATTTACTTAAAGTCAAAGAACAGGAGTCAACTTGATTTATAAGCGAAATAGGAGACAGTCTTTCCTTTGGCGGGAAGCTTTTATTTCAGAGAAGGGTCTCAAGGCAGGAAGTTACCCAGTGACACCTTATGAACCATCCAAATGAGATGCAGCCCCTGAAAACCTAGATGTGCCCACAACTCTTGATTTACTGCTCATAGGGCGGAAAGAACTGATTTCTAAGTTAGGGTAAAAGTCAAGCTTCACTGAAGCCACCTGAACCACTCAAGGGTCATTAACTTGAGTTGTGGAGGTCAGAAGTCTAAAATGGGTCTCACTGTGCTAAGACCAAGGTGTTGTCATAGCTGTGTTCTTTCAAGAGGTGGAGGCCTCTAGGGAAGAATCCATTTTCTTGCCTTTTCTAGCATCTAAAGGCTGCCTAGTGGCTCTTGGCCTCTCCTCCATTTTCCAAAGCCGGCGTTAGCCAGTCGAGTCTTTCCCATACTGTCTTGCTCTGACACTGACTCTCCTTGCACTGACTCTCCTGCCTCCCTCTTTCATTGATGAGGACCCTTGTGATTACACTGGGCCCACCCAGATAACCTGGGGCTTCCCAGGTGGCTCAACGATAAAGAATCCGCCTGCAATGCAGGAGATCTGAGAGGTAATGGCAACCCACTCCAGTATTCTTGCCTGGAGAATCCCACGGACAGAGAAGCCTGGTGGGCTGCAGTCCATACGGTTGCAAAGAATCGGACACGACTGAAGCAACTTAGCAAGCATGCATGCACCCAGATAACCTAGGAGAATCTCCCTAATTTCAAGTTTAGCTGAATAGTAACCTTAATTCCATTTGCAATCTTTTTATTTGTCTGTGCTGGGTCTTCGTTGCTACACTCGGACTTTCTTTAGTTACAATGAGCGGGGCCTAGTTGGGGTGCACAGGCTTCTCACCGCGGCGGCTCTAGGCACACAGGCTTTAGGAGTTGCAGTTCTTGGGTCCTCGCGCACAGGCTCAGTAGTTGTGGCTCACAGGCTTAGCTGCTCTGTGGCATGTGGGATCCTCCTGTACCAGGAATCGAACCTGTGTCTCCTGCATTCTTAATCGCTGGATCACCAGGAAAGTCCCACCACCTGTGATCTTAATCCCCCTTTGCCATGTACTATATCCCCTGGTTTAAGATGCAGACAACTTTGGGAAAGGGGCATTATTCTGCCTATCAGAACCTCTAACTAGCTGTGTGATGGTAGGCGAAATTATTCCTTTCCTCTAAATATCAGTTTACTTTCTGGAAAAATAGGGAAGGTAATGATGATAGCACTTACCCCTAGGAACTACTGAGAGACTAAAAGTAAATTATGATAATGAATGAAAAGGGATCCATAAACATTAGGCTTTATCATCATCATCATCATCGTTTACGGGGAAAGTAGGTCAAGAGGTTATGCACACTCAGTCCTCCCCTGCTTACTGGGTGCAGTAGAATGAACCACATCACAGAGGCCTGGCCTCCTGCTTCTCCCCCATCCTTCCTTCGCCCTCCCCTGGTTCAGGACAGTGAAGCAAGAGCAAGCACGACGAACACAATTGACAGACAAGGGACTGCTACCCTCCAAGTGGAGTCCTCTGAGCTTCTGGTGTTTGAACTAAGCCAGCTCTCACATCTTAGAAAGAGACTTGTGAGGAAGTTCTAGTCCCAAACTAGTTTCTCAGAGTCCCTTGAATGCATGGAGAAGCCTTGGGAGCCCCTGGGCTGTAACAAGAGCAAAACTCGTTTCTGAAGGGACAGGTGTCTGTGTGCCTACGTGTGAATCCGAGCCTTCTCAGAAAGTGCACTCGGTTTGTTTTCCCTCTCAGTGAAGTCCCTGAGCCCCTTCAGTTATTTTGTGTCACACCCCAGGGAACTCCAAGGAGCTTCAAAGAGGGGAGGTGCTGGGCCTGTCCAGAGAACAAGAGGCCAAGGCTAATTGGACCTCAGTCTCCTGTTTCTGCTCCATTCAGATCAAAGACTTGGGCAAGTACTTTCTTAAACTTCAAGGCATTTATTTATGCTTTACTTGATTTCTCAAATAGTATCAGGAATCTTAGCATGGTCATTCCATGTTCCTAAGAAAGATTCTTTTAATTGCCCCATTTGTTTATGTTCAACCTACAGTGTTTTCATTCATTAGACTGATTCTGCTGTATTTATTCATGGAGATATACTATATTGTATATAATATACACACATGTATAGAATATATATTAAAATGCACGTATACAGAGAATGTTTATATAAACCACTTTACAAATGAGAGAACTTTTCACATTAACCACATCAATGAGAAGCTTGGATCTTTGGAAAATAAGTAAATTCTACAAATCACATGTTTATTTCATGTATTACTATTTCATAAATATTACAGAGTAAGTTCACTTCTTATCATCAATATGATATGAATAAGAATCAAAGGCCAATAAACATATATACATGGACATACATATGAAACATACAAGCTTTATCTCATTTTTCTTTTGCTTTCTTTTTTCTTTTCCTATTTAATTTTGGGGGGGCAACATGTGACATGTAGGTTCTTAGTTCCCTGACCAGGGATTGAACTGGTGCCCCCTGCAGTGGAAGCTTGGAGTCTTAACCACCAGATCAACAGAGAAGTCCCCTGTCTCATTTTAGATAGCAATTTCCAACTATTCCTTTGTCAGATTTATATCAAACTTTCTGACATATTAAAATGATCAAGCTTTAGTTTCATCTTTTTTTCCCTACTCCTGGCTCTGGGAGAAATTTTCCGTTCAGTTCCGTTCTGTTGCTCAGTCGTGTCCGACTCTATGCGACCCCGTGGACTGTAGCCTACCAGGCTTCTCCGTCCATGGGATTCTCCAGGCAAGAATACTGGAGTGGGTTACCATTTCCTTCTCCAGGGGATCTTCCCAACCCAGGGATCGAACCTGGGTCTCCCACATTGGAGGCAGACGCTTTAACCTCTGAGCCATGGGATCAAAAACTAGAATCAGGGGACTTCCCTGGCAGTCCTGTGGTTAAGAATCCACCTTTCAAAACAGAAAAAGAATCTATCTTCCAATGCAGAGGACACCCATTCAATCCTTGGTCAGGGAACTAAGATCCTACATGCTGTGGGGCAGCTAAGCCCGAGAGCCACAGCTACTGAGTCACTGCAACGAAATATCCCATGTGTCACAGCTGAGACCTGACACAGCCAAATAAATATATTATTTTTTTAAAAAAAACTAGAATCTTTGGCAGCAAGAAGAAAAATGACTAATGTCTAGATGATTCGAATGTTTGAGAATCCATGCCTAAATGCCATAGCTTTCAAACCTCTAGCACTTAGTAAAAATGCCTTATCTCTACTGTTTTAGGGTGAGCTTCATGGGGATCTAATGGTTCAATCTTAGGCCAGATATCCAGATAAAGCTTGTATGTTTCATATGTATGTCCATGTATATATGTTCATTACATGGAAAGAAACATATAAAGAAAAATCCACCTGAAACAGAAAAAGTTGTTATTCAGTCGCTAAGTTGTGTCTGACCCTTTGCAACCCCATGGATTGTAGCCTGTCGGGCTTCCCTGTCCTTCACCATCTCCCAGAGTTTGCTCAAACTCGTGTCCATTGAGTTGGTGATGCCATCCAACCATCTCACCCTCTGTTGCCCCCTTCTCCTCTTGCCTTCAATCTTTCCCAGCATCAAAAAACAGTATTTAACCTATTTAAAACATTTAATTTAACCTTATGAATTTTGTTTCCCAAAGTTTTTCAAAGTTTCTCCTAGGTTTTTAGACTTATGATATTAAGAAAGCTTTAGCTTGCAACAAGCAGAAATGTAGTGTGATCAGAGTGGCTATTCTTACTGCTATTATCTTAGAGGAACTGACTTCTTTGTCTCTGTAAAAGAATTCTCAGGAGTGGCTGAGCTAGAAAGACCCTGAGTAATAAAAATCACACAGACTCACCTCTAGTACAAGATACTGATAATAATAATATTCTACTAGTCACTGTTGTGAACTACAAACATTTTCAAGCTGCATGACATTCTGAGGGCAGAGAGATACCTGAACAGGAACCAGCCAAAGGATTTCTTCACCCAGGAGTTCTGAACAATGACTTATTTACTTATCTTCTACCAGAGCCACATAGAGGTTAAGCTCTGGAACAAGACTGTCCAGGTTCAAATTCTGCCTCCATGCTTAGAAGCTATGTGACCTTCAACAAGTTATTTGACCTCTCTGCCTGTCTCCCTGTCTGTGAGATAATGTTGATAATACCCGTCACAGGATGGTTGTCAGGATTAAGTAAATGTTTAGAAAAATGCCAATGAGAAAAGCACCATTTAGAAAATACCCGGTAATTCTAAATTTCTCTCCATACCTTATATTCTCTTCCAAAATATTAGGAATACAAATACCTCTTTTATATGCCTCACAGGTTACTTTAAAGGTTAAGATTAGAGAAAGTTTATAAAACATTTGAGACAGTACTCTAAACTATTCAAGTGACTCTATGCTGATCTGGAAGTTGGCTCAATAATTTTAACCATCCCTAAAAGAAAGCTTCTGATTAGAAGCCAGACACCAGAACTGCTAAAAGCTAGAAATAAAACAGAAGAAGCAGCATTAGCATAAAGGCAAAAGAAGGAAAAGAACATCTTTGGTCTGCCTACTATCTGTTAGGAACTTGACCTGTATAATATTTAATGCTCACCAATACTTAGGAGGTAGATATTTTGCTAACCACAAAACTAAGTCCCAGAAGTTAAAATAAGCTGCCCAAGATCACAAAGTTTTAAAATAGCAAAGCCCAAGTTCAAATCCAGATCTGTCCAAAGCCAAAACCCATTAAGCATTCCCCCACTCAACTATAAAACAGGTAGCACCCCCACCCTTTCAAAAAAAAAATAATAAAGTCACTTGTTGTGTTCCTATAGCTAAACAACAGAGAAGGCCAATGTGACACTAGTGATTAAGGAGAGTGACATGCTGATCACTATAGCCCTCGACCCAACTAGTGAGCAACAGACTCTAGGGAAAATCCTTGAAGGGGGACCACCAAACAGCAGCTGGAGCACTGCAGCCCTCCCAGGAGTCAGTCTACCGTGCTTGGCTGCATTCACAGAGATGGCAAGATGAATAGATAATGGTGCAGAAAAAATAGAAGTATGTGTTGCTTGAGTGAAAACATGAATGAAGGAAAAGTACAGAGAATTCTCTGGCGGTCCAACAATTAGGACTCTGTGCTTCTAGGGCAGGAGACATGGGTTCAGTTCCCTGGTCCAGGAACTAAGATCCTGCATGCCACACTCTAAGATGCTATGTGAGGTTCAACAAGCTATTTGACCTCTCTGTGCCTGTCTGTCTGTCTGTGAGATAAGGTTAATAATACCCTTCATAGGATGGTTGTGAGAACTCAAGTTAATGCATGTATATGTTAAAAAAAAAAAAAAAGGATGTTCTGTTCTTCACAAAATACTCAAACTTCAGAACAGTCTAACCCTACCCTAGCCAACTCCAGCTTTGATCTGCCTACTACCAGATTCCCACCTGCTAGGATGCTGCCTTGTTACAGTAATCTGCAAACCTCAGGTCCCTGCTCCTTATCCCCTAGATCTTTAGCCCCTGGCTCACTGTCAGCCTCTCACCAACGTCACTCCTGCCAGCACACATGATGCTTCCTCCCTTCTCCAAGCCATCGTGGATAGTCGCTTAGTCCCTAACTGTGTCATTACCTATCTGCTGCTGCTGCTAAGTCACTTCAGTCGTGTCCGACTCTGTGTGACCTCATAGACGGAAGCCCTCCAGGCTCCCAGTCCCTGGGATTCTCCAGGCAAGAACACTGGAGTGGGTTGCCATTTCCTTCTCCAATGTGTGAAAGCGAAAAGTGAAAGTGAAGTCGCTCAGTCGTGTCCGACCCTTAGCGACCCCACGGACTGCAGCCTACCAGGCTCCTCCATCCATGGGATTTTCTAGGCAAGAGTACTGGAGTGGCTTGCCATTGCCTTCTCCGGAGCAAACCCTCCATAACCCAATTCCAAGCACCCCATTCTCTGACCACCTCCTCCTTTCTTTCTTTTTTTTTTTTGTAACAGTTTTATTGAGACATCACTCATATACTATCAGATTCAGCCTTTTCAAGTGATCAGTTCAATGGTTTTAATGTATTCATAGAGTTGTTCAACCATTACCACCATCAACTTCAGAGTATTTTAATCACTAAACCCACAAAATACACCACACCTATTAGCCTTCATGCCCCCTCAATTCTCCCATTGCTCCCAGTCTAGGCATCTCTGTGTATATATTTAACTATTTTTAGTATTTCATACCATACAATATATGGCCTTTTGTGCCTCGTTTCTTTCCATTAGCATGTTTTCAAAATTTATCTAAATTATCACAGGATGAAGTACCAGAATTTTATTTTTATTGCCAAATAATGCTTTATTATATGGATATGTTAGTTTTTACCCATTTATTAGTTGATGGACATTGTGTATAAACTTTTATGTGATGAAAGCTTTCATTTCGCTTGGGTCTGTGCCTAGGAGTGGAATTGCCAGGTCACATGGTAACTTTAGGGCTTCCCAGGTGGCTCAGTGGGTAAAGAACTTGCCTGCAATGCAGAGATGCCAGAGATATGGAGGAGGGCATGGCAACCCACTCCAGTATTCTTGCCTGGAAAATTCCATTGACAGAGGGGCCTGGCGGGCTACAGTCCATAGGTCACAAAGAGTCAGACATGACTGAAGTGACTGAGCACAGCACAGCATGGTTACTTTACATTTTGACATTTTAAGAAACTACCAGACAGCCAATTTTCTACTACCATTTTATAATCCCTTCAACTGTGAATGAGAATTCCAATTTCTCTACAATCCTCCTCGACACTTGTTAGTTTCTATCTCAGTTATTACAGGCATCCTGTTGGGTATGAAACGATACCTCATTGTGGTTTTGATTTGCATTCCCTCTTCTCTCTTTTTAGCTTGTTTGTTCTAATACTCTTAACTCCAACATTTTTTTTTTATCCCATTCATTTTTCCTATGGTGCTTTCACTGCTTCGCCCTCATTTCAAAGAAGGGCTCACTTCCTTTCTTATCCATCTTAATGTCCATGGACCATTTATATAATCAGTTATTTGTATAAGCTCTCAGCTTTTTTGCTCTTCTCTTTCATCCTCATACTCATCTGGCAAAATCCCAGGCTCGGTTGAATCAAACTATCAATGTCACACTTTAATTTGCACCAATGCAAGAAGCTGGTCTCAGTTTAAATCCCAGCCCTTAACGTCACTTGGCAATGCTCAATCACTTGTCAGTCCCCAAAGTCACCCTTTCCTCTTCTCCCCTGGTTAATTTCATAGCTTTGTCAACTTCAGTCCTGCACCACCATCCTCACACTGACTTTGCTTCCTATTTCACCAAGAAAAGGGATGCAATCAGAAGACAATGCCCCCAAATTTTGCCACCACATGGACTTCTCTATTTACTTTATCATCCTTTCTGTTACCGGGGTTGGACTGTTGATAGTGATAGGCCCTTTGGTACCCCAAATCTCATCCTTTATCACCTGCTCATGTACTCTATTCCAGCAACTATTCCCTCTCAGGCATGATCACATTTTCCCACTCAACTGGATTATTTTCTTTATTGAAAAAGTTTCTATTATTTCTCCCATCTTAAAAAAAGCAAACCTTCTAATCCTACATCTTCCTCCAGAAAAGCTTTTCTCTCTATAGCTTGAACTTCAGGATCACATGTTTAATTGCCTGCTTTTAGATATTAATTTAGCATCTCAAATATTACAAACCTAAAATTAAACTCTTGGTGTTCCCCTGAACCAACTCTTTTATGACAAATAGCAGCACTGTCTTCCAATTTCTCAAACCAAGAACCTAAAGAAGTCTCTCTCACGTTACACGTTGACTCTTATCAGCAAAGCCTAAACTACTACCTCAAAAATGTTCCCAACTTCATCACTTCCTGCCAGTGACACTGCTCCTGACATTGACACTGCTTCTAATGACCAGTTCTGACATTTCACCATCTCTTATCTGGATATTTAGTGGGATCCTAACTGGCATTCCTGCTTCTGCCCTTGTGCCCCATCTACTCATTCCACATCCCTATGACATGATGTATTTTTTTTCTCCCTATCTTTTTAATTTTTCCCAGCTTTATGGAGGTATTATTGACTTATATGTAAATTTAATGTGCATAATGCAATGATTTAATATATGGTGTCCCATAATGTTATTTTCAGCATAGCAGCCAAAGAGATCACTTTAAAACTAAGTCAAACACATCACTGTTTGGCTTAGAACCATCTAATGCCTTCTCAGCCCACTTAGAGTAAAAGCTCAAGTCCTCTTAAAGGCCTTCAAGGCCCTGCACCATCACACAGTCTGCCCCTCTCTATCTGTCTTTCTCCTGTCACTCTCCCTTGGGGCTACTCTACTTCAGCCACCCCGGCTTTGCTGAGATGCCCTGAATCATCCAAGGACATGTCTACTACATGGTCTTTGCACTTGATGGATTTTTGTTTGGAACACCTTCCCCCAGGCAGCCATATGGTTTACTCCCTCCCTTCCTTCAGGTCTCCTGCATTTTTCAGAAGCTTAGCAAGGGCTGTTCCAAATCAGAAAATTTCTGGGGCAGCAAGGAGAAGTTGGAATAGGAAAAAAGAAGAGAACAGAAACTGGGTATTTAAACTTTGAGGAGGTTCTCCTAAAGGCCAAGGTCTTGTTACTTATTATTTGACTTAATATTCACAGCCTGCAAGATGAAGATGGTTATATATCCATTTTATAGATGAGCTAATAGAGACACAGAGGGATAAAGTCAGAACCCTAACAAATTTCTGGTCAGTGGTGAAACTTGGTATCCAATCAAAAATCCAACCTCAAAACCTTTCCTTGGCCCACGACATCACAGATATCCAGCTTTCTATTTAGTTGAGAACAAGTTGGGAATGGATGCCCATTACGGAATTCAAATATTTGCAATAGTAAGGAAATCAATATGGCTTATTTTCACAAATTCTTCACCTTGACTTTACCCTAAAATGAAACTTCTGTGTGCTCAACTTGGGTTAATTAGATTCCAGAGATTCCTGGCAATCTCTCAACTAATCGTCTAGGATCACTTTTGCATGATAAAAATTCCATCAGGTGGTTCACTGCATGAGGACTCTGGCCACAAATTTACTCCTTGCAGTTGCTGCTAAGGAGGCATAAAGAGAAGGTCCTGTCAATGCAGGAAATGGACGGAAAGTAATTTGTTAATGGTTTTACTCAACAACACCATTTCTAAAAGTCCATGCTGGGTGGCCCAAATATTTAGAAATCCATGCTCCATGGGCCTTTGAAGATGAGTGGTAACCCTGGGCCTCCTGCAGATGCCTGAGGAAGCTCTGGGTGTCTGTCTCCCCCGTAACTATGCTGCCATAAGCCACCCCCACATTCATTATCTTTCAATTATCAGCTTGGCATTTCTTCCTCCCCTTGGCTTATTCTTCTCCCCTGACCTCTGACTTAAGTATTTGCTTTTCCCTGTCTGGAATCCTTGCTCAAACTAACTTCAATCACTCAAAACCTGCACCGTGAGGAGGGAGACGAATGTGGGGGAGCAGTGACAACCAAGAGACTTACACGGAATTGTTTGCACCAGGCCTCCTGGTCAACCTCTGTCTCCTTATTTAACAGTGATGAGTTACTCATTAAATGACCATGAACCAGCAGCAAGAGGCTGGTTTCTCTTGTAGACTGGTTTTCTATAAACAGTAAATCTGCTGAATAGAAAGTCTAATTTAAAATGTCTTATCCATTCTGGTTTCTACTTCCTACAGTTGAAGTTTAGGGATTAAATGGCAGTCAGGAAACTATGGAGCAGTCCCCTAAGTCTTATTAATTGCCATCAGAATAATGATAAATTCCAGCTGGAAACATTTCCCAAGTGCTAATTAGTCTAAAGATCATCAATTTAATGCAAATAAAAATCTTGAGAGGTCAATTAGTATTGCACCCATTTTACAAAGGACAAATGTGAAATATTTGGACTTTGCCACAAAGTCCAATATTAATTATGGGGATTTAGACTCAGTATGGCAAGCCACTCCAGTACTCTTGCCTAGAAAACCCCATGGATGGAGGAGCTTGGTGGGCTGCAGTCCGTGGGGTCGCTAAGGGTCGGACACGGCTGAGCGACTTCACTTTCACTTTTCACTTTCACACATTGGAGAAGGAAATGGCAACCCACTCCAGTGTTCTTGCCTGGAGAATCCCAGGGAAAGGGGAGCCTGGTGGGCTTCCGTCTATGGGGTCACACAGAGTCGGACACGACTGAAGTGACTTAGCAGCAGCAAGCCAAATCCATTAGGCAACACACCTTCTTATGGCTGGCAACATCCAATGGAAATATTAATTTCCTTCTACATGTACTGGTATCTTCCATTGTCCACACCCTCCTAGAGGCCAGCTGATTGAGGAGACTGAGAAGTGAACCCCACAGGGGTCAGCCTCCTTGGGGAGGGACCAGGACTGCCTTAGGGCCATGCTGACTGAGGACAATGGGTAGAGCACCCATCAGAGATTGCCTTTCTCTTGTGACCATGGTGAGAAGCTGCAGGCTAAAAATGCCGACCATCCCAGCAGTGCTGCGTAATTGACAAGTTGCCCTTGGGTGTCCTGTCACAATCTCGGCTCCATGAGGACACCATTCTTCAGCCAACTTACTGTGTCTCCAGACAAGTCTAAATCCAACTGGCTTGGGCTACATCTTTGTGTTTCAATTGACAATGACAACAATAAAAACTTGTCGAGTGTCTGCTTTGATTCAGTCATTGTGCCAGGTCCCAGGGAAACAGGGCTCCAAAACTGAGACACGGCTTGGAATTCTCAGTTAGGGGGAAACAGACAGCTAAACTGACAATTCATCTGCTACATACTAAATGTTATGATCAGAGTAAGCATATATATATTTGAACCTGAGAGCTCCAATGGGGGTTGTGCCCCACCCCTAATAGCTTGGAAATGCAAGAAATATTTTATGAGTGTTTAATCTGTAAAAATCAATGCACAATGGGTCAGAGTAGAGACAAGTAAAGAAAAATGTAGATGTAATAATCCCTAAAGCACCACCTAGTTCTGAAATCCTGATTCAGGTAGTAAAGAATCCACTTGCAATGCAGGAGGCTAGGGTTTGATCCCTGGGTTGGGAAGATTCTCTGGAGAAGGTAATAGCTACCTACCCTAGTATTCTGGCCTGGAGAATTCTATGGACAGAGGAGCCTGGTGGGCTAAAGTCTATGGGGTCGCAAAGAGTCAGACACGACGGAGTGACTAACACACACACACACAACAACAAAATAAAACAGCCATCAGGACCTGCTATATGAAGAAAGATAAAGTTGGACCCTGATGCTTCCTGTGTATGGAAATCAAATGCAGGAGGCTCTCATATTTGAGGAAATTATTTTATTCCCAATGGAACTGGAGGTTGAAATGTTTATACTTTCTAGCTACTTACTGTAAAAGAAGGAAGCCTTCAAGAACAAGTTGGCAGAGAGAGCAGGGTTTGGTTCCAGTGGCCATCAACACTGACCTTCCTAGAAAGGAATGATTTCTTTGACGGCCTTGAAAATGGCTTTCAGGATTCTTTCTGTGCAATGAAGTGGGAAGTAATTACCTTTCAGACATTTTTCAAATGCTGGCTAAATTGGATGGCTGGAGAGGACCGTGTGGTTAGGGCATGCTGTCATTTGGTGATCGCTTACTGAGTTCTCTACTGAACACTTTGGGGCAGGGAGAGGTTGCCTGCATTTAATCCTTAAACTGACCCCATGAGGATAATACAGTTATGATGAACAGATGTGGAAGCTCAGATTGTGGTGATGTTTCCGAGTCTTTTTGCATCACAGCATCTCCTCCAGGGCTGAGAGGACCAATCTGTTGGCACACATATACACTAATTTTTTTTTAACATTTATTTATTTGGTTGCACTTGATCTTGGTTGCAGCATGTGGGATCTTCATTGTGTCCTGCAGGATCTTTCCTTGCAGTGCTCAGGCTCTCTAATTGGGGTGAGTGGGCTCCGAGCACGCAGGCTCAGTTGAGGCATATGGCTTAGTTGCTCCGTGGCATGTTGGATATTAGTTCCCTGACCAGGGATTGAACCCACATCCTCTGCATTGCAAGGTGGATTCTTAACCACTGGACCACCTGGGAAGTCCCACATGTACGCTATTCGTGGTGCACTGGAGGGAGCTTGATTTGAACAGGATTAAGTATCTTGCCTGGGGTAAGAAAGTGGCTGAGCTGAGTTTTAAACCCAAGGCTGTGACAACAAAAATTGGACTCCTAATCACTATCTTATGCTACACTGTATCATCACATTGTATGAACGGTGTTACAAATTCTCACAAATATCTCCAAAGATGAATTCTATTTGTCTTTATCTTCAGAGTAAATAGAGCTCAGTCATTCTACAATGCCGGTGTTGGAACATTGGACACACCCTCATTTCATTGGGTTATCCCAGTAGATTGTATTTTCTTCAGCTTTTCAGATTCATCTTGTGGGTGCTTATTGCTTATTCACCTAGAATGTCAGGTTCAATGTCAACTGAGAAACAAGGAAAAGCAATTAAACGTATTAAGGATAACAGAACAATACACAAGTTTTAATCCCATGGCTGCTCCCCCCATTTCAGTGGTATTATTCTCAGTTAAGCAATGAAGGAAGCAAGAAGTGTACATCCATTAACAAGACCATGGAGGATGGAGAGTAAGCTGTGGCTGTGAGCTGCCCACCATGGCCGCTGATCCAGGGTTTGTTTCAGGAGCCTAGAACTGTTACCAAGCTGATTCCCCAGGGAAAAAGAAGAATGGACACGAAGTTGCAATACTACCTATTAAAAGTATTTTACTCAGTGTTAACCCAATACCTCTTTAATCTGTGCCTTAATCTGTCCATTACTGGCAGCTGAAATAATTCTCATTTACTACTAAATGCCTTCCCATTTGTTTTGCAAGCAGGAGCTTTTTCAGGCAAGACCTTTTTTTTTTTTTTTCAATATTAAAAATAAGAGGACTTCCCTGGTCACCCAGGGGTTAAGAATCTGCCTGCCAACATAGGGGACAGAGGTTCACTCCCTGGTCCAGGAGAATTCCACATGCTATAGAGCAACTAAATCCGTGCACCAACTACCAAACTCAAGCTCTGGAGCCCAAGAGCCACAACTACTGAAGCTCATGTGCCCAAGAGCCTGGGCTCCACACAAGAGAAACCACTGAAACGAGAAGCCTGAACACCGCAACTAGAGAGTAGCCCCCATGCACTGCAGCTAGAGAAAAGCCCAAATACAGCAACAAACACGCAGCACAGCCAAAAACAAATAAAAGAATATATATATATATATATATATATAAATATAAGTAATAAAAAAGAAAAGAAATGTGAATCTCTGAAGAAAAAAGGGAATATTTGATCTCAATATATCATCACTCAACTCAAAAGAATTGGACCAGGAGCCCCAGTAAGAGAGAAATTGTGCCAAATATGTTTCCAAGAACAAAATGAATGAGAAATTCATTTGAGTATATCGTCCTGTTTCACTTGTGAGAGAGTTCTATTTCAATATTAAAGATGAGCAAATGGTTCTAAATCAGATGATGGTAGTCAATGCCCAGACCTAGATCAAAACTACTGAATAGTAATGTTTATGCCAAAACCAAGAGACTTAAAAGAATGAAAATTATGTAAACTTTCCCCCTTCCTCCAAACTCGACAGAGAGGTGATTTTTTTTAAAAAAAAAAAAAAGCTTTGCTTTTGCTGGACTGGAAGAAAAACAAGGAAAAGAGCAAAAGAGTAAGTCACTGGTCAGGACGGCTGACGCAAAGCTCAACTCTTGGGATAGAAGGGGAAGAAACCCTCAGAAGAACTGTGGATCCAGGAGCAGGAAGACTTGTCCCTCCACCCCTCTTGGAGAATCCTGAAAGGAAACATTCTCACAG
This sequence comes from Moschus berezovskii, assembly GCF_049115385.1. Lineage (NCBI taxonomy): Eukaryota > Metazoa > Chordata > Mammalia > Artiodactyla > Moschidae > Moschus > Moschus berezovskii. The sequence continues at coordinate 100,801,562 of NC_142464.1, read as the reverse complement.
ACTGTCCTGTGCCAGCATGCAGGGCTACACCAGAGTGGCAGTGACCACAGGGCAGGTGCAGCCAGAGAGACCCTCTGAGACAGACTCTCCATGTCCCCCTCCACATTTCCTGCAGCGTCAGAGCAGCACAGAAGACTGGCAGACATCTCACTGTTTCTGTTCTTCCTTCCCTAAGATAGGGCAAGAGTTTGGCAGAGAAAAAGCCAGTGGGCTGGCTTATAGTCTCATGGTGGATGGACCGGGAAGCCTCAGGACAGGGTAGACCACAGACATCAGCTGGAGAAGACTCTTGAGAATCCCTTGGATTGCAAGGAGATCAAACTAATCAATCCCAAGGGATATCAACCCTGAATGTTCATTGGAAGGACGGAGGCTGAAGCTGAATCTCCAGTCTTTTGGCCCGCTGATGTGAAGAGCTGACCCATTGGAAAAGACCCTGATGCTGAGAAAGACTGAAGGCAGGATGAGAAGGGGGCATCTCAGAGGATGAGATGGTTGGATGGCTTTACTGACTCAATGCACATGAGTTTGAGCAAGCTCCGGGAGATGGTGAAGGACAGGGAAGCCTGGGGTGCTGCAGTCCCTAGGGTCTGGAGGGACTGATGCTGAAGCTGAAGCAACTGGGCTGGGAGTTGGGAGGGAGGTTTAAGAGGGAGGGGACATATGTGTACCTACGACTGATTCATGTTAATGTATGGCAGAAACTAACATAATATTGTAAAGCAATTATCCTCCAATTAAAAATAAATTAATTTAAAAAATTCTAACTTGTGGTTTCCAGAAAATAACAATAAAAAAAAGGATCAGAATTTAAACAAGAAATAATTGAATCATCTTCAATTAGAAAAAATGTTGATTTCTATTACCAAGTAGAAATTAGGGCTCATGAGTTAATTCAAGTATAGAGAAAGAAAATGACTTAGCTCATTGACATTTGTGTTAGTAAATATTTTCTCTCTTGATACGTTTTAATGTAAATTCACTGTTACTATTTTGATTTTATCTTAAATTTCAGATTGAGAGGCTTGATGTTCTCTTAAAGGAGTTTTCACCCTCAGGACAGGAATCAGAGGCACCTTCATCGGGAGATGTAGTGGTGGGCATCACAGTGGCCACTCCAGCATCCACTTCGTCCTTCCTTCACATCATTCACTGTGAAGCAGCCATAGTGACTACATTTCCGAATGAGCCCACCTCCATGATGCAGGGACCGGGTCAGGAAAGCCAAGCTCCAGCTAGCCAGTCCATGACATTTCCCAAGTCTGAGGGTTGGTTACGGGCTATCAACCAGCAGTGGGGACTGGCCTCCTCTCTCTGCAGATGGACATTGAAACAGGGAGCTGGCCTAAGCCTGAAACTGACACCATAGAAGGTAAAGAAAAGATGCCTGGGGCTTCCCTGGTGGCTCCATGGTAAAGGATCCACCTGCCAATGCAGGACACAGGGTTCTATCTCTGATCCAGGAAGATCCCACATGCCTCAGAGTAACCAAGCCCCTGAGCCACAGCTACTGAGCCCATGATCTAGAGCATGGGGGTCACAACTACAGAGCCTACATGCCACAACTACTAAAGCCCACAGGCCCTAGAGCCCACGCTCCACAACAAGAAAAGCCACTGAAATGAGGAGCCTGTGTACCGCAACTAGCTAGTAGTCCCTGCTCACCATGCCGCAACTAGAGAAAAAAGCCTGCACAGCAGTGAAGACCCAGCACAGCCAAAGATAAATAAATAAATAAAAAATTTTAAATTATTTTTTAAAAAAGAAAAGATGTCTGACAAGTTACTAAATCAAATCAACTCTGAGCCGATTGCTTCTGACCTTCCAGTGCTAAGTCAATCCGTCTGTTTTTCTGCTTGACATGGTTTGGATTGGGCTTTGTATCTCATGCAACCAAAGAACCCTGAAATGTTGTGGTTGGAGAGGGGACTTTCTCAGCTCCTAAATCTGAATGTATGAGTAAAGCAGGGCCTCGCAACAATTACCTCATACTTTCATGTCTTTTGTTTAGAACCATATTCAATGAGAAAAAACAACAAAGGAATAAAAGCAGATTCTATGAAGTGAAGACCCCAGTGTGTGTGTGTGGAAGTGTGTGTATTTGTATTAGCTGCTCAGTCCGGTCTGACTCTTTGGTACCCCATGAACTGTAGCCCACCAGGCTCCTCTGTCCATGGAATTCTCCAAGCAAGAATACTGGAGTGGGTAGCCACTTCCTACTCCAGGGGATCTTCTTGACCTGGGGATTGAACCTGGGTCTCCTGCATTGCAGGGAAATTCTTTAATGTCTGAGCCACCAGAGAGGCCCTTGAAAACCCCAGAGTATCCCTTAATTTCCCGTATTTATCTTCCCTCCAACTTGTGGCATCATTCTCCCAGGGACCTCTGCATAATGGATCTATCGTGCTTTCCCTTCCTCCCTCTTCTTTTCTTTCTTAAAGGCAGAAGGAGAGGAAGAAGGGCGGGAGGTGCAGGAGCAGAATGGGGAGGGGGACAAGCAGAAACAGAAAGAGAGGCGGAAGGCAGGCCAGCTGACAGTCAGGCACCAGCTTTCTGCTTCTGATTGTGTGCATGGAACGTTCCTTATTAGCTCTTATGTAAAAGCAAGAATGTGTGAGCCCACTGTTCAGGGGTATTGGGTAACTCCAAGGGAATAATCCATTCCACAAATTCCAGCGACAACTCATGACCAGGTGATGCAAGCAGGGCACAATGCACACTGTTTGATCCTCAGGAATAGCAGGGCTGGAGGCTACAGGATTGTTATATCTCACTCACCCCTTTCCCTCTCACACACCACGCCTAGGCTCTTCCAGGCACCTCCCAGGCCAGAGTTTAGAACAAGCCACTGGACGGGACACTTATCAAAGTGCAAACATTGACTTTACAAGGTGGCAGTTAAAAATAACCTGCCAAAGGCCCCAAGTGCGTCAGGGAAGGCCATTGTCCTGTGTGGTATACCCAAGACTTCCTCCCCAAGGCCTCCTCTCCCACATTCTTCTTCTCTGTTTAAAAAAAAAATTTTGGCTGCACCCCACAGCACATGGGACCTTAGTTTCCCAACTACGAATGGAACCTGAGCCCCCTGCATTGGAAGGCAGGGGTCTTAACCACTAGACTGCCAAGAAAGTCCCCAATTTTTTTTAATTCAAATATATTTGATTTACTCTGCTGTGTTAAAGTGTATAGCAAAGTGATTCAATTATACATTTTATATATATATATATTCTTTTTCATATTCTTTTCCATTATGGTTTATTACATGATATTGAATATAGTTCCCTGTGCCATACAGTAGGCCCTGTTGTTTGTTTATCATTGTTTATAATACAGTATGTAATATTGTTTTTAATATAGTATATAATATGTAATACAATTATTTGTATATAGTTTTCTAATCCCAAACTCCTAATTAATTCTGTACCCTCATTCCCCTTTTCGTAGCCAAAAATTTGTTTTCTATGTTTTTGAGTCTGTTTGGTAATAAGTTCCTTAAGAAAGCTTTGTAAATAAGTTCATTTGTGTCATGTTTTAGATTCCACATATAAGTGACATCTCACGATATTTGTCTTTTTCTTTCCAGCTTGCTTCACATGGTAGTACACATTCTTCTATTTCCTTTCTGTGGCTGCAAACTGACAATCTTCAAAGGGGGTCACTGTCGTTAGGATGTCAGATTTTTAAGTTTCTGCCCTTTCCTATTATTCTTTGCTTTTCAGGATAGCAGATAAATCCCAACTGTCTAGTGCTCAGAGTAGTAATGCACAGGCACCTACTAGCATTTATTTACTGATTTATTTACTAGCATTTCTTTATTTTTGCATCTAGAGGTCACCAAATCACTGCAGATGGTGACTGTAGCCATGATATTATTATTATTCTTTTTACTATGACCAACTTTATAAACATTAATATGACAATTTAGATGAAATGGACAAATTTCTTTTTTATTTTTTTTATTTATTTATTTTTTTTTTAATTTATGCGTCGAACCTGGACTGGTCACTTATGATAATATACATGCTACAATTCCATTCTCCCCAATCATTCCACCTTCACCCTCTCCCACAGAGTCCCAAAGACTGTTCTAAATGCCTATGTCTCTTTTGCAGTCTCCTATACAGGGTTCAGGTTACCATTTTTCTAAATTCCATATATATGCGTTAATATACGGTATTGATGTTCTTCTTTCTGGCTTACTTCACTCTGTATAATTGGCTCCAATTTCATCCACCACATTAAAACTGATTCAAATGCATTTTTTTTGATGGCTGAGAAATACTCCATTGTGTATATGTACCAAAGCTTTCTTATCCATTCATCTGCAGATGGACATCTAGGTTGCTTCCATGTCCTGGCTATTATAAACAGTGCTGCAATGAACATTGGAGTACATGTGTCTCTTTCAATTCTGGTTTCCTCGGTGTGTATGCCCAGGAGTGCGATCGCTGGATCATATGGCAGTTCTATTTCCAGTTTTCTGAGGAATCTCCACACTGTTCTCCATAGTGGCTGTACTAGTTTGCATTCCCACCAACAGTGTAAGAGGGTTCCCTTCTCTCCACACCCTCTCCAGCACTTATTGCATGTAGACTTTTGGATAGCAGCCATTCTGACTGGTGTGAAATGGTATCTCACTGTGGTTTTGATTTGCATTTCTCTGATGATGAGGGATGTTGAGCATTTTTTCATGTGTTTATTAGCCATCTTTATGTCTTCTTTGGAGAAATGTCTGTTTAGTTCTTTGGCCCATTTTTTGATTGGGTCACTTAGTTTTCTGGAATTAAGCTGCAGGAGCTGCTCATATAATTTGGAGATTAATCCTTTATCAGTTGCTTCATTTGCTATTATTTTCTCCCATTCTGAAGGCTGTCTTCTCACCTTGCTTAGAGTTTCCTTTGCTGTGCAGAAGCTTTTGATTTTAATTAGGTCCCATTTGTTTATTTTTGCTTTTATTTCCAATATTCTGGGAGGTGGGTCATGGAGGATCCTGCTGTGATTTATGTCGGAGAGTGTTTTGCCTACGTTCTCCTCTAGGAGTTTTATAGTTTCTGGTCTTACATTTAGATCTTTAATCCATTTTGAGTTTATTTTGGTGTATGGTGTTAGGAAGTGTTCTAGTTTCATTCTTTTACAAGTGGCTGACCAGTTTTCCCAGCACCACTTGTTAAAGAGACTGTCTTTTCTCCATTTTATATTCTTGCCTCCTTTGTCGAAGATAAGGTGTCCATAGGAGCGTGGGTTTATCTCTGGGCTTTCTATTTTGTTCCATTGATCTATATTTCTGTCTTTATGCCAGTACCATACTGTCTTGATGACTGTGTTTTTGTAATAGAGCCTGAAGTCTGGCAGGTTAATTCCCCCAGTTCCATTCTTCTTCCTCAAGATTGCTTTGGCTATTCGAGGTTTTTTGTATTTCCAAAATATTGTTGGTAGCTTGATAGGGATTGCATTGAGTAGCAATTTTATTTATTTTAATTGGAGGCTACTTACTTTACAATATTGTAGTGGTTTTGCCATACATTGACATGAATCAGTCACAGGTGTACATGTGTTCCCCATCCTGAGCCCCTCTCCCACCTCCCTCCCCATCCCATCCCTCTGGGTCATCCCAGTGCACCAGCCCTGAGCACCCTGTCTCATGCAACGAACCTGGACTGGTGGTCTGTTTCACATATGATAATATACATGTTTCAGTGCTCTTCTCTCAAATCATCCCACCCTCGCCTTCTCCCACAGAGTCCAAAAGACTGTTCTGTACATTTGTGTCTCTTTTGCTGTATCGCATATAGGGTTATCGTTACCATCTTTCTAAATTCCATATATATGCACTAGTATACTGTATTGGTATTTTTCTTTCTGGCTTACTTCACTCTGTATAACAGGCTCCAGTTTCATCCACTTCATTAGAACTGATTCAAATGCATTCTTTTTCATAGCTGAGTAATACTCTGTTGTGTGTATGTACCACAGCTTTCTTATCCATTCGTCTGCTGATGGACATCTAGATTGCTTCCATGTCCTGGCTATTATAAACAGTGCTGCGATGAATATTGGGGTACACCTGTCTCTTTCAGTTCTGGTTTCCTTGATGTGTATGCTCAGCAGTGGGATTGCTGGGTCATATGGCAGTTCTATGTCCAGTTTTTTAAGGAATCTCCACATTGCTCTCCATAGTCAGCCATGATATTAAAAGATGCCCATTCCTTGGAAGAAAAGCTATGACAAACCTAGACAGCATATTAAAAAGCAGAGACATTACTTTGCCAACAAATGTCTATATAGTCAAAGGTATGGTTTTTCCAGTACAGATGTGAGAGGTGGACCATAAGAAAGCTGAGCACTGAAGAACTGATGCTTTTGAACTGTGATGTTGCAGAAGACTCTTGAGAGTCCCTTGGACTGCAAGGAGATCAAACCATCAATTCTAAAGGAAATCAGTCCTGAATATTTATTGGAGGGACTGATGCTGAAGCTCCAATCCTTTGACCACCTGCTGCGAAGAGCTGACTGATTAGAAAAGGGTCAGCCTTTTCCCTTTTCCCTTTCCCAGCCTAATGCTGGGAAAGATTAAAGGCAGGAAGAGAATGGGGTGACAGAGGATGAGATGGTTAGATGCCATCACCGGTTCAATGGACACGAGTTTTAGCAAGCTCTAGGAGCTGGTAGAGGACAGGGAAGCCAGTCCTGCTGCAGTTTTTGGGATTGCAAAGAGTCAGACACAATCGAGCAACAACAACTGAGAGGCATGTGGGTCCTGGAAAAAGGGTCCAGTTGTCCAGACTGAGTCTCAGATCACGAAGCTGACAGTGAGGTCAGGAGGATGTCTGAGACTAAAGCCAGGGCTGCTTGCTATGGAGGCAGCACGGGACTAAGGCTGGCAGAAAGAGCAGAAGATGCTAGAGAGTACTTGCAAAAGTGTTATGGGGAAAACGCCCCTGTTGAATAATAAAAGGTTGGCTCATAGTATCTGTATTGAAGCAAAGATGTTTAGAGTCAACACCGTGCTGGTTAGAGCTAAATTAGAATAGGCTCTGTGCTTGGAAAAATGATATTTATGAACCTTGAAAAACTGTACTGAGAAAACTCTCAAAGCTCTACATTAAAAAAAAAAAGATCCAATTGGAAAATGAACAAAAAAATGAAGAGACACTCAGACAAAGATGATATGTGATGGTAAATAAGCACATAATAAGGTATTCAACATTGCTAGACATTCAGTTCAGTTCAGTTGCTCGGTCGTGTCCGACTCTCCGCGACCCCATGAATCACAGCACGCCAGGCCTCCCTGTCCATCACCGACTCCCGGAGCTCACTCAAACTCATGGCCATCGAGTCGGCGATGCCATCCAGCCATCTCCTTCTCTGTAGTCCCCGTCTCCTCCTGCCCCCAATCCTTCCCAGCAACAGAGTCTTTTCCAGTGAGTCAACTCGTCGCATGATGTGGCCAAAGTATTGGAGTTTCAGCTTTAGCATCAGTCCTTCCAATGAACACCCAGGATTGATCTCCTTTAGAATGGACTGGTTGGATCTCCTTGCAGTCCAAGGGAAATGCAAATTGAGACCACAGTGAGACTCTGTTATATAACTAACTAAAATAAAAAATAGTATTAATGCCAAATGCTGGCGAATATATGGAGAAATATACATACATTGCTAGTGGGGTGAATCTAAAATGCTTCAACCATGCTGGAAAATAGTCTGGTAGTTTCTTTTAAAACTAAACATATGCTTACCACATGACCCAGCAATTACACTCCTGGGCATCTATCCCAAAGTAATGATAACTATGTCCACATAATAACCTGTACACACAATTGTTCATAGCAGTTTTATTTGTAATAGCCCATAGCTGGACTACTTATAGCACAGGGAACTACGTTCAGTATACTGTGATAAATCATAGTGGAAAAGAGTATGAAAAAGAATAGATAAGTATAACTGAGTCACTTTTCTACATAACAAAGATTAAACACAATATTGTAAATCAATTATACTGCAATAAAAACTTTTAAAAAATAGCCCATAACTGGGAACAACCAAAATATCCCTCAGGAGTTGAGTCGTTAAATAAACTGTGGTGCTAATTGCTAAGTCACTTCAGTCATGTTTGACTCTTTGTGACCCTAAGGACCATAGCCTGCCAGGCTCATCTGTCCATGGGATTCTCCAGGCAAGAATACTAGAATTGTTTGCCATGCCCTTCTCTAGGGGATCTTCCCCACCCAGAGATTGAACCCTCGTCTCATGTCTCTTGCGTTGACGGGTGGGTTCTTTACCACTATCGTCACCTGGGAAGTACATCCTGTAAAAAATTTCATAAACAGAAATCTCAATTAGAGTCCAAAAGGGGGAGTTCTCATGCCATGGACAACAATTGGGCCCAAAAGAAAGAAGGAAAACTCCTTTCTTTCCTGGCAAAAACTCTGTCAATGAAAAGCCAGGGACTCTCTGTTTACTGTAGCCTTCCCAACTTCCTCTTCCTTCAGTGAAAGTGTTCTCCTTCCCTTGCCTGGGGACTTGCATGGGGCTCACCATGCTTGTAGACTCGGAAATGCAATTTTTTGCTGATACCAAATAAACCCATCTTTGCTGAAGAAATACCTGGCAGTCTATTTCTGCTAGGTCAACAATCCATACCATAAAATACCACTCAGCAACAAAAGGGAGTGACTTGTATACAACATTCTCAAGATGACAGAATTAACAATGGAAAACGTGAGGGGTTGCCGGGGTTAGGGGTGAGGGGAATGATATGACAGAATGAGGGGATCTTTGTGGTCATGGACTAGCCCTGTATCTTGACTGCACTGGTGATTACAGATTTTATATATGTGGTAAAATGTGATGGATTTATACTTACGCATTTGTACCAATGTTAAATTCCCAGATTTAATAACGTGCTATAATTATGTAGTTTGGGGCAATTGGGGGAAGAGTTCAATGGATCTCTTTGTACTATTTTTAGTAACTTCCTGTGAATCTACATATTTTTTTTTTTAATATATTTTTTGAAACCCTACCTCGATTTCTGGTAGGCAGATGAGGCAGATGCTGTGAATTCTGTGGTTTGGGTTCCCCAACACCCATTCACCAATGGTCTCCTGTTCACTGTGCCCACATTTCCCTTATGGCCACTCCCAGCCCAGAAAGGTCCCATGAAAACATGTGACCTGGGCCTGCATGCTCCCCTGAGCCCGGCCGGTCTGGATGTATCCTGGCGTTGGGGTGGAGATGGTTGTTCTTTGCACTGGACTCAGATCTGGAAGGTTGGAGGTCTGGAAACCATACAAGGGAGCTGTCAATGGCACTGCAGCCTGGAAAGCGCCAGTGAGAAATGGAGAAAGAAATCCATTTCCGAGAAAATTGTTTGAGACTCACATCCAGTCATGCCTGCCTTTGGACAGTTCCGTTTCTGAGCCAACACTTCTCATAAATTTGAGAGCAGGTAGCCCTTTGCAGCTTACCCTGTCACCTGGATATTTCACAGTTAACGGGGTACAGGGAGAGAAACACTTCCACCCTTTCATAAACAAACAAACTCTCAGGGGCTGCTGTCATATCAGTGGAATTCCTGGAAACGGTTCTCTGGAAATCCTGGCCACAAATCTACTGAAGCAACCATAAGGCTGAGACCTCAGGTACCCAGACCTCCAACCTGACGGACAAGGCAGAGAGAGCTCATGTTTCATTAATTAAGGGAGAACATTGATCCCTGAGTTAGTAACATGACTAGGTCTCTACTCTTCTGGCCAAGTGTCTGCTAAGAATATTCATCCCTATTTGGCTCTATGCTTCCTTTAGTTAAATGCCTGGTCCTTGGCCATCTGACCCGCACCTTCCTGAAACTTCTGGGACTTCCCAGCTGCAGAGCGTAAAGGACTCATGTCCGCCACTGCCCTGAGGCCCTGTGTGCTGTCTCACATTGCTGTCACTCCCCTGCACACACACCTTCCTCTTGGACTGGTTCCTAGCCGTCCTCCCACCTCTCTGTCTTCTCTTTTGTTTCTTTGGCGGGACTTCTGCTTTCTTTTGCCCTGCTTCTCAGGTTCCACACCCTGCCTCCTACTTGTCTCTACACTCTAATTGGGAAATCTCAAAATCTGTGATTTCACATAACACCATGATGCCCACGAGTCACCAGGCCAGGCCTGTTTCCTGGGCTTCAGACACTTCAGCAAGGCCTCCCTCTGGCCCTTTAAGTTCAGCACGTCAAAACTAAGCAGAGCCTTTATCCTCTCTGCCACCCTCTGTCTGCAGCCCTTCCTTCTCTGTCTCCTGTATGTCCTGCAGAGAAGAGCGCAGACAGTCACCCTGGGCTCCCTCTTCCTCCCCATTTCTTCCTTCTCTGCAACCTCCATCTGCTCAGCAGCCAAGCCCTTCAGGTTCTAGCTCTCACAGCTTCCCCAACACCCTCCCCTGCTCTGACGCCCCTTGTTTGTTATCTGGCTTGTTCCACCAGTCTCCCAGCTGGTTTGTACCCAGGCTTCTCCACACTCCTAGCCTTGGTCTGGTTATACTTGCTGAAAATCTCACCTAGGCTCCTCCTGGCCTTCCAAGTGAAAAACAGCTCTCTCGAGGTTGTGCTTGCTGTGTCTCTCCTGGTTCCACTCCCACCGTCTTCACACACATGCCCTCTGCTCCAACTCTTCTGGTCTGCTGGCAGTTCCCCAAGTGCACCCTTAACTCTGCGGCTGACTCCCACACTGGCCTTCAAGCTCTGTTCTCTTGGGTGTCACTTCCCACGGAAACCCTTTTCAAGGTGTCCTGGCTGAGTTAGCACCGTGTGTAATTACCTTGACTAACTTCACTGTTATTGCTGCTGTTATTACTAAATTTGGAGGTGATGTCTGTTTTCCAAGATTTCTATGATTGTTGTCTGTTTTAAATAGAAGAGTAGTTTACACACAGAGTAAATTTACCCTTCTTGGTGTATAGTTACATAAGTTTTGACAAACACATGCAGTTGTATACTTACCATTACAATCAAGTTTTAGAGCAGTTTCCTCTCTCCCAAGAATTACTCTGTGCCCTTTGTAATCAACCCCTCCTTCCTGGCAACCATTGCTCTGTTTCCTGACAGTATGGTTTTGCTTCTCTTGTTGTTGTTTAGTCGCTAAGTCATATTTGACTCTTTGTGACTCCATGGACTGTAGCCCACCAAGTTCCTTTGTCCATGGAATTTTCTAGGCAATATTGGAGTGGGTTGCCATTTCCTCTTCCAGGGGACCTTCCTGACCCAGAGATCGAACCCACATCTCCTGTATAGGAAGGTAGGTTCTTTACCACTAGCACCACCATATGTATATACACACACACATACTATTGTTATTAATATACTTATTAATATAAAATCAATGTATAATAGAAAATATAAAATAGATATTCATATACCTATTAACAGATATACAAAATCTTTTTAATGAAACATTTGAAAGCTTTAGGCTTCATGACACTTATCTCTTAATAGCATCACTGACTCAATGGACATGAATTTGAGCAAACTCTGGGAAATAGTGAAGGACAGAGAAGCCTAACATGCTGCAGTCCTTAGCTATTGAACAATAAAACTTTAAAAATATGTGTCTCCTAAGAAAAAAGATATTCTTATATAAATTACCACTACATACTCCAAAAATGTAACATTAATACAATAAATTATAGAGTACATATAGAGTGTTTGCTAAGTCCAACCCCATTGACTGTAGCCTGCCAGGCTACTCTGTCCATGGAATTTCCCAGGCAAGAATATAGGAGTGGGTAACCATTTTCTTACCCAGGGGATCTTCCCATCTCAGGGGTCAAACCTGCATCTCCTGCATTGTAGGAGGATTCTTTACCATTGAACCACCTGGGAAACCCATAGAGTATATATAATATAATATGTACTAATATGATATAAGTAGATATTCAAACTTCCCAAACTTCCTAACAATGACATTTAAAGCTTTTTTTAAATTCAGGACTCAAGCAGGGTTCATTCACTGCATTTAATTATCACATTTCTGTAAGCTCTTTATCCTGCAAGAGTTCCCTGGCTTTTTCTTCCTTCTTTTCTTGATATTGACATTTTTAGAGTGTCCAGATCAGTTTCATATATCGCCCGCAAATCCGGATTTGTCTGACTATTTCCCCAAGATTAGATTCAGGTTAAACAAGTTTGGCAGGAACTAACAGGAGAAGGAAATGGCAACCCACTCCAGTGTTCTTGCCTGGAGAATCCCAGGGACGGTGGAGCCTGGTCGGCTGCCGTCTATGGGGTCACACAGAGTCGGATACGACTGAAGCAACTTAGCAGCAGTAGCAGCAGCAACAGGGTAATACTGTGTCCTTCTTCACGCATCACATCAGGAAGGTACATTGTGACATTTGATTTGATGACCAATGTCTACTATCACTTTGACACTTGGTTAAGGTGGAGGATTGTGACTTATCGGATTCCCAAAAGTTTTCAACAGGCCTGGGAGCCCTTAGCTGTCAACTGAAGGAATGAATGAGACGTGTGAGTTACAGCGGTCTGTACTGAAACTAGAAAATTTGAAGGTTTGACAAAATATGCAATTTCTTATCAACCACCTGTATCACCTCTTATTAACTGTGGTCATCACCAGAGTGCAGTGACTTTGCCATCCCCACTTCTGCAATGTTGTGCTCTACACAAAAACATGCAATGTGTTGTGCAGGTGGAGTGGTTTTGGCTTATCTAGAACTCAGCGGTGAGCTCAGGTGCCTTGGAGCGTAGCTCTCAGGACACTGTATGAGACACTCAAAAATAAAGTAAATGATGTCTTATGGACTTGAGCAACATTATTTACTTCGAAGATATTTTAAGTAGGTCCCAGCAATTCAGGTCAGTTTCCAGAGTTAGTTAATATGTTTGTAATAGCAACATTATACAATGTTAACTCTAAAAATTGTATGTTTATCTTTCAATACATACTCAGCCTTGCCTAAACTTCCAGGGCTTACTGCTACAAGTCAATTTCTGTTCATTATATTTAATCATGGGTCACTATTTTTACAAAGATTCTCAACTTTAATCAAATCCTAAAGGGAATGTCAGAGATTAGATCAGGAACGATTTAAAAAATAAAAGGCTCTTGTTACAGAACTAAATACTAATGAAGCCATGTGACGCCAACTCTTCTGAGTCGAACAGCAGCTACAGAAAGCTACCCCAGATCCCAAAGTGATGGACCCTGGCTGCTTTAACAGAAGCGATCAAGCCTCACATACAATGAGAGCGCTCTCCTTTCATTTGTGGTTCCAGGTGCCCAAATATGAGGGGAAAACCTGTAGTAATTTTTCTAATTGGCTGAAGGAGGCACAGGCAAAACCACACTGGTGAAAAGAGTTGATGAACTTCCTTTCGCTCCATTGTTTACAAGGTACTGCGTACAGCCCGTGGACACCTGGGTGGCATTAAGAGAAATTCACTGAGTAGAAAACAGCCCATAGACAGCATCTGTAGCAGTGTATCCACGACTAGACGTCATCCTAACAGACTGTGGCCAGCCTGCTGCTGCTGCTAAGTCGCTTCAGTCATGTCTGACTCTGTGCGGCCAGCCTGGATCATGTCAAAGGATTCTCCTCTCACAATGGTGTTAGGTCGGAAGTCTTAGGGGCCAATCCTCCTGGTTCAAAGTCAGGCTTTGTTACTTCCTAGCTGCAAACTCTGGGCACATTATTTAACCTTTCTGTGGCTCATCTAAAAGTGGGGATACTGCTCATTTCATAGGGTTGTTATAAGATTTATATGAATTAATATATATAAGCTGCTTAAAATGACATCTGGCATATAATATATACATATAAACCAAACAATGTTGATTATTTATTATTTCTAGTGTCATCATTATCATCATCACCTTCAGGAATAACTAGTAAAAAGAAAGCAGGGGACAATATAAAGGAGACATGTAGGGACATGACCGGTCTCTTCAAAGGCTTGAAATGCTGCCAAGAGGAAGAGGGATGAGATGATTTCCATGTGGCTCTGGGAACACATATACTACATCAAAGGGTATAAGTTACAGGAATTCAGAATCGGGCTCAATACACAGGGAACATCGTTTTAGTGGTTACAGTTGTCTGAAGATCAGAGGCTTGGTCTATCTGAGAGGTATCCTAGGTTACCGGGGTATTCAATCCTACCCCAGATGGTCCTTTGGGATTTTAAGAATTAACTGAAAGACTGAATCAGATGATCCCAAAGAACCTAGGCTTGTGGGTCTATCCTTAAATACACCATTAAAGTGTCAAGCAGAATTTTAAAGAATGAGTAAAATATAAGAAGCTCGACACAAATTAAAAACTGTTTCAGAGACTTCCCTGGTGGTCCAGTGACTAAGACTCTGAGCTCTCAATGTAGGGAGTCTGGGTTCAATCCCTGGTCCGGGAACTAGAACCCACATGCCACAACTAAGACGCAGTACAGCCAAATAAATAAATAAGTAAATATTTTAAAATAAGCCTCCTATGTTGCAACAATGTCACACCTTACATCTCCCAAATCTACGAATTAGTCATTCTTCCCATTTCTACCAGATACTCACACAAATGGGAAAGAGTTTCAGCAAAGAAATTTCAACTGAATAACACATTCAGATGCACCTACAAAAACATAAGAAGTACCCTGTCTTATAGGAGTTTAATTTCTAAAATCTGTCTGTATATGTGGCAAAAATCACATACAGACAAAATTGCGCTGAGAAATCTAGGGATACACCACCTGAGCAACTGCCTCTTTGCAGTATCCTGCTGCTGTGCTGGAACTGGGCTCTGCTTTTCTGACTAAGCACTAAATAAAAAAACCTGAATTTAAGTGCCAAGTTCTATGAAAAACATATGTATTTAAACAGTTCACTTAGTCAGGGGGAAGAGATATTTGTTCCTTGGGGAGGTTCAATGAGATTCATGTCACCCACACGCTCTCACATTAGGCTGTATACTCATTGAGTGGAATGTCAAGTTGAATTTGTTGCAACTTTTGTATTGCTATTTTTCTATTTCTTTACCTTTTTTCTACTCATCTAAGAGCACAGAGCAGCAGTTGCTGAAGGTAAGTGCATTCCTCTGAACATTTAGGAGCAAGCCAGGGCTTCTTCGGAGAAGGCAATGGCAACCCACTCCAGTATGCTTGCCTGGAAAATCCCATGGACGGAGGAGCCTGGTAGGCTGCAGTCCACGGGGTTGCTACGAGTCGGACACGACTGAGCGACTTTGCTTTCACTTTTCACTTTCATGCATTGGAGAAGGAAATGGCAACCCACTGCAGTGTTCTTGCCTGGAGAATGCCAGGGGCGGGGGAGCCTGGTGGGCTGCCGTCTATGAGGTCACACAGAGTCGGACACGACTAAAGTGACTTAGCAGCAGCAGCAGCAGTAGCAGCAGCAGGGCTTCTTAGTCAGCAATTATTCTCTTTCAGTCCACTCTCTGGCCCCTAGAAACGAACCTGACTGTTATCCAGCACCCTCCTTTCTTCCAGGAAAGGCATTGCTTTCTAAAAAAAAATTTTATTTATTTACCTGACTGTGCTGGGTCGTAGTTGAGACATGTGGGATCTAGTTCCCTAACCAGGGATTGAACCCTGGTCCCCTGCATTGGGAGTGTGAAGTCTTAGCCACTGAACAACCAGGGAAGTTCCAAGGTATCCCTTCTTTGAGGGGTTCTGCCCTCCCCTACTGCAGTCGGTGATTCTAGGGTGCCACCAGTCACTGTGTCTCACTGGCCACCGGAGCAGCACGTGACTTAAGTCAGTTCAGTCAGAAGCCTCCCCTGGGATTTCTGCACTTGCAATCAGAGACCAGTTCTCAGTCTATGGGTTTTAGGAAGACAAACAAGCAGAGAGAAGCAGTGTTGAGAGATGAAGAGCGCGTTCCTGGCTCCAATCCTGTGCTGGGTCCAGTAATTGCTACAATCTTGTATATTGTCACCCTGCTTATTTAACTTATATGCAGAGTACATCATGTGAAATGCCAGGCTGGATGAGGCAGAAACTGGAATCAAGTTTGCTGGGAGAAATGTCAATAACCTCAAATATGCAGATGAAACCACCCTTATGGCAGAAAGCAAAGAGGAAGTGAAGAGCCTCTTGATGAAAGTGGAAGAGGGGAGTGAAAAAGCTGGCTTAAAACTCAGCGTTCAAAAAATGAAGATCATGGCATCCGGTCCCATCACTTCATGGCAAATAGAATGGGAAACAATGGAAACAGTGACAGACTTTATTTTCTTGGGCTCCAAAATCCCTGCAGATGGTGACCTCAGCCATGAAATTAAAAGATGCTTGCTCCTTAGAAGAAAAACTATGACCAACTAAACAGCATAAAAAGCAGAGACATTGCTTTGCTGACAAAGGTCCATATTGTCAAAGCTATGGTTTTCCCAATAGTCATATAGGGATGTGAGAGTTGGACCATAAAGAAAGCTTAGTACCAAAGAATTGATGCTTTTGAACTGTGGTGTTGAAAAAGATTCTTTTTTTTTTTTTTTCTTTTCATTGAAAAAGATTCTTGAGTTTCCCTTGGACTGCTAGGAGATCAAACCAGTAAATCTGAAAGGGAATCAGTCCTGAATATCCATTGGATGGACTGATGCTGAAGCTGAGACTTCAATACTTTGGCCACCTGATGCGAAGAGTTGACTCATAGGAAAAGACCCTGATGCTGGGAAGGACTGAAGGCAGGAGGAGAAGGGGACAACAGAGGATGAGATGGTTGGATGGTATCACCATCTTGATGGACATTGAACAAGCTCCAGGAAATAGGATGGACAGGGAGGCCTGGCGTACTGCTGTCCACAGGATTGCAAAGAGTCGAACTTGACTGAGTAACTGAACTGAACCAAGCCCCTGCCTTCCCTGTGATGACCCAATAGAAATCTTCATTTTGCTTAATTGGGTTTACATCACTTTCAGTTAAAGGAATTTCAAAACAGCCCTCAGGAATTTGATTTCTTGATCTGCACTGATCTCAATGTTCTCTAGGTAAATGGGAGAGTCCACAGAAAGAGGCTTGGATGACTGGTCTCATATTTGTAACAGCACAGGTTCAGAAATATGTTCACTTTCAGGCAGGATCCATAGAGCTCTGCCAAATATGAAGCAGTGTTTCAAATCCTTTCAAATTATTTAGATTATCTAATCCACAAAAGGAAGGAAAGCAGGAAGAGAAAAATGAAAGACACCCTGAGCATTAATGAAAATGCACTCTGCCTTTGCCTCTGTCTTTCAAAGTCTTCAGAAAAAGGCTCTCATTTAACAACAGCAAACATTTCCTGGGTGCCTATTCTGTGTAGATGATCATGTGGGATGGAGGAGACCATCTGCATGAATACACGCAGCCCCTGTCCTCAAGGGACTCAGCACCCAAAGGATTCTCGAGTTTGAGCCTCTCCCAAATTTACTTCTAACAGGTTCTTTGATTCTTTTTCTCCATTTATCAGAAATGGAGATAATTTGATATTTGATATGATTCCTAAGAGTCTAGCTCTCACTCTTCAGTAGGAACACACATACATACAATAGCAAAATAACCATCTTGCAATTTCTGAGAATTATTCAAGAAGATATTTCCTTGTAACTTAAGTAAATCATTTTCAAAGTTGTCCTTCTCGATTTAAAGACAAAAACCTGAATTAAGGAACTTTCCAGTATCCTGGGATCTGTTGCAACCGTAATGTCTAAAAATAAACCCTAAAAATTCTCTAGTAAATCAGCAACTCAACCAAGAGAAATGCTTTCAATTTCATTTGCATGAATCAGAGTTCTAAGTCTTATCATCTTATCCAGTGCTTCATCTGAAACAATGACAAGTTTAGCCAGAGAGGAATTCTAGAAGCCACCCAGTCAGGGCTTAGACTAGTAGAGTCTAGAACAGTCAGCCAGGCATGCGGGGTTAGGGATGTTCTGTACTTGGGATGCAGTTTTCCTGCTGGGGCTGGGGGAGGAAAGGGAGGAGGCCTCTCTGGACATCCTGTCTTTACTAATCCAGGTAATTTTCCTACACCTGTTCAATGCACACTGCGAGTAAACTGGGGTGACTTTCCAGTCCCTAGACAATACGGGTGTGGTACAAAATAGGCAAACACACAAACTCTTCTCCACCTGCACCTGTGGCAGATATTTTTCACTCATGGAAGCTCAGACTCCTTTCGTAACAGGGAAGGACCAGTGGTTGACACTTAGAAGAAACCTTATTGATACAGTTGCAATGGTCCTTTGGGTATGAAGTGTCTAATCCCTTTGTAAGATTAGGGGTAAGGAATCACCAGGAAACCTGTTTAAAGACAGTTGTATGCATTTTTTAAAATTAATTCTTACTGGAGTTTAGTTGCATTACAATGTTGTTTTGGTTTCTACTCTACAGCAAAGTGAATCAGTTATCACATAGATATATCTGGGCTTCGCCAATGGCTCAGGGGTAAAGAATCCACCTGCAATGCAGGAGTTGCAGGAGATGCAGGTTTGATCCTTGGGTTGGGAAGATCCCCTGGAGGAAGGCATGGCAACCCACTCCAGTCTTCTTGCCTGAAGAACCCCATGGACAAAGGAACCTGATGGGCTACAATCCATAAGTTCGCAAAGAGTCAGAAATGGCTGAGTGACTAACAAACACTCAGCACACCACAGTGCATTGAGTAGACTTCTCTGAGCTACACAGTAGGTTCTCATTCAGTTCAGTTCAGTTCAGTCGCTCAGTCGTGTCTGACTCTTAGGGACCCCATGAACCACAACACGAAAGGCCTCCCTGTCCATCACCAACTCCCGGAGTTCACTCAAACTCATGTCCATCGAGTCAGTGATGCCATCCAGCCATCTCATTCTCTGTCGTCCCCATCTCCTCCTACCCCCAATCCCTCCCAGCATCAGAGTCTTTTCCAGTGAGTCAACTCGTCGCATGAGGTGGCCAAAGTATTGGAGTTTCAGCTTCAGCATAAGTCCTTCCAATGAACACCCAGGATTGATCTCCTCTAGAATGGACTGGTTGGATCTTCTTGCAGTCCAACGGACTCTCAAGAGTCTTCTCCAGCACCACAGTTCAAAAGCATCAATTCTTCGGCGATCAGCTTTCTTCACAGTCCAACTCTCACATCCATACATGACCACGTTCTCATTAGTTATCTAATTTATACATAGTATCAACAGTGTATATACCTCAGTCTCAATCTCCCAATTCATCCCTCCCCTGAGGACAGTTATAATGATAATGAAATGAACAGAAGTCTCATGAGGGTGTGGGGGGCAGAGAATTTCCTCCAGTGAGAACATCAATAAGCCATCATTGAGTTCTGGATATGATGACAGTTTGGCTGGAAATAAAACTCTGTGGTGGCTAGCTCAGAAGAGGTTCCCAGCCTCCCTGGAAAGCTTTGTTTGGTTTGTGCAGCTTTGACTGGCATTGGAGATAGCAGATGTGATTCATGAAAGGACCGGGGCCGGAAACTCAGAGAACCAGGACTGAAGATCAAGCTCATATGCATTTATCAACTGCTTTCCGCAGGGACTGGCACAGGGAACGCACACTGTGGCTTTGTATTTCTGTGATGTGCTTACTTCATAATGTCTGTTGTTGTTCTGTCGCTAAGTTGTGTCCGACTTTTTGCGACCCTATGGACTCCAGATTCCCTGTCTTTCACCATCTCCCAGAATTTGCTCAAATTCCTGCCTATTAGCTGATGGTTCGGGTTTTCTTTTTTAAAAAAATAATACTCCTCTTTTTTCATCTAGAGTGATCAAAGCACTGTTACCCAAAAGTGTCAGCTGACCCAGGCCATTCAGTGCAGGGATCTTTTCCAATGACCAGGTTTATGGGCTCAGGTAAAGCAAAATCTGATGGCCTTGCAAAGTCCTTCACCCTTGAACATCTCAGCTTATAGCTTCATCTACTCTCAACACAGGGAAATAATTAGGCAAGGACATAGCATGATGTGGACTTTAGGAATAACAGTTTCATTAAAGGAAGGGTGGATTTTAGGGGAGCATGATTAGAGACTAGAAAACTTATTACAAAGCTGTTGTATTTGACCAGGCTAGAGATTAACAGAGAATGAGTGAGAGAAAAGAGTGGTTCTCATTTTCTTTCTTTTCTGTCTTTCCTTATGCTTTAATTGTAATTGGGTTATTTATTAAAGGTTTCCTGAATAAAATTTCATGCTTCTTATTTTATCGTGATGTAATTTACATACCATAAAATTTTAAATACCCCAAATTCACCCTTTTTAATCGCACAATTCAGTATACTTACATTGAATGCCGTCATCATCACTATCTAATTTCAGAACATTTTCTTCCCACCAAAAAGAGACCTAATATCCACTACTGGTCACTCTCCATGCTCCCCTACACCCACCCCTTGACAAACACTAATCTTTCAATCTCTTTGGATTTGCCTCTACTGAACATTTTATATAAATGGAGTCATACAATATGTGACCTTTGGTGTTTGGCTTCTTTCAATTAGAATAATGTACTTAAGGTTCATCTGTGTTGTGGCATGTATCAGTACTTCCTTCCTTTTTATGGTTGACTAACATTCCATTGTATGGCCATGCAACCTTAGGTTATCCATCAAAGCTAACAGGCAAATGAGTTTCCCTCCCCACTTTGGGGAATTATGAGTAATGCTGCTATAAACATTCATACAACCATTTGTGTGGATATATGTCTTCATTTCTCTTAGGTATTATTTCTAAGAGTAGAATTCCTAGTCTCTGGGTAACTCTATTAACTTTCTGAGGAACTTTCAAACAGTTTTACAAAGTGGCTGCAAAATGCTATCATGCTTCATGCATGTGTGTGTGCTGAGTTGCTTCAGTCATACCCAACTCTTTGTGACCCTATGGATTGCAACCCTGAACCTCCTGGCTCCTCTGTCCATGGGATTCTCTGGGCAAGAATACTGGAATGGGTTGTCATTTCCTTCTCCAGAGGATTTTCCCAATCTAGGAATCAAACCCGAGTCTCATGTCTTCTGCATTGGCAGGCGGGTTCTTTACTGCTAGCGCCACCTGGGAAGGCCACTATGCTTCATATTTCACCCTTAAATACTTATCCAGTGAATTGTTTCAGAAATTTTTTAAAAAGTCAATTAAGTTGCTTCTTGCTTCCCATCACCATTTGGTTGATTTTTAATGTGGGTCATTGGTCCTCAATTCACTCTAGTATTCTCCCTGGTTCCAGGAACTGCAGCAGCCGCCGCCGCTAAGTTGCTTCAGTCGTGTCTGACTCTGTGCGACCCCATAGACGGCAGCCCACCAGGCTCCTCCATCCCTGGGATTCTCCAGGCAAGAACACTGGAGTGGGTTGCCATTTCCTTCTCCAATGCATGAAAGTGAAAAGTGAAAGTGAAGTCGCTCAGTCGTGTCTGACTCTTAGCGACCCCATGGACTGCAGCCTACCAGGCTCCTCCATCCATGGGATTTCCCAGGCAAGAGTATTGGAGTGGGGTGCCATTGCCTTCTCCGACTGCAGCAGCAGACCTTTGCAAATCATCAGTTAATGACCATACAGTAGTGGACCATTTTTCAAAGATCAATGTCTGACCCAGACAAGAAAAAGCAAAGTCCCCAAGTCTTCCAAAATTTCCCCCTAATCCTCAGCATTTCTTCAGGGGCTACCAGGTAAGGTCAGAGATTTGTCTCTGGATGTTTGCTAAAGACAATGAAGTCATTTTCTTTAAAGGCTTTACTTCAGCAATTACCCAGCTCTCTTTTCCCCCCAAAGTTGTTGTTGTTCAGTTGCTAAGTCATGTCTGACTCTGCCATCCCATGGATATGCCAGGTTTCCTTGTCCTTCACTGTCTCTTGCAGTTGCTCAAATTCATGTCCATTGAGCTGGTGATGTTATCTAACCGTCTCATCCTCTGCCACCCTATTCTTTTGCCTTCAATCTTTCCCAGCATCAGGGTCTTTTCCAATGAGTTGACTCTTCATATCAGGTGGCCAAAGTATTGGAGTTTCAGCTTCAGCATCAGTCCTTCCAATGAATATTCAGGGTTGATTTCCTTTAGGATTGACTGGATCTCCTTGCAGTCCAGGGGACTCTCAAGAATCTTCTCTAGCACCACAGTTCGAAAGCATCAATTCTTTGGCTCTCAGCCTTCTTTATGGTCCAGTTCTCATATCTGTACACGACTCCTGGAAAAACCATAGCTTTGACTATATGGACCTTTGTTGGCAAAGTGATGTCTCTGCTTTTTAATATGCTCTCTTGGTTTGTCATAGTTTTCCTTCCAAGGAGCAAACATCTTTTAATTTCATGGATGCAGTCACCATCTGCAGTGATTTTGGAGCCCAGTAAAAGGGAATCTGTTACTGCTTCCACTCTTTCCCCATCTTTTTGCCATGAAGTGATGGGACTGGATGCCATTATCTTAGTTTTTTGAACACTGAGTTTTAAGCCAGCTTTTTCACTCTCCTCTTTCACCCTTATCAAGAGGTTCTTTAGCTCCTCTTGAAGTAACCACCTGTAAATGTGATCAATGAAATAGAAATGTTGTCTTTCCCTCAAATGTTAGAACTGGAATCGCAACCAGCTTCCCCTTCTCCCACAGTCCTCCAGCACAGCTTTCTCTTGTATTTAGCTGGGGTTCTCTCCTTTCACGGCTATAGCACACATGAAAACATCTAGTAAGGAATCACGAAAGACCCGACAGTACAACAGTCCCACAGAGGGTCCTCTGAGGTCAATGGAAGTCCAGGATGAGCTTCTGACACCAAACCAACCCACCTGCTTCAGCTCCCCAGATGGCAGCTGGGGGCTCAGCATCGTTAAGGTAACAGCACCAGGGTGGACTGGGGAGGGTGACACCGTGCAAAGCATCAGTACATTTTATAGGTCTTGTTCACACTGATGTTACTGTTTGGGTACTTTGAAGGAAGTGCCAATGAAGTCAATTACGATCAATGCCCCTTCTTTCTTCCCTGCATTTTAGCCAAATATCAACTATTTCTCACCTTAACCCCTCCATAAATTTCTCCCCAGTGAGTAACAATTCAGGTCTGTGATAGGTCTTTACTGAATTTTCTGCTAATTCTCCCTTCCTGAAATGCCTCACCCACTTGTAAGAGAAACGTGTGACCCAGCATTCAAGGCAGCCTCCCTGGACCCAGCCCATTAGACCACACTAGAGTTTCTTTCCCCTCCCCATTTCCACTTATTTTGGAGGTAACCTGGGTAGAGGCTCCCCCAAGGGTCACCAAATTCAAAGGTTAAGCATTTTCCCTCTTTGTCCCTTGATTCCCAAGCACCCTGCAAAGGGTATGACCATTAGAGCAAGCATGTGAAGATGGAAAACAAGGGAGCTTTGAGAAAATAACCCACATTCCAAATTTACCAGTTTCCAAAAGCTGCTGCTTTCCTTCTTTATTCTGTTCCTACCACTTAGCAGGAAGCATAGGAAAGAAGGAAAAGGATTTCCTCTGAAAAATCAAAACCCAGTTCAAGGCCTGCCCTCCTTTCTCTTGTCTGGAGACGCCCTCCCCAGGAAGAGCTGGAGCACCCCAAGCATCTGTGCCAGTTCATGGCCAACCCCACTTCAGTCACTCCTCACCAATGTGTAGAGCGCATCTCAGGAAATGAACTGGTGGCAGAGAGGAGGGTAAGCACAGCTCCCAGTTGCTCAAAGCAATGTGGCGTATGCCTAAACCACTGAACAACTTCACCCTGGTATTTACGTGTCCACTTCCTTCTAGTACTATGTGCCAACACTTTAGCTTGACCATACCTTTTAATTTTTAATTTTAAAATATTTATTTTTATTTATTTATTTGGCTGAGCCAGATCCTAGCAGTGGCACACAAGATCTTAGATCTTTGTCGTGGCACGCAGGATCTTTAGTTGTGGCATGTGGGATCTAGTTCCCTGACCAGGGATCAAACCCAGGCCCCACTGCATTGGGAGTGTGGAGTCTTAGCTACTGGACCACCAGGGAAGCCCCTTGACCCTAACTTTCTAGCCCTTCATTCTAATGTCCATCTGCCCCGCTTAGATCACCTATGTCGTGACGTCCCCTAGGCCTTTGGAGAACAGTGATCTTCCTATTTAGGCCTCACACTACCCCCATAGGCCTACGGGTGAAATTCTTCTGTTAAAGTTCATCCAACTTGCACCTGAAGCAGGTCCCTGGCCTCTGCCCCTAGGGGTCCTGGGAGAAGCCTTATCTAGATTCTGAAGACAGATCTCTTATTCTGCTTCTGCAACCGGGTTGCATATCTCACTCCATGGTCCAGTTCTGTCTCCTCCTCACCCCTTCCCAGCCCGCCTGGCCAGGGGCCAGCAGCCAACCAAGGAGTAGTATCCCAACTGCTAGATCTGCCTCTCCTTCCGCCATTTGTAAATAGGCCACACTGGTACAGAATGGTCATAAAAGATGTTTTATTTGAAATGTATTTTCCTGGGTGAGCACTGCCAGGCCCCCCAGGCCTCAAATCCTCCCAGACCCCAGAAGAAAGAAGTTTCTGTAAAGCACACAGTTGCCTTTCTGCCATGCAGCCCTCAGCTTATCACAGGCAAGAACTTGGCAGGTATTCTTCTAGGAAGCTGCAGCCATGATAAATAAAGCCTTGGGGAAGGGTGGTGGTGTGTGTCTGTGTGTGTGACTGTGTCCATGTGGATAGTGGGTAGGGGGGCCAGTGCTGACTGGTGGGGTATACCTTCTGTGTACATATTGGAAAAATAGGAAAATCCTGATTATAGTGGCATAAGCATCATTCTAGGGATATTAAACCTTGTCTTCATAGAAACCGCTAGAAGCAGGGGTAATCTTAAGCCATTTGCCTCCATTATCTTGTAACACAGTGTAAATTGGGGGATATCAGCACATCCTACCTGTGGTAGCAAAGAGCAGCCAAGACTCTTGTCTTCTGCTGCCACCTGGTGTTTAAGAGAAGAAAGTCTGAATTCATGGAGTCACCTTGGCAATGAGAAACCAGCATTTTCAAGCAAGAAGAGACCTTGTGTGGATGAGTGCTAAGCTGCTTCAGTCGTGTCCAACTCTTTGTGACGCTATGGACTGTACATAGCCTGTCAGGCTCCTCTGTCCATGGGACAGGCAAGAATACTGGAGTGGGTTGCCAAGCCCTCCTCCAGGGGACCTTCCCGACCCAGGGATCCCCACGTGTTTCATGTCCCCTGCATTCGCAGGCTGGTTCTCTACCACTAGTGCCACATGGGAAGCCCATAGAAATCTTCTAATCTGACTCACTTCAATTCAGAGATAAGGAAGCTGAGATAAATTCAGTCTGAGATAAGACTCAGACTGAAACAAGAACCCCTGGCTCCTTCCCTTTTGCCACCCCACTTCTCTGAACGATTACACTCACAGCACATGCACTCAGATCAAGACCTCAACAACTCAGACCATCAGTGTACATGGCCACAAAAAACAATGTGTCCAAATCTGCATGTCTTATCTGGTAAAAACATTCCCAAGGGACTGCACTCACGTGTGACAGGGCCACCTAAGCACTAATAAGAGGTTACACTGAAGGGACACTCACTGTGGATCAGGAGCTGAGTGAAGCCCTGTTCCTATGATCTCAAGTCTTCAGTCACCCTATGAAGCCACAACCATTTTATCCCCATCTTATACTTGAGGAAACTGAGGCTTAGAGTGCTTCAGAAACTTTCCCAGTCACACAGCCACATCTGGCAGAGAGAGAATTCAAATTTCGATCTGTGAGTACAAAATCTATACTTTCAACTCTTTATCATTATCTGTCACCCCATATGCTTCACTTCACAAGAAAAGTTCAGACTAGGAGAGAACCCCCACTAAGGGCCTGTTTACTCACGACCTTTCCTTGTCTGCCTCCTGTGGTCTTCCCTTTGCTCTCCAGTCCCGTGGTCCCCAGACCAGCAGCTTCTCCCTCACACACACACATGTTGTATGTATGTGTTAGTTGCTCACTTGGGTCTGACTCTTTGCGACCCCATGGGCTGCAGCCCACCAGGCTGCTCTGTCCTTGGGATTCTCCAGGCTAGAATACTGGAGTGGGTTGCCATTTCCTTCTCCAGGTAATCTTCCCAACCCAGGGACTGAACCCAGGTCTGCCGTGTTGCAGGCTGATTCTTCACACACAGGTTAGAAATGCTAATTCTCGCGCAGCACCTGCCCACCTGAATCAGAAACTCTAGAGGCTGGGCCTGCCAGTGGGCCTGCCTGGGGAACAGACCCTCAGGGTATTCTTATGGTTTCAGGTTTGTCTGTCCTTTAGTCTATTGTGGAGAAGGCAAAATATATAAATATGTGATTAAATTATTTTGACATAAATGGGATCATAAATGGAGAAGAGTAGCATATGCACACAGAGAAGATGGAGAGTATGGCAGTACCACGAGAAAACTAAATCATCATCTTCCATAAGGTGGCTCCAGAGGTGAGGAACCTGCCTGCCAACGCAGGAGACATGAGAGGTGGCTTGCATCCCACTTGCTCCTTGGAAGAAAAGCTATGACCAACCTAGATAGCATATTAAAAAGCAGAGACGTTACTTTGCCAACAAAGGCACGTTTAGTCAAAACTATGGTTTTTCCAGTATTCATATATGGATGTAAGAGTTTGACCATAAAGAAGGCTGAGGGCTGAAGAACTGATGCTTTTGAACTGTGGTGCTGGAAGACTCTTGAGAACTGCAAGGAGATCAAACCACTCAATCCTAAAGAATATCAGTCCTGAATATTTATTGGAAGGACTGATGCTGAAGCTCCAATATTTTGGACACCTCATGAGAAGAAATGACACCTTAGAAAAAGCCCTGATGCTGGGAAAGATTGAAGGTGGGAGGAGAAGGGGATGACAGAAGGTGAGATGGTTGGATGGCATCACCGACTCGATGGACTTGAGTTTGAGCAAGCTCCGGGAGTTGGTGATGGAAAGGGAAGCCTGGTGGGCTGCAGTCCATGGGGTCACAAAGAGTTGTACATGACTGAGCGACTGAACTGAACTGAACCTGTTTGAGTATTAGTAAAACTGGAAGTCCATAAGTGTGTATTCTACAGCAGCAGTCCCCAACCTCTTTGGCACCAGGGACAAATTGTCTTCATGGAAGACAATTTTTTCCACCAATTCAGGCGGGAGGATGGTTTCCAGATGATTCAAGCACATTACATTCATTGTGCCCTTTATTCTACTGATTCATCAGCTCCACCTCGGAGCATCAGGCATTAGATCCCAGAGATTGGGGACCCCTCTTCTACATGGTCCATTTATACCCTGGGGTAGAACTGACCAGTTCTGTACCTTTCAATGATAAAATCTCATTGCTAATAGAACCTTCATACAGTTCTCCCTACCCCAACCATCCAGGGCACTCAGAACATACTGAGGATAGACAGCATAATCTGCTGACCGGCACCACCTCTATGCAGTGATGTGTTATGAATGCTATTTTAATGATTTTCAACAGGAAGAGAGTGGTGAGAAAGAGTACTCTTTGAGGGAGAATGGATCAGACTTTGGGTATGGGGATTACTGGGTATAAAATTTGAAAAAAAAATACAATCAATCAAACTTTATACTTGGAAAATTGCCTGTTGTTTCTATAACACAAAGGGGTGAGATTTCTTTTTCATGTTATCAAAAGGAATTTTGAAATTTGAGGTCTAGGGCTTCCCTGGTAAAGAATCCACCTGCCGAAAGAGGAGACACGGGTTTGATCCCTGATCCCAGAAGATCCCACATGCTGCGGAGCAACTAAGCCCATGCATCGCAACTACCGAACCTGTGCTCTATAGCTTGGGAGCGGCAACTACTGAAGAAGTCCACGTGCTCTGCAACAAAAAGAAGCCGCCACGGTGAGAAGCCTGAGTACCACACCCAGAGAGCAGCCCCTGCTTGCCGCAACCGGAGAAAAGCCCGTGCAGCAACGAAGACCCAGCACAGCCAAAAATAAATAAATAATTAAATTATCTATGTATATTATAAAATTTGTCCTCCGCCTTTAAAGAATTTGAGGTTGGGCTCTGTTTAAACCAGCTGGTTGCTGTATAAAATCGTTTACGTTACAGAGCATCGGGATTTCTCTTGTTCATCTCCTCCTTTCTGCATCTACTTCCACACAAGCTCTTGTTTGCCAGTCTCTATTTTGAATGTAGGATAGAGCCAAACCCAGGGAACAGACTTTAGTACTGGGTTCTAAGCTGAATCAGAACAGAAGTGAACGTCTTCGGAGATGCAGAAAAAGCATTTGGTAAAGGTCAGCACCCTCTTGGTTTTAAAGAAAATTTCAGAAAATTATAAATAGAAAGGTACTTCTATTGTAAAGGATACGTACAAAAATTCTTCTATAAATATGTGTGTGCTCTGTTGCTCAGTCATGTCTGACTCTTTGTGACCACATGGACTGTAGCCCGCCAGGCTGCTCCGTCCATGGGGTTCTCCAAGCAAGAATACTGGAGTGGGTTGCCATGCCCTCCTCCAGGGGATCTTCCCAACCCAGGGTTTGAACCCGCATCTTTTAGTCTCCTGCATTGGCAGGTGGGTTCTTTATCACTGGCACCACCTGGGAAGCCCTTATAAATAGCATACCTTATTGAATTTACAAGATCACTAGCCAAAGAGTCAATATACAAAAATCAATTATATGTGCATAATATATATACACATATAT
Source organism: Moschus berezovskii (assembly GCF_049115385.1). Lineage (NCBI taxonomy): Eukaryota > Metazoa > Chordata > Mammalia > Artiodactyla > Moschidae > Moschus > Moschus berezovskii. The sequence continues at coordinate 100,772,954 of NC_142464.1, read as the reverse complement.
ATAAGCTACAGAGAACAATTTTTAAGAATAATACTATTTGTTAGAGCAAATCAACCACCTAGGAATAAATCTAACGAAATATGTATAAGATCTCTACACTGATTCCTACAAAATATGCAGATGATAACTACTATTTCCTGAGCACCTACTTTGTGCCAGGGCTTTATATATTATGTCATGTAATTCTTACAACCAGCCCACAAAGTAGGGATAGATGAGGGAAGAAAGTCTCAAAGATAATTTGCCCAAGGCCACAGTAGCTAGTAAGTGGTTGAGCTCTGATTTCTGCCCAGACCTCTGCAACAACTGTGCTGTTTCTATGATGCCATGTGGCTTCCTGCAATTAGTACAGACTGATGTCAGCTGTGAACAGGCATTTCTCCACTTTACTTTGTTCATTTGTACAATGAGGGAGGCTTGGATGCTTTCTTAGATTTCTTCCAGTTCTAAAATGTATGATTTTATTTAGGCCATGCCTTGCAGCCTGCAGGACCTTAGTTCCCTGACCAGGGATTGAACCTGTGCCCCCTGCATTGGGAACGCAGGGTCTTAACCAATGGACTGTCAGGGAAGTCCTTAAAATATATGATTTTAAAGAAGTAGCTTTGTCTGTTCATATCATGTGCCAGTGCTGATTAGTGCTGGAGACATTTCTTCCTTCATAAAACTGGTTAGTAAATACAGGTGTTCTCAGTTTCCATCACACAAATGCGTGAGGTAGGTTTGGTGAAACTGCTTTCTATGGGACTCAAATTTCCCCTTCTTCAGTTTCATGGGTTACAGTGAAGTCAACAAGAATGTAATTTGTGTTTGCATAAAACCAGAACACAAAAGAAAAGATCCAGGCATTATTGAGCATTCCCATATTGAAAGGGCAAAGTTCAGTTTTGTTAGTTACTCTCATAATTCAGCAAATATGCCTCTTATCCACAGGTAATATCCCAGTACCAAATCTCTCTAATGTTCCCTCTGCTACCAGGAGATAAGCAGAAACCTAATTACTATTTGGTTAAATTAGAATATACTTGATTATTAAGGAGATGAAATTAAGGGAACAATAACTCAACCACGCAATTTCTAAACTCTGTCTGTAATTCACAAAGAGAGAAAAAGTTCACCTGTCCTCCTTGAGTGCTGTCTAAACAAGGAAGATTTCTCCTTCTTACTCTTCCTCTCTACTATATATCTGTGTCTATCCATCCATCCACATATCCACCCATTCACCCATCCATCCATTTCCACATATATCTATCCATATTCCTTGAGCTATCTATCCATTTGAACCTTCAACCACATCAAAAAACAATGTAGGCATACAGCTGGAAATTGCCATTAGTACAAAACAGTCACCCCTATCTGTGTGAACTCCCTGGGAACTGAAAGTGCAAACACAATCTTTTGTTGTTTAGTCACTAAGTTGTATCTGACTCTTTTGTGACCCCATGGACCGTAGCCCGCCAGGCTCCTCTGTTCATGGGATTCTCCAGGCAAGAATACTGAAGTGGGTTGCTATTTCCTTCTCCAGGGGATCTTCTGGACCCAGGGATTGACCTGCATCTTCTGCATTGGCAGGTGTATTCTTTACTACTTAGCCACCAGAGAAGCCCACTAACTCAATGTACAAATGTGAAATAAAAACCTGCCCAGAGAAACAGCCTATCTCTGATCATATAAAATTAGATTGTTATGTCTTATGACCCAGGTACATATCTCCATGACCAGAGTCAAGAGAACAAACTAGAATTCAAACCAGAGGAAAGAACTGAAGACTGAAAATCATACTACTTTGTTCAAAATCCCTGAGTGGTTCCTTATCTCTCTCAGAGGCAAAGTCCAAGTCCTTGAGCTGGCCACAGGTTCCAGTGTGGTCTGGCTGCCCACCTCCATCCTCCTTGCTTTCTTTGCTTCATGCACTCAGGGCCTCTTTTCTGATCTTCTGGCATGTCCTACTAGGGGACCCTGGAGCTAACAGTACCCTCTGCCTTGAAAGTTCTTTCCTGAAACATCTGCGTCATGCACTGCCTTATCTCCTAGTCTTTCTATGTCTATTTCATTGCTTGCTTGTGTTTTTTAAACCCTGATCTTTACTCTTACCTTTCTTCCTACTTATTTTGAAATAATAAATTACTGTTTAAGACACTAAACATAGGACTTATTTGTTACTTAGCAATAGCTTGTAATAGCTTCCCTGGTGACTCAGACGGTAAAAGCGTCTGCCTACAAAGAGGGAGACCCAGGTTCGATCCCTGGATCAGGAAGATTCCCTGGAGAAGGAAATAGCATCCCACTCCAGGGTTCTTGCCTGGAAAATCCCATGGATGGAGGAGCCTGGCGGGCTACAGTCCATGGGGTCACAAAGAGTCAGACACAACTGAGAGACTTCACTTTCACAATAGCTTACTGAGACACAAAGGAAAAACAGTTTCTCTACAAGTAAGCTACTTTAAGAAGTTCCAGGAGAAGTTTTAGTTAGCCCAAACATAGTGCTGGGGTTAAGAGTTGTTAAGGTGTTTGACTGATAGGCTGTGAAATCAGAAATCAAAGAATGCTAAAATGAGTAAAAACATATTTTGCTCAGAAAGCTGAAATGACTTGTTGAAGATCATGGGGTAAGTAGAAACAGATCTAGGAAGAGAATTGGAACTTTTCGAACTATCATCACCTCATCATATGTTTATTTATTTGCTCTATGAACACTTATTGAGTACATTCTTTATGTATGGCACTGTGCCAGGAGCTGGGGACACAGAGATGGCCCTTGTCCTTAGAGAGGTTACATTCCATCAAGTGACATAGACCTTAAGCAATGAATTACTTCATTTTTTTGTTTGTTTAGTTACAACTGTGATAAGGGTCATGAAGGGGAATAAGGTAACTTTGAGAGTCTATCATATTGAGGGGTTCTGAAATAGTCTGGGGAGAACAGAAAGAGACAGTTTAGAGATACCCAAAGGACAAGTGAAAATTCAGTGAATGATGAAGGGAATGGGAACATTTCATGCAGAACTAGAGTCGTGAATCCTTTCCACTACAACTTCTTCTCAGATAGCATGGTGTTCCCTGTTCTTGAATGCCTGGGTCAGCAAGAAAATTAGTAGATAAGAATAGCAAGTGAAAATACATAGGAAAAAAAGAGAAATAAAGTAAGAGTGGAGTTTTCCCAACTGAGAGATTTAACAGGAAGGCCAATTAGTCCAAGAAGAGGTGGGACACCATGAACGCTGAAAGATGGGAATTATTCCAGCTGTTAACAGGTGGTTTGGGTTATAAACCACCAAGAGAAAGGGCCTCACTAGGAATTCCTGTGCCTTCAGCACTCCATGTAGCCCACACTGGCCAATGTCTGTCCAGTGTCTTTCTTAAGCTCGCCTACTACACAAAGGCTCAGGTGCAAGAAGTAATGACATCTCTGGGGCATGGGGCAGATAAGAACTGATCAGTGTGGATTTCTGGGGTCACTACCACACCTCATTGCTGACAACATCCCTGAAGATGGCTCATCCAACTCCCTAACGTTGCAGTGCTTTGATCTCTTTACCAGGAATCCACATGGTTCAGACACTTGTGCCCATGGCAGATCTAGACCTGCTGTCCTGTTGTTATGTTGAAATGCTCTAACCCTTAAACCTTAAATTCTTGCATTCCAAACTCTGAACACACCTTCCTTGCCTCCTGATCTTGCCACGTGTTCTCTATGCTGTGCTCATCACACATATTCTTTAATCTTAACAATATCTTTGGTCCACACCTCCATTTTCTCCCAAACTGCTAGTTCCTTCCTGCTCTCGAGTCCTCTCTTATCACATCTGGCCCACTATCTTCCTATGGTCTCCGTCTGTCAGCACTGCAGTTGTGTGCCACGTGCTTCTTTTTTTGTATCTAGGCTGCTGAGTGCTGAAGACAGTGATACCACAATATAGATGGTGCCACAGAAATATGGTCTCTCACCTAAGCTGACAATCAATCCTGCTCCTATTCCTCATGTGAGCCATACACGCCCACTATCAACAGTCACTAGTCTTCTCAACCACCTTGTCTACTGCATCTCCCACATCTCAGAAAATAAGAACCCACCGTGCCAGAACCACATCAACTTCCTGCTTCTCCTCCAGCAGATGGGGTTTCCTAGATACAGAGCCAGAGATGAATTCAAGAGCAAGTGACTTATTGAGACTTTTTTGGGGAGAAACCTGGAAGGGAGTGAGGGAGGCAGGATGGCACAGATGTTCAGATGTGGTTCACTCTGACCTCTATGCTCAGCCTGATTCTTCAGGCTGAAAATGCCACTCCTGGGCATTTTCTGCTCCTTTGAGTAGAAGGCAATTTACCCTGGAAGAGTACAGCACGGAGCCTGACAGTCAATGCTCCCAGTAGCTCAGGGTAGGGGACTTGGCCACAGGACCCACCACAGGTCCTCCAGCATCCAAGCCCACAACCTTACCTACATCTATTGTCTTCTCATTGCTGAATTCCTGTGTCACCCACCCCTCAACACGGGTCTAACCCAGGTGAATTGTCACCACAGCACTCATTACGTGGTCAAACTCTAGTTTAACCATCAGCTTACTCATTCGATAAGCTTCCAGACAGTGGGGGCCATCCATTCTTCTCAGAATCCCTGGTGGCTAGTACACAGAAGAAAGCTGTCCTGAACAAAGGTTTTGGGATCATTTGTGGTTCTAATAACAGGCATTTCAATCAGGCATGTAGGTAAGAGTTCGTTGTATTTTTTTGTTTGGTTGGTTTTTGTTTTTAAAAAGAAGAGCCTTTCATCAATCAGATTGCATAGATGAGAAACTTCAGCAACCACTTCCGATAGTTAGGGAGTTTGGGACGGACATGTACACACTGCTATATTTAAAATGGATAATGAACGAGGACTTACTGTATAGCACCGGGAATTCTGTTCGATGTTATGTGGCAGCCTGGATGGGAGGAGAGTTTGGGGTAGAATGGATACACGCATATGTAAGGCTGAGTCCCTTTGCTATGCATCTGAAACTATCACAACATTGTTAATCAGTTATATTCCAAAATAAGATAAGAAGTTAAAAAGAAAGAAGTGGCCTTGAGCCATGACCTTCATTTGCCTAATTTCCTGTCTGGCATTTTGGGCCTCAAAGGCCATGACACAAGTACCACTGACAGCAGGACACAGAGGGCCTCCCAAAGGGCCCCTGCTGCACCCATCCTCAGGATAAAAAGCCAAGAAGCCAGGTTTGTGGCCGCTCCCCGTGTGCCATGATGAGGGACATCCCCTCACCACGAGACTCCCACCCCAGCCACTTCTTACACCACGTGTACGGCAGTCTCAGCATGTTCTTTTCCCTATTTATTCTCTTGCCACTTTTAACATCAGGGCCCTGAAAAGCTTACCCTCTAGGAGAAGGCTCCTCCATTTCTCCAGCTCAGCAGTCCTCTCACTTCATGGGAAAGCATGGTTATCCGACCCAGAGGTGTTAAGTGATCTTGCTTGACGAACTGGAACAAACTGGCAGTGCACAACATTGATCCTGCCTCTGCAGTGCTACAGGCAGCCAGCCACACACAGGATCAAAACCCAAGTGCAGTGCTTACGTCTCCCATCCGAGTCTCCTTGCTGTGTTTCAGGAGGGGCTGAAGACCCTCAGGGACTAGGCACAGCCACGTGTGGAAAGGGGCAGTGCTGCCTACGGCCTGGGCCCCACCACGACTGGAGTCGTGTTACTGTGCTGAGAGATACCTGGAAGGTTCCCATGTAGATCAGCAGGCCTGATCCAGACGCTCAGTGGGACCCTGGCTCACATGGGCCTGAGTGTGCATGTGTAGGGAGGGGGTGGGGTCTTCCCCTGTGCCAGAGATACCCCTGGACTTCCCCTGGCATGTGTGCTGTGTTTCAGTAAAGAGTGACTGATCATCCATCTGTCAAAACAAAAACAAAAAGCAAAACCCACCCCAGTTGCAATCCTCTTCCTCTATCTGTGGTGAAGAGACACGCCATGTGGGTAAAGGGTGTACAGACAACTGAAGGAGGACTATGAATAAAATTCAAAAAGGCCCCCAAATTTAGAAGTGGGCTTGAGAAATTTGGCAATCATTTTTCTGTTGAGAAAGAGCTAGTCCACATGGGAGGAAAACAATCAATCTAGGCCACACACCAGCAGAAATCAATTTAATCGGGGCGGGGGGTGAGCACAGAGAAGGAGAAAAATAAACCAAGGTCCACCCACACATTTCAGAAATTCAGAACAAGGACCATAAAATGGATGACATGACTACAGCCTGTAACAAGTTAATAGTTTCATTGTCGTGAGAACCAATTAAGGGTGAAAAAGGGAAAGGGGGTTGCAGAGATGTTCAAGGTCAAGTGAAGAACCAGGAAAAGGAGGACATATATACCTCAGTCTTTTCAATCCCCTCACCTTTGGCTGAACCCACTCAGCCCCTGGCCAGGACAGCAGATCTTTCAAACCTACAAAACTCTCCTGGAGCTCTTTCTTTATCCTTTCCTGAGTAATTTAGGCCGATGTTATTACCATCAGTGACTTTTGCAGAATTCGGGTTGCCAGATTTAGACAATCCAAATACGATTCCCAGTTAAATATGAATTTCAAATAAGATAATAGATGTATTTTTTAGCGGAAGTATGTCCTGTGTAATAGTTGGGACATATTTATACGAAAAAAATGAAATAAAATTCTTGTTTACCTGAAATTCAAATTTAAGTGTCTTGTATTTTATCTGGCATCTCCACCCAGAATCCCACTGTCAGAACCAAATTTTATTGATATTATGCATGCTAAGTTGCTTCAGGTGTGTCCGACTCTTTGCAACCCTATGGGCTATAGCCCACCAGGTTCCTTTATCTGTGGGGTTTTCCAGGCAATAATACTGGAATGGATTGCCATTTCCTTCTCCAAGGGGTCTTCCCGGCCCAGGGATCAAACTTGCATCTCTTATGTCTCCTGCACTGGCAGGCGAATTCTTTACCACTAGTACCTGGGAAGTACTTCCAGCAAAATTCTTACATAGAATGTGACCTAAATAGTAGAAACCCTAAGCTCCTGTGGACAGGATCTTACACAAGATTTTATAAAATATTGGGTTGGCCAAAATGTTTGTACCATAAAACTCGAACGAACTTTTTGGCCAACCCAATATTTTCGTTGACAAATATGGGAGCTTGGAAACATTAAACAAGATTCCCTCCTGGGAGGTAGAATCAAGACGAGAATCAATGTGGCCTGTTTTTCTCCTTCCTTCCTCTCTGACAAGAATTTTCTTTTCATGAACTTTATATACAACACACAAAGCTTCAGGGGCTAAATGGTGAAGTGGATACTAAATTCTAAAATAATTTTGCAAAGTTGAAACAAATAAAATGAGTAAAAAGGAGAGTATAATAAAGAAAGGGTTAGGCCTTTGTGAAATCTAACTTTATAATGTACCTTTTGAATCTTATTTTGAAAGTCTGCAATCAATTACTTTTCAATCAGTCAGTCACCCAGACCTTCCGAATGCACACAAAAGCTCCACAAAACAGACTGAGTCTCTTCAGCGCATCCATCACTGGGCTGAACATGCCTGCCTGCCAGCAGACACCAGCCAGCGCAAGGAAGGTGGGAGGAAGCGAAGCGAATGAAAAGAGCAGCAGCTCTGAAAGAAGAAAATGTTTCCTTTGCCCAGTGTGTATCTAGGGGCTGGGGGAATGCTTCCATTTATTAAGGAACCCTGTTGTCATTTGAGAAGCACATTTTAATGCTGAAACCTAACAGGGATTCTCACCTAGCAGCAAACTGGGTCCAAGATCTAGGCCAGGCTGTTTGATCTTTAGAGACCTTTTCATTAAAAAGCCCTCATTTTTTAGAAATGAGATCTAAAGTGCGTTCTCCTTTTTAGGAACTCCTACAGTTTTAGAGGCTTCAGTGGGCAATTCTGATGTTCACGCCCCATATGGTGTTTTCCCAAAATTAATGTCCAAAGGAGACAGTACAGCCAAGCTTGGATCCCAAGGTCATCCAGGACCTTCATAAAGTCTATACCAGTTTGGATACTTGGCTATCAATAACAAAGCACCCACTTAAAAGCGACTTGAAGGATGGTTTTGTTTTTGTTTTCCCATATGATAAGTCAAGAGATGAATGGTCCTGGTGTTTCAGGACCTCCCCAGTGTTGGAGCTCTGGGTCAACTTTCCATCTATTTTCTCCACCTCAATACTACAAGATGGCTACAGCAGCTCCCTGTAAGATAACCTTGTGCTCGAAATCCAAAACAGAAAGAGATTTTTCCTTACTAGATTTTTTTTATCATCAAAGAGAAAAATCTTTCTTCAAAACCCCCAGCAGGTATCCACTTGTGTCCCATGACCAAAGCTGGGTCACATGCAAGGGAGTCTAGGAAAACAAGAATCCAGAATTTTTAGCTTTTACGTAGGGAGATGAAGGCTCTGACATCATCAAGGAAAAACTGGTATACACTGAACACTAGTGTCCTGCCATCACTGCCGGCCCAAAACATCACCCTAGTCCTAAAAGTCTTTGCAAACTGCTTCATCTCCTAAGTTCTCTATATTTATTCATGACACCAGCAATCTTTCTGTCACTGCTCTGGAGACCACCGATTCTTTGGGATTCCTTCCTTTCCCTAATTCCCACAACCAATCAGTCTCCATGTCTTAAGGATCATCCACCCCTTCACAGAGAGTCTTCTATCTCTTCTCTCCTTTTCGTTCTAATACAGCATATTGACTCAGATGCTTATCACTTCACAATAAGACTAAAGTGCAAAAGCTACAAGACTGTTCTGCCCTCATCCTATATACCACATTTAAAAAACTAAGTTTCTTGTTCAGAAAACTTTCAAGGAGTCCCTCCTAACCACAGAAGATACTCCAAAACATTTAGCCTAATCATTAAGGTCAGCCACGATCAGTTGTGGTGGTTAAGAAAACTGACTCTGCAGTTAAATGACTTGTATGAGATTTGGCTATTGACAGCTCTCTAAGGTTCTGTTTCTTCATTCATAAAACGGAGGTGATAATAATACATCGCATACAGGGTAAGTGTCAAGCAGTGGTAGCTATTATTTTTGCTCTTTTTGTTGTTGTTACTAAGTAGCAAGCACTCCACTCTGAATTAGGATGAATGGGTGGGTAATACATACACGGTGGCTGCCCTCAATGAGCCAATTTCCATTGCTGAAATAAAGTCCAACCCTTTCATTGGCTGACGTACCTCTGATCCACCACTCAACAGCCATTTTCTAAACGGATTCTTTGTCTTTCTCTACTTGACTAAGGAAAGTACCAAGGTTAGGACCATTTTGGGCTAAGCTCATTCTTCAGGAAAGCTTCTGCTAAAATCCCTAAACTGGGACTTCCCTGGTGGTCCACTGGTTAAGAATCTACATTGCAGAGCAGGGAACATGTGTTCAACCCCTGGTCATATGCTATGGAGCCACCAGGCCTGAAGGCCACACCTACTGAGCCCTTGAGTTCCAGAGTCTGCATTCCACAACTAGGACCTGATACAGCCAAATAAATAAATTAATTAAAAAATTAATTTCCTTCTCCCCAATGGCAACCCACTCCAGTATTCTTCCCTGGAAAATCCCATGGACAGAGAGCTTGGCGGGCTACAATCCAAGGGGTCGCAAGAGTCAGACACGACTTAGTGACTAAACTACCACCAAATAAAATGAAATGCCTGAACTTCAATTTGTCCTCAAGAAAAACTTCATTTGCTGAGGCCATAAACCCTGGCTCATGTCTTGATTTATTCTTTTAAAGCACTGTATGCTTCCTTCAGAAGCTGTTAACAGTATGTATTTATCTTTATCCTGTATGCTCACCAACTCGATGGACATGGGTTTGAGCGAACTCCGGGAGTTGGTGATGGACAGGGAGGCCTGGCGTGCTGTGATTCATGGGGTTGCAAAGAGTTGGACATGACTGAGCGACTGAACTGAACTGATGCAACTTTGAAAAACTGAAATGAAAAGACACAGTGGCTCTTTATTAGGCCACAGTTAGTTTCCATAAATTTTAAGCATCAGAGATTAAAAGTCACACCAGGGATTAAATGGACACACAAATTACACTCTTCTTACTTTGTGACGGCCTTGTGACTTTGCATTATCATCTTTACATTTCTATTCCTTTTTTTTTCCTCCTGTTTTTTACTTATTTTTTTAAATTTTTCTTCTTTGTCTTTGGCTGCGCTGAGGCTTCTTTGCCGTTCGCAGGCTTCTCTGCAGTGGCTTCTCTTGCTGCAGAGCACAGGCTCCAGGGCGCGGGGCCTTCGGTAGCTGCAGCGTGTGCTGTTTGTAGTTGCAATTCCAGGGCTCCAGAGCACAGGCTCAGTAGTTGTGGCTCATGACTTAGTTGCTCTGTGGCCTGTGGGATCTTCCCAGACCACGGATCAAACCCACGTCTCCTACTTTAACAGGTGAATTCTTTACCACAGAGCCACCAGGGAGGTCCCCTTTTTGCTTTTTAAATTTTACTGGAGTAGAGTTGCTTTACAATGATGTATTAGTTTCTACTGTACAGCAAAGGGAATCAGCTATACATTGTATACATATCTCCCCTCTTTTTTGGATTTCCTTCCCATTGAAGTCCCCACAGAGCACCAAGTAGTGTTCCCTGAGCTATGCAGTAGGTTCTTGTTAGTTATGTATTTTATACACAGTGTCAATAGTGTATACGTGTCAGTCCCAATCTCCCAATTTATCCCATCCCCCTCAACTCCTCTTAATTTGACCTCTTTTGTCATAAAAGCCATAATAAAAGACAATATTGCATACAATAGCAACATTGCAGTCTCATTCTCTGTTGTTGTTTTTTTAAAGGTATATCTTTAAAGATAAGTTGGACCTATGTCTTGTTGATATATTCTGGCCACAAAAGAATTCCATACAATGAATGCTTCTTTTGCCCTCTGAAATGATCTAAGCAGTGAAAGGCCAGAAGAATGCCTCAGTTCACTAAATTCATTAGTGGCAAAGTCCTGGCAGGGACCTGAACCCTGCCTGTCCTCTTGCCTCCAGAGGCAGGCGAGTTTCTCTGTTTCTCCAGGCTGTGCAGAAACACTTAGTGGTTGGACACTGACCTTGGAACTAGACTGCCTGGGTTCAAACCATTGTGGTGTGACCTTGGGGAATTCTTTAACTTATTTGTGCCTAAATCCTTCATCTACTTTGAGGATGAAAACAGACTGAGCTCATAGGATTGCTGTGAGAATCACATGGATTAATATATGTAATGTGCTTGGGGCACTGCCTGACACATGATTAAGAGCTCCATAAGTGTGAGCTGTTGTTATTACTAATACTCTTTCCCTTGACTTGGCCACCTGTCAACAGTCTTGATGGCTTGCTGGAACACTTCCTAAACATTCCCCCAAGCACTCTATTCAAAACCTCAGGCCAGCCTATGAATCAACCAATTTCATTCTGTAGAAAAGAGTCCCAAAAGAAAAATGGGGAAAGCACGATACGGTGGGGCTAACGCTTTATCAGGTTCTTCAGAAGGCTGGACAACAGAAATGCAAACTGCTTTACTTAAAGGGAGTCCATATTTTATTTCTCTCCAATGAAACAATGTTCTCCTTAAGAGTCAAGCAGCATTCCTCTCACTGCCTACTCTTTATAACCTCCTACTCAAATATACATGCCACTAAGAAAACCGTTCAAGTCTGCACAGTTCAAATAGCTTTGGCTCAATAAAAATCACACTTTTGACAAGCTCATTAATCCAAAGATCTCAATCCTAAGGTAACGTTCACTTATCAAAGTCATAACTGGAACACTTATGAATAAATTTACTACTATGATGAAAATACAATCTATTTTTAAAAGTCATTCTAGTGGTACTTTTTCTCACTTAGTGACCACTTAAAAAATAAATACTATAATTTATACACTTAAACAATTTGCTACCTTTACTATAAGTTCTTTTTACCATCTTTAATAATAAGTCTCACAGCCCAATACCAGAAACTAAGAATAGGTTGAAAGAAGCAGACTGTAACGTCTTCATAGTTTCAGGATAAACAATGCAATTTACAAGGCACATAAAATACATGATGACAAACCTATTAAAAGTTCTTTTCACCTAAAGACTATAAAAATACTTTGGCTCAGTTATCTGTGTTTCAGGTCTCTTAGCTTAGTGAGTGGCACTAATGAAAAGCAAAAAGACCAAAAGAAAGAAGGATGGCAAAGAACTAAGAAAGCACAGACCCTAGAATAATCTGAAATTGGCTCCAGCTATCCTTTGAGAGTTGACCGATGGAAACAGGGAACCTCTGTTTCCACTCTATAGATCCAGTTCTTAATGAATACTGTCTGTGTTCCAAGTGCAGTAGCAAAATAATAAATCAGAGTGAATTCAATGTAGGTATGACCTGCTCGAAGAGACTAAACATTTAGTGCATTCACGTTTCCGTGGTTCATAACATGTGTGGGTGTGGGGGCTGGAAAGTTGATGTGGGACCAAGAAGCACTACCACTGATGCCCCTACACTGTTGGTGGGAATGTAAACTGGTGTGGCCAGTATGGAAAATAGAATGGAGGTTCCTCTAAAAACTAAACAGAGTTACTACATGATCCAGCAATCCTACTCCTGGGCATATATCTGAACAAAACTATAATTCAAAAGATACATGCATCCCTGTCCCTATGTTCATAGCAGCACTATGTACAATAGCCAAGACATGGAAATAACCTAAATGTCCATCAGAAGATGAATGGATCAAGACACCACTAGAGCCACCGGGGAAGTCCATGTATGTATGCATATATATATATGTGTGTGTGTGTATATATGTACATATATGTGTATATATATTCATATACAGCATGAATGGATCTAGGGATTATCTTACTAAGTGAAGAGAGTCAAAAAGAGAAAGACAAATACCATACGATATCACTTATATGTGAAATCTAAAATATGACCCAAATGAACTTACCTACGAAACAAAAACAGACTCACAACCATAGAGAATAGAGAATAGACTTGTGATTGCCAAGGGGGCAGGGGACTGGGAGGGATGGATCGGGAGTTTGGGATTAACAGATGCAAACTATTATATATAGGATGAATAAACAGCAAGGGACTAATGTATAGCAGAGGGAACTATATTCAATATCCTATAATAAAACATAATAGAAAAAATATATATGTATAACTGAGTTACTTTGCTGTACAGCAGAAAGAAGCACATTGGAAATCAACTATGCTTCAATAAAAAGACATACGATCAATATGATGGCTTTAATATAACACTTAAAAATGGAGAAATTTCTAAACAAAAACCTGCCTTTCTCCCCAGCAATTCTACTCCTAGGGTACATATCCAAGAGAACTGAAAATATATGTCCACACAAACATAGATAAAAAGTGTGAATATATGTCCACACAAATATAGACAAAAAGTGGAGATAACCTAGATATCCATGAATTGATGAATGGATAAATGAAATGTGGCATATCCATACAATGGAATATAATTTAATAGTAAAAAGAAATGAAGTAGTCATACATGCTAAAACATGGATGAACCTTGAAAATATCATGCTAAGTGAAAGAAGCTAATCACAAAAGGTCAAAGTATGTATGAGTCTCTTTATGTGAAATGTGCAGAATAAGTGAATTTATAAGGATGGAAGGTGGATTAGTGGTTGCTAGGAAAAGAAAGGAACAGGGAAAGTCATAAGCAGAACTCCAGAAAAGGGAGTAACTGATAATGGGTATAGGATTTGGGGGAGAGAGTAATGAAATATTTTAAAACTGATTATGGTGATGGTTGTATTATTGCATTAAAAAAGGGGTGAATTTTGTGATATGAAAATTATATTTCGGTAAATCTGTTCATTTTTGAACATTTTCTATTAAATTATAACTGATTTACAATGTTGTGTTAGCTTCAGGTGCACAGCAAGGTTTATATGTAAATTGTTGTTCAGTTGCTCAGTTGTGTCTGACTCTTTGTGACCCCATGGACTGCAGCATGCCAGGCTTCCCTGTCCTTCACCATTTCCTGGAAGCTTGCTCAAACTCATGTCCATTGAGTCGATGATACCATCCAATCATCTCATCCTCTGTTGTCCCCTTCTCTTCCGGCCTTCAATCTTTCCCAGCATCAGGGTCTTTTCTAATGAATCAGCTCTTTGCATCAGGTGGCCAAAGTATTGAAGCCTCAGCTTCAGTATCAGTCCTTCCAACAAATATTCAGGATTGATTTCCTTTGGGATTAACTGGTTTGATCTCCTTGCAGTCCAAGGGACTCTCAAGAGTCTTCTCCAACACCATAGTTCAAAATCATCAGTTCTTCAGTGCTCAGCCTTTTTTATGGTCCAACTCTCACATCCATACATGACTACTGGAAAAACTATAGCTTTGACTAAACAGACCTTTGTTGGCAAAGTAATGTCTCTGCTTTTTAATATGCTGTCTAGGTTAGTCATAGCTTTTCTTCCAAGGAACAAGCGTCTTTTAATTTCATGGCTGCAGTCACCATCTGCAGTGATTTTGGAGCCCAAGAAAATAAAGTCTGTCACTGTGTCCACTGTTTCCCCATCTATTTGCCATGAAGTGATGGGACCGGATGCCATGATCTTAGTTTTCTGAATGTTGAGTTTTAAGCCAACTTTTTCACTCTCCTCTTTCACTTTCATCAAGATGCTCTTTAATTCCTCTTTAATTTCTTCCATAAGGGTTACATATACATATATCCACTCTTTTTTAGATTCTTTTCCCATATGAGTCATTACAGAGTATTGAGTAGAGTTCCCTGTGCTATACATTAGGTCCTTTTGTTAAAAATTAAAATAAATTTCCCGGTTGATTTTTATCTATTTTTTAATGGCTGCGCTGGGTCTTTTTTTTTTTTTTTTTTTGCTGCTTGTGGGCTTTCTCTAGCTGTCGTGTGCAGGTTTCTCGTTCTGGTGGCTTCTTTTGTTGTGGCTCATAGGCTCTAGGGTGCATGGGCTTCAGTAGTTGTGGCTCCTGGGCTCCGGAGCACAGGCTCAGTAGTTGTGGCACACAGGCTTAGTTGTCCTACAGCACGTGGGATCTTCCTGGAGCAGGGACGGAACCCTTGTCCCCCGAACTGGGAGGCAGATTCCTAACCACTGGACCACGAGGGAAATCCTAGGTCCTTGCTACTTACCTATTTTATATGTAGCAGTGTGTATGTGTCAGTCTCAATCTCCCAGTTTATCCTGCCTTGCTTTTCCCCTCTTGTGACTATAAGTTTGCTTTCTATGTCTGTGACTATTTCTGTTTCATAAATAAATTCATTTGTACCTTTTTTTTTTAAAAAAGGCTGCTCTTTTAAAGCTGCTTTCCTCTCTCTCCTTTTTTTTTTTACCGAATAGATATTTATTACTCAATACAAGTGACAGGGTTAATAGTGAAGTATATATTAACTACGTACACAGTATATAACATACACAGTAGATCTTTGTCTTCATAAACGATATTCTGGAAATATTTCCAAATTGCCAAATAAATGATTTGCCACTAGGGTTGAGGTACTGCACTATGACGGCGGGGAGGCAGGCACAGGGTGTCATTCATTTTGGAATCTACAAAAATTGTGACCCAGGAGTCGTGCAGAGCAAACTCTGCATAGCCATTTATGGTGATCCTGGCTACCATTAAGACACTAGCATGTGCTTTTATTCCCCTGGATCTCCCCCTGCCACCCAGCACCACCAAAGAAGCAATTTTTTTTTTTTCTTTTTCCACTTTACAAGAATTATTGAATATGTGTCAATGGATTGGGATGCAGATAGTGGTTGGTCAGCCCGGCGATAATGGTTTAATCCTTAACAGGCATCACTAGCACTCTTAAATTTCCATGATCAGTCCCCCACCCCCGCCACCCCCCACCCCCATCTTGATCCCATCTCATTCAAATGTTTACGAAAGAGGTTCCAACATGTGGTTATGAACTGTCAATCTTATTTATAGGCAAATAATCTTTTTCAGCATATTTTAACTATCCTTTTCAAAATATACTAGTTGCTGTCTGCTCTGGCTTTTTTGAATTTCCAATTAAATATGCGATTTGCTGTGCTTTTGCAGTAGATATAGTTAGCATTGCAAATACTTATGCTTACTGAGCAAACACCTGTGTGCTCACTTCCACCATAACCCACAGAGATGGAAGCTGCTGACCTTTAAGCAAATGGCAGTGCATACATATTTTCTTCTGTAAGTCATTGAGTGTGGGAAGTAACTAGTCACATCCAGAAAATTCCATTTGTGTTTGTTTAAGGGATAGGGAAGCAGAAAAAATGGAAATGGCCCAACTGCTGCTCTGTTAGAACCTATGCAAATGAATGGTTTGACTATGTAGGAAAAATTTCCCCAAACCATTTGTTCTATTTAGTTTATTTTGTTTGTTTTATTTTGTTCTCTGACCACGAGGCACGTGTGATCTTAGTTTCCTGATCAGGGATCAAACACAAGCCCCATGCAGTGGAAGCAAAGTCTTAACTACTGGACCCCCAGGGAAGTCCCTGCTCTATTTAGATTTTACAGTCATTTAATTATTATGATCCATCTCAGACATATAAGGCATAAAGAATCATGAAACATCCCATTGCTTACTACTACCCCACATGAGCAATAAATGCATGTGGAGCCCCAACCACATTATTATCTCCACTCTTGATTTTCAAATGGTTGGGAAAAGACAAAAAGGTAATGCATAATTCAGAAACTGCAGGGCAAAACATGCATGACAGCCAAGCTGACATTCAATAAAGATACTGCCCTTTAGAATCTGATACAAAGGGATTACCTGTCCAAAGTTAACCCCACTCCCTGGAATCCACACTGCCAGAATGTTGCAAAAGTTCACCACTACATTCTCTTTTAAGCTAAAACATCAAAGCTTCCATACAGAAATGAATGGAGATCCCTTCCCATTCATAGCGGATAGCTCCTTGAAAACACCATGAGTGGTTCTATCTCTGAATATTCATTTCTGAACCGAAATGTTCCCAACGTACAACACTTCTCTCAGAAATGGCCTATAAATTTTTCTACTTATTTTTAGGAACAAAATATTCATTTAGGAGTTCACCTACTTTCTAATCCATCTTACCAACTCAAGTCAAAGGAAGTTTTTTTTTTTAATATTTATTTACTTATTTGGCCTGCCAGGTGTTAGTTGTGGCCAGGGATTAAACTCGGGCCCCCTGCATTGAGAGTGCAGAGTCTTAGCCGCTGGACCACCAGGGAAGTTTCTCAAAGAGAGTTTAAGTCTTCCTTTTCAATGGAAAAAACAAAACCAAAAAACCCCCATATCTGCAGGAAAAAGAGAAGGATACAAGGTCAGCGAAGCAAGTGATGGTTGACTGCTGGTTCAACATAACTCCAAATTCCAGAGAACACACAGGACATTGAAACAATATGGAAAAGCAACCACAGTGGGTTTCCTATGTGATCTGAGAGCTCTTCTATTATCCAATATTTACTGTGAATTTACTATCACATTAGATTCTCTCTCCTAACAGACCTGAGGGAACAGGACACTGATGGTTAGATTTTAGCCAGAGGATAGAGAAGAGGGGATCAAGGGCTTGAGTACTTTCTGGATATGACAGGCCTCGTGGAGCAGTATAACTTGGGTCCTAGAGGGGGAAGTGGTGGTGGGGGTGGTAAGGGAGGGAGACCAAAGGACTCCTCCTGCCTGTTTTCTCAAATGTCAGGCCCATCGCCAGGCTCTAAAACTTCAGTTGTAATCATGGCCCTCTTACTTTCTGCTAACAGATGCTGAGTCTCCAGGTCACTACAGCTCAACCACATTTTTGCAATTTGAGTAAAACCCCTGGTAATAGAAAGGAAAGTTGAAGGGCTGCTCCTGTGCAATCATAATCAACTCTCCCAAGAGCTGTTTTTATTTTTTTTCTTTTTTTGTTGGTTTGTTTCCTTTCCATTTGTGCCATCTTTCTATGTGCCCTGTTCATGATGAGTTCAGTGTTCCCTTGATATAAAAGAACGTGCTAACTAAAGGTTTTGGACAGAAAAAGAAACATCCCTCACACCTCATGTGTTCTTTGCCATGCTTTCATTTCTCACTTCTTTCCAAAAACAACTATAGATGACTTCATAAGAAAGAAAAAAGTATGTATGCATATATATGTTTTACACAAACATACACATACTCGGGCTTCCCTGGTGACTCAGATGGTAAAGAATCTGCCTGCAGTGTGAGAGACCCAGGTTTGATCCCTGGGTTGGGAAGATCCCCAGGAGGAAGGCACAGCAACCCACTCCAGTATTCTTGCCCGGAGAATCCCAAGGACAGAGGAGCCTGGCGGGCTATATATAGTCCATGGGGTCACAAAGAGACACGACTGAGCAACTAAGCATAGCACAGCACAGCACCCATGCACTCACCTATATATTAATTATACTGACTATTTACACATATATGTTAAAGTAGGAAGATATGATAAAGTTGAAAGAAAAGATCATGGTAATGATTTTAAAACTTTTAAAACTTAATACAGTCACTATAAGTGAGCATTAAGAATAGTTTTGAGCCTCCAGACAATTCAAGGCAAAGGCAGAAGGTCTAGTGATGCACAGTCTTGCATCAAGTCTGAGTTTCCTAAGGGAGCTGTCCTTTCATCTTTCCACATACCAAGTTAAACCAAATCTTATTTAGTTTAGGAGATGACGCTCCCAGTCTCTTCAGCCACATAAACTAGTTAAGATATATTTTATGAACATTCTCTTTTATCCTTTTTTTCCAAACACACAGGAACTCCAGACTGTAGCCAAATCTACCCCAGCTCGTCAGCAGTCACGCCGAAGAAACTCATAGCATGTTCCCAGAAGCATTATCTTGATGCAATAGGTTATACACAGGGGATTAAGAGATGAAAGACAAGGCTACATATCCTAACTCTTAATCTTCTGCTATTTCTGCTTAAGAAAAAGAAAGACATCTCAGTGAAATGAAGCAAAAATTACACACAGCAAATATCTGAGACAGGACAAAGGATTATATAGTTAGATCATTTGAAAGTAAGTAAAGTTGATAACCAAAAGTTCCATGGACTTATTTGCAGCTCATCTTTAACCAAGAAACAAAACAAAATAGAAGGACTCAGTTAAAAAGGGAAAAAAAAAAAAAAAACACCCCAATGTCTAGAGATGAAATGGATTTTGTTGCCACTAAGCTGTTTTACAAGAAATGCAGTAATCTGATGCTCAGAGGCCAAGTCTCTTTAATAATGGATGGATCAGCCTTTAGAAAACTTAGGAAACAGACCTCCTGTGTATGTTGGAGGTCCTATAATTGAAGGAAATCTCTTTAGGAGTCTAGGAAAAGACTAAAGCGATCATCTCTCCTTGTGTATGAAACACATCTAATTAGTTAACTGACTCTCTAACCTCATTAGGTAACTGACTCCTTCAAAACCAAGTTTTCCAAAATACTCTAAGAAACTGCTGCCTTCAGACTCAGATCCCAGAGTCTCGGTTTCCTCCGTATGCTGGGGCTCAGCACGCTGACTCACTCTGCTAGCACAGTGGCTCTAAGATTGTTTTGTATGTCCATGCAGTTCAACAGGTTTAAGTGAAACAAAATATAATTGTAATACAAGCAAGATGATTTCTAAATGAGGATTTTGTTTTTTTTTAAGACCAGTACTTTTTTGTGCTGATTAAACCACATGATCCCAGGGAACTTTGCAGAAAATACAAGGAGAATTCACTACTGAATGTTTTCTCATTTATTGTAAAATTTTTCCCCACCATGCACTGTTAGATTAAAGAAGTCTCGGGTGAACAATGAATTTGCAGTTAACATATTTTACTGAATCTGTCCTTCTGAAAAACTTCATTGGGAAAGTTAAGTGCTATGTATAAGTTCAAGCAATTTGCTGAGGATTCTTTCACATTCTATTTCAGCTTGTGTTTTTAATCTGAAAAGCTAATATTTACTTTATAAGCTTCCGAAACATCCAGCAAGCATATACTCAAGAAGTTATATGGTAAACAGATTTTATACACCTTCCGCATTTAATATTTTATTTTACAATACGCCTCTTAGAGTTTCCAAACACTAATTTGATTATATTTTTTAAAAATTCTTTAAATTGTTAACTCTTTCACAATTGACTATGGTAAAACACAGAATAAAAGTCCTTTGTCTCTGACCCAGGAGTCTTAGGTCCTTGTGGTTTAGTTACTAAGTCAAGTCCAATTCTACCGACCCCATAGACAGAGGAGCCTGGCAGGCTACAGTCCATGGGATTCACCAGGCAAGAATACTGGGGTGGATTGCCATTTCCTTCTCCAGGGTATCTTCCCAACCCAGGAATTGAACCCGGGTCTCCTGAATTGTAGGCAGATTCTTTACAAACTAAGCTACAAGGGAAGCCTCACACCTATTAGGATAGCTTGTTAGTAGGGTAAATTCTCAGATCCTTCCGAATTCTCAACAACTCTCATTAAACTATTGTAACACAAATGTCATGCTGAGACCTAGATTAACAGACTATTTTCCCTTTCCTGTCCTCCAAATTAGGGATGTGTGTTAGTGAACATGACAAAAATCTTACTTTTATCTTCTATTTATCACTTCTTTCTTATGGAAGTCATGCTTTATATTTTATATTGTATACATCCATAATGCTTTATATTGTTACTATTACCACTATCTAATTCCATAATATTTTTTATCACCCCCCAAAGAAATCCTGTACTCATCAGCAATCACTCCTTAGTCCCTTTCTTCCCTCATCCCCAGCAGCCACTAACCTGCTTTCTGTTTCCAATCTGGACCTTCCATAAAAATGGAATCATACAAAGGGTGATCTTGTGTGATCAGTTTCATTCACTTAACATCATATTTTCAATGTTCAGCCATGTTGTAGGTGATATCAGTACTTCATTCTTTTATATGATTGAATAATAATCAATTATATAAACATATTCTGTTTATCCATCAGTTGATGAACAGTTGAGTTTTTCCCCCTACTTTTTGACTATTTTGAACAGTGCATCTATAAAATTTCACGTACAAGTTCTTGTGTAGATTTAGGCTTACATTTCTCTTGTGTAAAGACCTATTGTTGTTGTTGTTCAGTTGCTCTGTTGTGTCCAACTCTTTGTGATCCCATGGACTTCAGCACACCAGGCTTCCCTGTCCTTAACCACCTCCCAGAGTTTGCTCAGACTCAACTCCATTAAGTCAGTGATGCTAAGCTTCTCATCCTCTGTTGTCCCCTTCTCCTCCTGCCCTCAATCTTTCCCAGCACCAGGGTCTTTTCCAATGAGTTGGTTCTTTGCATGAGGTGGCCTAAGTATTGAAGCTTCAGCTTCAGCATCAGTCCTTCCAATGACTATTCAGGGTTGATTTCCCTTAGGAGTGACTGGTTTGATCTCCTTGCAGTCCAAGGGATTCTCAAGAGTCTTCTCCAACACCACAGTTTAAAAGCATCAACTCTTCAGCACTCAACCTTCCTTATGGTCCAACTCTCACATCTGTACATGACCACTGGAAAACCTATAGCTTTGACTATACAGACTTTTGTCGGCAAAGTAATGTCTCTGCTTTTTAATATGCCATCTAGGTTGGTCATAACTTTCCTTCCAAGGAGTAAGTGTCTTTTAATTTCATGACTGCAATCAGCATCTGCAGTGATTTTGGAGCCCAAAATTAATTTTTTGAAAGTTATGTTTTAAGCCAGCTTTGGGTCATGTGGTAACTCTATTTTTGAGGCATTATACCCAATTATTTTCCAAAGTAGCTACATCATTTTACAATCCCATCAACAATGTATGACTGTTTCAGTTTCTTCACATCCTTGCCAGCACTTGTTATTGTCTGCCTTTTTCATTATGGCCGTGCTAGTGGGTATGAAATGGTAACTTTGGGGGTTTGATTCACATTTATCTGATAATTAATGGTGTTAAGCATCTTTTCATATGTTTATTGTCCATTTATATATTTTTCTTGGAGAAATGTCTTTAAACATTTTGCTCATTTTTTAAAATAAATTATTTATTTCTTCATTTTTGGCTGTGCTG
The DNA here is from genome assembly GCF_049115385.1 of Moschus berezovskii. Taxonomy (NCBI): domain Eukaryota; kingdom Metazoa; phylum Chordata; class Mammalia; order Artiodactyla; family Moschidae; genus Moschus; species Moschus berezovskii. Next base: position 100,750,910 of record NC_142464.1, on the reverse strand, counting down.
GGTCTTTGTTGCTGCATGGGCTTTTCTTTAGTTTTGGTGTGCAGGCTTCTCGTGTAGGTTCTACCTGGACCAGGAATTGAACCCGTGTCTTCTGCACTGGCAGGCAGATTCTTTACCACTGAGCCACCAGGGAAGCCCAAATTTTTTGCTCAGTTTTAATGGAGTAATTTGTCCCTTTTCATTACTGAGGTTTTGGTTGTTTTTTTTTTTTTTTCCCCTGGTTGCTCTGGGTCTTCACTGTGGTACACTGGACTCACAGGCATAGATGTCCTGCAGCATATGGGATCTTAGTTCACAGACCAGGAATCACATCCATGTCCCCTACATTCACAGATGGATTCTCAACCACTGGGACACCTGGGAAGCCCCCATTGTTGAGATTTAACAGTTCTTTTTTTTCTTCTTTCATCTTTTAATTTCAGCTTTATTGAGGTACACTGCAGATGCTGATTGCAGCCATGAAATTAAAAGACGCTTACTCCTTGGAAGCAAAGTTATGACCAACCTTGATAGTATATTAAAAAGCAGAGACATTACTTTGCCAACAAAGGTCCGTCTAGTCAAGGCTATGGTTTTTCCCGTGGTCATGTATGGATGTGAGAGTTGGACTGTGAAGAAAGCTGATCGCCGAAGAATTGATGCTTTTGAACTGTGGTGTTGGAGAAGACTCTTGAGAGTCCCTTGGACTGCAAGGAGATCCAACCAGTCCATTCTAAAGGAGATCAATCCTGGGTGTTCATTGGAAGGACTGATGCTAAAGCTGAAACTCCAATACTTTGGCCACCTCATGTGATGAGTTGACTCACTGGAAAAGACTCTGATGCTGGGAAAGGTTGGGGGCGGGAGGAGAAGGGGATGACAGAGAATGAGATGGCTGGATGGCATCACCGACTCTGTGGACATGAGTTTGAGTGAACTTCGGGAGATGGTGATGGACAGGGAGGCCTGGCGTGCTGTGATTCATGGTGTCGCGGAGAGTCGGACATGACTGAGCGACTGAACTGAACTGAACTGACAGATGTAATAGTTTTCTACATATTCTAGATATTAGACCCTTATTAGATACCTGATTTAAAAATACTTCTCCCACTCTTTGGGTTGTCTTTTCAGTTTTTTGATACTTTCTTGTGAAAGCAAAAGTTTTTAACTTTGGTTAAATGAACTTATTTTTTCCTTTTGCTCACTTGTGCTTTGTGTGCCCATCTAAGACACCACCCTCTAATCCAAGGTCAGGAATAATAATAATAATCCAAGGTCTCATAATCTTTTTCTATTGGGATACAATTTACATACCATTCTTAGGGACTCTTTTTTATTGCGAATTTAAAAGGTATACCAAAAAGTTAAACATAAATGTATAGTTTAATTATTATAGAACCATCCCCAGATCAAGAAACAGAATACTGCCAGCACCTAGAAGGTCTCCTAGTGCCCCACCACTGTTTCCCAGTCCTAACACTGTGGCAAGACTATGGTTCTTGAAGGCAAGTCCCAAATCAGGTTCATCTTTGCATTCAAACAGAATTTATTACGGTGCTTGACAGCAAGTATTGTTGAGTAAATTAGTAAAAAGTGGAAAGTCAGTTAACTTACTGTCTAATAGCATCTCCTATAAAGTTTTGATCAGTGAAGAGATTTAAACTATTGCACAAAGCTTTGTTTCTCAATCTGTTTTTGTCTTTTGTTTGTTTTGCCCCCAATTCATTTGAGGTACATGATACATTTTGATCAATTAAAGGCTGACTCTAGGTAGAGAAAGGAAAATAATAATATCAAAAATAAAATGGCTAAGACTTCCCTGGTGATCCAGTGGTTGAGAATCTGCCTGCCAATTCAGGGGGCACAGCATCAATCGCTGGTCCAGGAAGATCCCACATGTTGCAGGACAGTGGAGCCCAAGTGCCACAACTACTGAACCTTTGTGTGGCAACTGAAAGCCTGGAGCCCATGCTCAGCAACAAGAGAAGCCATCACAAGGAGAAACCCTCACACCACAGCTAGTGAGTAGCCCCTGCTTGCCGCAACTAGGCCCACGTAACACAACAAAGACCCAGCACATCCAAAATAATAAAACAGTTAATGTTCAAGCTAGATTTAGAAAAGGCAGAGGAACCAGAGATCAAATTGTCAACATCCACTGGATCGTAGAAAAAGCAAGAGAATTCCAGAAAAACATTTACTTCTGCTTCATTGACTAAAGTCTTTGTGTAGATCACAAGCAGCTATGGAAAATTCTTAAAGAGATGGGAATACCAGACCACCTTACCTGCCTCCTGAGAAATCTGTATGCAGGTCAAGAAGCAGCAGTTAGAACCAGACATGGAACAACAGACTGGTTCCAAATTGGGAAAAGAGTACCTCAGGCTATATATTGTCACCTTGCTTATTTAGCTTATGTGCGGAGTACATCATGCAAAATGCCAGGTTGGATGAAGCACAAGCTGGAATCAAGATTGCCGGGAGAAATATCAATAACCTCAGATACGAAGATGACACCACCCTTATGGCAGAAAGTGAAGAGAAACTAAAGAGACTCTTGATGAAAGTGAAAGAGGAGAGTGAAAAGTTTGGCTTAAAACTCAACATTCAAAAAACTAAGATCACGGCATCTGGTCCCATCACTTCATGGCAAATAGATGGGGAAACAATGGAAACAGTGTCAGACTTAATTTTCTTAGACTCCAAAATCACTGCAGATGGTGACTGCAGCCATGAAATTAAAAGATGCTTGCTCCTTGGAAGAAAAGCAATGACAAACCTAGTGAGTGTGAGTGTGTTAGTCGCTCAGTCGTGTCCAACTCTTTGTGATCCCATGGATTGGGGCCCTCCAGGCTTCTCCGTGCATGGGATTTTCCAGGCAAGAATACTGGAGTTGGTTGCCATTCCCTTCTCTAGGGGATCTTCCCAACCCGGGGATTGAACCCAGGTCCCCCGCATTGCAGGCAGACTCTTTACCGTCTGAGTCACTAGGGAAGACTAAGCCTCTAGACAGTGTATTAAAAGGCAGAGACATTACTTTGCCAACAAAAGTCCGTATAGTCAAAGCTATGGTTTTTCCAGTAGTTGTGTGTGGATGTAAGAATTGGACCATAAAGAAGGCTGAGCGTTGAAGAATTAATGCTTTCCAACTGTGGTGTCGGAGAAGACTCTTGAGAGTCCCTTGGACTTCAAGGAGATCAAACCAGTCAATTGTAAAGGAAATCAGTCCTAAATATTCATTGGAGGGACTGATGCTGAAGCTGGAGCTCCAATATTTTGGCCACCTGATGCGAAGAGTTGGCTCATTGGAAAAGATCCCCGATGCTGGGAAGGATTGAAGGCAGGAGAAGGGGATGACAGAGGATGAGAGGGCTGGATGGCATCACTGACTCTATGGAAGTGAGTTCAAGCAAATTCCAGGAGATGGTGAAGGACAGGGAAGCCTGGCGTGCTGCAGTCAGTGGGTTGTAGAGAGTCAGACATGACTGAGCAACAACAATAGATAATTACTGTAGGCTTACCATATGCCTGAAGCCATGCCCAGCAACACGTCAATCTTCACAACACCCTTAACTGAGATGTGTATTTTTCTCTCTCCCTGTGACCCTCCCTATCTTTCACTCTCCATTCTTTTGCTTTTACCCACAGGAGCACCAGGTCTTACAATGACTAAGTAACCTGCCCCAGGTCACATAGCTATCGAACAGCAGAGAAAGAAAGCAAAACAAAGCAATCTGATTTCAGAGCCTACATAATACAACCCTCAATCCTTCCCAAGTAATTCTGATTCCCAAAGTACCTGATAATTGCCCTAAATCTGATGGAAAAAAAAAGATGCTCACTGAATTCCTAGTGTCTTTCTCAGATTTTCTCTCCGATTTATAGCTCCTTGGAACTGGAAGTGTTTGATAAATGGTGTGTATTGTAACACACTTTCTTATTGTGATCTTGGACCCATTCACATGTCACTTTGTGACTGGTATATCAGGCACTATGGGTGAAAATTGAAAATGTTGGTCGCTCAGTCGTGTCCGACTCTTTGTGACCCCATGGACTGTAGCCCACCAGGCTCCTCTGTCCATGGAATTCTCCAGGCAAGAATACTGGTGTGGGTTGCCATTCCCTTCTCTGGGGGATCTTCCCTACCCAGGTATCGAACCCAGGTCTCCTGCATTGCAGGCAGATGCTTTACCATCTGAGCCACCAGGGAAGCCACCAACTTTGGATAACATTCCAATGATCCCCACTTTTAGATTTGCTACTTAAGGGAAAGCATGTGGCCATAAAGAGAGAAGGAGCTAGTACTTATAAGAGATAGCTATCTTAAGGTAACTTGAGAGCTGTGTGATTAAAAAAATATACCCATAGTAGATTAACAGTCACTTAGATGTGCTTTCTTTGATCAAGATATTTACCCATTCTTTTTTTGGTTTGAAGATAAGTGATGTTCCATAACAAAGTAGCATACACCCATGGGCACATACACACACACACACACACACACACACTCTTTTACTTCTTCCTTGCAACCCCACGGATTGTATCCCACCAGGCTCCTCTGTCCAAGGGATTTCCCAGGCAAGAATACTGGGAGTGGGTTGCCATTTCCTGCTTCAGAGGATCTTCCTGACCCATGAATTGAACCCAGATCTCTTGCATCTCATGCATTGGCAGGTTGATTCTTTACCACTGTGCCACCTGGGAAGCCCCTAAAAAGGCACAGCCACAGCCTTTTTAGACATGTTTCCTGTCAACATAGGACCTTGACAGCCTTGGCAAATTTTTGTACCAGCTTTTCATAGGTGGACAACCATGACTTGACTTTTTGTTTATGGTATTGTTTATGGCAGAATTGGCACTTCCCTTTTATGACATTCCTGACCGGTGGTCACCTGATCATAGGGTAAATTTGTCTCATTTACGGCACACAAAAGAGAACATACTAGATGAATTAAATTCAGCTTGAAATGTGGCATGCTAAATTGCCCATGCTTGGCTTGGTGGCAGTGCTCTAACAAAATAATGATTTCAGTCGGGGCCTAGAGAACACATCCTTTAGCAAAAGGCTTCTTGACATTTTCAGCCATGTTTGTTAAGTGGGGATACATTTTCTAAGAGTTTCAATAGCAGCTGAAGGTGGAAGCAATCTATTAGACCATGCTGCTGCTGCTGCTGCTAAGTCACTTCAGTCGTGTCCGACTCTGTGTGACCCCATAGATGGAAGCCCACCAGGCTCCCCCATCCCTGGGATTCTCCAGGCAAGAACACTGGAGTGGGTTGCCATTTCCTTCTCCAATGTGTGAAAGTGAAAAGTGAAAGTGAAGTCGCTCAGTCATGTCTGACTCGTAGCGACCCCATGGACTGCAGCCCACCAGGCTTCTCCATCCATGGGATTTTCCAGGCAAGAGTACTGGAGTGGGTTGCTATTGCCTTCTCCGATTAGACCATGCAGTTATCCTCTTATGGCCAAGTCAGACCTGTTCCAGAGACTGTTTTATAAAATGTGGCAATGCAATCACATTGTTTAGCTCTTCAAAAAACTCTCACTCCTTCAAAAAGGCCATTTTTAAAATTACAACTTATCTTGATTATATGTCAATTTTTTTCTTTTCATCCTTGTGTTTTTCTTAACTCTTACTTTGCCATCCAAAAGTGTTCCTCCAATCCATGGTTAATTTTAGTTTGGACAGTAACTTGCTAAGTATTGTATTAAAAGGATTATTCCATAGAGAAAGTAAGATTTTCTCTTAAAAACTGGCTTTTAAGTATCTTGTGCTTTGTGGATTTCAAAGTGCTTTCACACACAGAAACTCACTTGATTCTCATGGAAACTCTCTGAAGTAGACAGAGAGACACAGTACAATAGGTAGCTTGGCGTTTGGGGTCAAATCACTTAGTCTAAATCTCTTTCCTTCAGTGCAAAATGGGGTTAATGATAGGAGTTACTGCATAGATGTGTTGGAAAGATGAGTTAATACTGAGCATTAAGTTTAGGTTCATGTTAAATACTAATTACAAGTAAGCTAAAATTTTTGTTTTTAAAAATGTTTTAAAATCTATGTGTGCCAATGAAGAGTGAAGTTTAAACAAGATCTTTTAAGAATTTTACCAGATGAAACAGCTGGTGATGTTGGGCTCATGGAATGAGCTGAGAAGTGTTCCTTCCTCTGTGATTTTTTTTTTAAAAAAAGTTTGAGAAGGATAGGTGTTAACTCTTCTCTAAATGTATGCTAGAAGTCACTTATGAAGACATCCTGTCCTTGTCTTTTGTTTATTGTTGTTATTTAGTCGCTAAGTTTTGTTTGACTGTAGCCCTCCAGGCTCTTCTGTCCATGCGGTTTCCCAGGCAAGAATCCTGGAATGAGTTACTGTTTCCTTCTCCAAGGGATCTTCCCAACCCGGGGATTGAACACACATCTCCTGCATTGATTTAGGACCTTTAAAATTACTGATTCAATTTCATTACTGATAATTGATATGTTCATATTTTCTATTTCTTCCTGATTCAGTCTTGGGAAAATACTTCTAAGAATTTGTCCACTTCCTCTAGGTTGACCTTTTTATTGGCATATAGTTGTTCGTAGTGATCTCTTATGATCCTTTGTATTTCTGTGATGTCGGTCGTAATGTCTCCTTTTTCATTTTTTTTATTGATTTGGACCCTTTCTCTTTTTTTCTTGATGAGTTCAGCTAAAGTTTTATAAATTTTATTCATCTTCTCAAATAACCAGCTTTTATTTTCATTGATCTTTTTTTCTTTCATTGATTTTTTTTTTAGTCTCTATTTCATCTATTTCTGCTCTGATTTTTATGATTTCTTTCCTCTACTAACTGTTGCTGTTCTTACTCTAGTTCCTTTAGGTAGAAGGTTAAGTTATTTATCAATATTCATATCAGTATTATTTCAATTGCCAAGATATGGAAGCAACTTAAGTGTCCATCAACAGATGAATGGATAAAGAAGATGTGGTTTATATACACAAGGGAATACTATTCAGCTATAAAAAAAATAAAAATGTTGCCATTTGCAGGAGCACAGATAGACTTAGAGGGCATTATGCTAAGTGAAAGAAGTCAGACAGAGAAAGACAAATACTGTGTGATATCATTTATATGTGGAATCTAAAAAATACAACAAACTAGTGAATATAAGAAAAAAGAAGCATACTCATAGAGAACAAACTATGGTTACTAGTGGGGAGAGGGAAGAGGGGAGGGGCAATTTAGGGGTCAGGAAATAAGAGGTACAAACTGTGCGTGCATGTGTTCTAAGTCACTTCAGTCAAGTCTGACTCCTTGTGACTCTATGGACTGTAGCATGCCAGGCTCCTCCAAACTGGTAAGTATGAAATAAGCTACAAAGATATATTGTACAACATGGGGGATTTAGCCAATATTTTATAATAACTATATACAGAATACAATCTTTAAAATTGTGAGTCACTATATTGTACACCTATGATGTCTAACATTGTATGGCAGCTATACGTCAATCAAAAATATAAATACATAATCTTAGCTGGCCAAAATATTAATAAATATATAACGGGCTTCCCAGGTGGGGTTAGTGGTTAAGAATTCACCTGCCAGTGCAGGAGGTGCAAGAGACGAGGGTTCAATCCCTGGGTCAGGAAGATCCTCGGCACCCCACTCCAGTATTCTTGCCTGGAGAATCCCATGGACAGAGGAACCTGGTGGGCTACATACAGCCTGTGGGGTCACAAAGAGTTGGACAGGACTGAGTGACTGAGTGTGTGTGTGTATGCATAATTTAGCACAAAGGTTGGCACAAAGCACAATTGCAACAAATAATTATTTTCTTCTATTACTCCCCTGGCAGCGAAGCAAAATACTATTTTGACAGTATTTTACTTTCCTTTAAGCCTATTTGTCATTGCCTCTACAGCCCCAAACATAGGCATTTCTTACTTGTCTATTATTATTATTAAAATATATAATTAAACAAGCAAGCAAACAAAAAGAGATTCTTTTAGTGCCTTTAGGACTTAGTTTTGGTTGCCGTTGTTCATTTTATTTAGTTTAATTATTTTTTGCAAGATTTCTGCTGATTCTATACTTGGACTTACTGTTACTATTACAAAATGAATGTTTTAGATCTTTCTCAGGTGGCCCTAGTGGTAAAGAACCCACCTACCAATACAGGAGACATAAGAGATGCAGGTTTGATCTTGGGTAGGGAAGATCCCCTAGAGGAGGGCATGGCAACCCACTCCAGCATTCCTGCCTGGAGAATCCCATGGACAGGGGAGCCTGGTGGGCTACAGTCCATAGGGTCACAGAGTCAGACACATCTGAAGCAACTCAGCACAGCACAAGATTAAATGTGTCATTATCATCGACTGAAAGCCCAATGCATCCAGGAAACAATAGGGCCTTTTATGCATTAGGTAAAAAAATATTTCAGGTTTCATGGTGCTTAGGTTGCTCTGTTCCTGAGGAAGTCAGTCTACAAGGTGGAGGAGAGTTGATTCCCAGAACTGCTGCTGTGACCAAATCTCTGTCTCATTCCTAACAGTCGATTGTACCATGTCTTGAAAATTCACAGAGCAAGTTAGGCCAGATCATGAAAGAGGGAGAGCATGAAGGAACAGATGCCATGGGAGAAGAGAAAAACAATTTTGCTTTCAGTTTATCTGATTAGGCTGTGATAATACCCTTTACAGACCTGTCCATCACTGCCTCATTTAGGTCAGACTCTTCTGACCTGAATGCAGGGGTGACAGAGGGCAAACAATGCCAAATTCAACTCTAGCTGATCTTTGACAGAAGGAAAAAATGTTTTTCAAGGAGCCTATTGAGAGTACCACATGAATCCCACATTTTTCATTTTTGACAAGTCAGATCTTAGGTTAACACTTTTTGATATAAAATAGAAAGAAAAACATACAGCAGAGATAGACAGATGCTACCCAGGTTCCCAGTTTCTGCTCCCAATCTCTTCCCTGAATTCAATCTCTTCCCTGGATCCACTTTAAAATTTTATTTCCAAAAGCAACATTTTCTTACCTAAGGAATAGATGTTTTCCTAGAAGAAAGAAACTAACTCTATTCAGGCTTTTTAATATATGCCTTATTTAATTATTTTAACATTTTTTCAGTTATTAGGAAAAACTAAAATTATGCTCACTGAAGCCCAGGAGTCTTATACTTATCAGCAATCTAATATTCAATGGACTTCAGGCAATTTTGAATGATTAGTTGATTTCTGTGTCAGCTCAGATCCTCTGAGAAACAGACGCCAAAGTGGAACAAGATGTGATAGACACATATTGGGGGAAACATCTATGGAAGATAAAGGGGAGAAGGATCAGGAGTAGGAGCGGAGAGGCTTCTGACCACAGTACAGGTCTGACCCCTGTGAAAGGAGACAGGGAAGGAAGGCGACTGAGGAGGAGGAGCTTCAGCCTGCAGTGCAATTCTGAGAAGGTCTGATGAGGAGCCCCCACAGCAGAGATCAACTGTCATAGCAGGCATCAAACAACAGGCATCAGCTAGTATATATACACACACTAGTTTGGATAAGCAAGTGATATGGATCAATTCTGCTCATAAGATTTAAGTAAAGTCTTGGCCTTTTATCAAGGGAAATTAAAGAATCTACAGATCTTTGAAATGTTCTAGATACTAGTTCTGAATGGATGCTAATTACTGAAGACCCAAAGCACCACTGAAGATCAGTATTCAAAGAGAAGACCTACAGTAGTCAGGTGATACTTGAGGTTTGAGCTCAAGTCTACCTTATCGGACCCACCGTAAGGAAATGGTTATTTCCTTAGATCTTGAGTGTATAATTGCTGCAAACACACTCAGAAACTGATCTAGCCTCCACACTGGAATGTGGGAAAATGTTGTAGTAAGGCCAAATGGAAGCTCTTGGAATTCCTTCCACACCATTCCTGACAGTGAACCAAAAGCAATACCACATCCCTAGGAGGATTGCCAAGATTAATGCCAACACCACAGACTTCAAAGAAGCAGGTGTGGCAATTCCTACCATTTCCATTTAACTTTCCTGTTGGGCCTATGCAGAAGATGTACTCACGTTGGATAACGCTTATAGATTACTTTAAACTCTGTCAGGCAATGCTGATAGTCATTGCTGTTCCCGACATGGTAACTTCACTTGAGCAAATTAACACAAGTATCTGGCATCTGGTACACAGCTCTTGATCTAATTTTTTCCCTTCAAACAGTTATCAAGGATCACAAGTCTCTTGCTTTCTGCTAATTCTTTCCACTAAGAGGGACAACAGTATACATTCACTGTGTTGCCTCATGGCTATGTCAACCCTTCTGCTCTGTGCCACATCATCTCTCCATGGTCCCCAGAAGTCTTGACCATCTTGACATCCCACAGAACATCCCATGAACATCACATGTGACTCCCTCATGAATGATCCCATGTTAAATTGCTCCTCAGGAGCAGAGAGTAGTAAATCTCTTCATGCTTTCCCCTGTATTAAATTTCCTCTGCTGACATAACCGGTGTAGATTCTATTTCCTTATCTGACACAACTCCAATCCCACTTCCCAAATCAAAAATTATGGACCAAATGCTTAAACTAAATAATTATTTATCCACGGAAGTCTGAGTTTCTTCATAAATATCAGATATCTTTTGTACGATTGATGTAAGTATCACAAGAGATATTCAAAAAAATTTTACCACTGGTTTCACAACTCCTTTTGGCCCCCTTCTATGATTCTGGAGTAAATTCTGGTCCTTTGACTAATTTCTTATTGTCTATGATACAAAAAGCATGTTGTGGGCTGAATCATACTGACCCCCATTCATAGTGAAGCTCTAACTCCCAGTACTTCAGAGTATGACCATATTTGAACAGAGAATCTTTAAAGAGGTGATTAAATTAAAATGAGGTTGTTAGAATGGGTCCTAATCCAATATTGGATTGGAGAAGGAAATGGCAACCCACTCCAGAATTCTTGCCTGAAAAATCCCATGGATGGAGGAGCCTGGTTGGCTACACTTTCCATGGGGTTGCAAACGGTCAGACACGACTGAGCGACTTCACTTTCACTTAATCCAATATGCGTGCTTGTGTGTGTGCATGCTCAGTTGTTTCAGTCATATCTGACTCTTTAAGACCCCATGATATAGCCCATCAGTTTCCTCTGCCCATGAGATTCTCTAGGTAAGAATATGGGAGTGGGTTGCCATGTCCTCCTCAGAGGATCCTCCCAATCCAAGGATCAAACTTGTGTCTCCTGCATTGCAGGCAGATTCTTTACCACTGAGCCACTGAGGAAGACTCCAATACAATGTGACCGATGCCGTATAAGGAGAGGAAATTTGGACACAGAAAGAGACGCCAGGGATGCACACACACACACATACACACAAAGAAGACCACCTGAGGACACAGTGAGAAGACCACCATCTGCAAGCCAAGGAAGGGAGAGGCCTCCCAGGAAACCAGACCTGCCACCACCTTGATGTTAGACTTCTTGTCTTCAGAACCGGAAGAAAAAATTCAATTGTTGAAGCCATCCAGTCTGTGTGTGGTATTTTGTTATGGCAGCCCTAGCAAACTAATATGTCGCTTATGGTGTAAAGATGTAATATGGTTTTTAAACCTTCCGTATTAAGAGACATAAGGTCACAAGACAAGGGTGGCAGTGTCTTTCCTGTGTGTCCGTTTCGGTGCCTTAGTGCATCTGTGTTTTTACTCCCTACTCCCCGTTGTCTTTCCCTCTTTTGATGAGTCCTGCTTCGTTTCGTTTGTTGTGAAGGAGGGGGTTTTTATTTGACCCTCTCTTTCTCCTTCCTTCCCCCAAACTCTATTCCAATTAACTAGTTAATAGTCACAATATTTACATTTTATATCTTATACCCAAAGTCACTTTTAAATTTATATAGCCCTTAACATTTTCCTGGGTATTCCTAGGTGGTGCTAATAGTAAAAAGTCCGTCTGCCATGCTGGAGACACAAGAGATGTGGGTTTGATCCCTTGGTTGGGAAAATCTCCTGGAGAAGGAAATGGCAACCCACTCCAGTATTCTTGACTGGAAAATTCCGTGGACAGAGGAGCCTGGTGGGTCATGGTCCATGGGGTCACAAAGAGTCAGACGCCACTGAGCACACACAATGCTTATCCTTGGGCAATATTAAAAATCTTTGGTAATTGCTGAAATCCATGCACACATAATCCAGAAGAATTATACACACAACTTCCAACTCAAGTATAAAAATCCCAGTGATAATGAATTAGAAGTATGCCTCCATACGATAACAAACATATAAGTTAACCCTCTTTGATCCTCACAGAAACCTTGTGAATTAGAAGGAGTAAGTATATTGTCCATGCTTTACAGATAAGGAAATTGAGGCCAGGAGACATTGAGGAAAAGCTAGGCTGTAAGACATGAGGAGGAACCGTGGGTACCCACTACAGGGCCCCCAGCTCCTTTCCACCACTCTTAATGCCACTCACAGAAGTAGTCAAGAAAGCTGAGATCCTAACACTAGCATCTGTTAAACCGTCTCGACATCACTTTAGCCAAAGCACAGAAAAGACACAATGCAGTTAGGAGGAGATTTTACAGTTTTCTGTGCTGTGGCCTGGACGGCACCATGACTCAGCAGCAGTGAAAGGGAAAAGTGGATCATGGCACCATATCTGGCTGCGTGAGATATTCCCCCATTGATTTTTTTTCCTCCATCCACTGCTCCAACTTGATCCTGTCTAGTGAATGAGGCCTGACGGCAAACCCAAGCCTGCACAAAAAGCTCCCTGCTGCCGCGCTGTCACAGCCACTCAACCTAGGCTCGCAGGAACTTGGGCAAGCGGAAGAATCCTTTGTCTTCAGACTATGACAAGAGTGGAAAAAAATCCCAACTATTCGGCTGTGTAGCATCATTCAAGCATGCTTTAATGGGGAAGGTCTAATGAGGAATGCAGCCTTTGAAAAATCGAGCTTTAAAAACTCCCAGAGCATTCTCACTGTACAATTCTACACCATTAACATTAATAGGATTCAAACTACAAACCAGAGATTATGTTACTATTTTACCCAGTTCGGAGGCTTCTTTTCTTTACTGGTTATGTTCAAAGAAATCTTGCCCTGTTATAATGATCAAATATGCAGGAGAAAACATCCCTTCTCTTCTTAGATTCTATAAAAGAATAAAAGAAAAGCCAATTTTCAAGTCCCAAATGAGACGCAGCTGCCCCAGACTCCTCCATACCCCCCTTCTTCTCCTGCTGTTGACCTATTAATAGATTCCTGCTCTTGAGTTTATCTCAGCTTTCCAAGGGGACCTGGGCCTGAATCAGTTTGAATAGTTTTTGAAAGTACCCAGAGGCCCTTTCCATACACAGAGCACAGGGTTCTGGCAGGTAAAATTCACTTATATTTTTTTCCTCTACAGTTTCTTCCAAAGCAATTCAAGAGCATTCACTTCCAACGCTGTCCTCATGCATGATTAAAATGTTCCCAATTAAAAAAAAAAATAAGACAGGGAAGGCTAAAATAAAAAGACAGGGAAGGCTAAAAGACAGGGAAGGCTAAAATAAAAGACAGGAAGGCTAAGTTGTGTGATGGGAGATTTATTTCATGTGTGAGTTTTATCTCAATAAAATTGTTTTTGTTTTTAAGCATATGTGTAGTTGGGAAGAGGAGAGAGAGATAAATATGATTGAATATAGAATGCTCCTGCACTGACAGGGCAGTGGTAATGGGAAGTTATTGCTTAATGAGTATAATCTCAGATTGGGAAGATGAAAAGTTCTGAGGATGGACAGTGGTGATGGTTGCAGAACGATATGAATATACTTAACGCCCCTGAGTTATACACTTGAAAAATGGTTACAATGGTAAATATTATGTGTTGTATATTTTACCATAGTAAAAAGTCATCATTTTAAGTAACAAAAACCATTACTATGTCACGACTACATGTTTATTGTAGAAATCGAGAAAAAGAAATGAAAAAAGAGGAAAATTTAAATCACTTAAAATACTATTATCTAGACACAACCATTTTTAATAGTTTTGTATAAATAGCCTCCCAAATTTTGTCAAAAACAAATAAATAAAACTCAGGTAGTACTCGGTGTATTATTTAGCAATTTGCTTCTCACTCAGTACATATATATATCTTTCCGGGCTTAGATCACGTGCTTAGATTTACAGGTAGAGTTCAGTTCAGTCGCTCAGTCGTGTCCGACTCTCCGCGACCCCATGAATCACAGCACGCCAGGCCCCCCTGTCCATCACCAACTCCCGGAGTACACTCAAACTCATGTCCACCTTTCATATATGCAGGTTCAACCAACCATGGGTCAAAATAGTTGAAAAAAAGATTCCAGAAAGTTCTAAAAAGCAAAACTTGAATTTGCTGCATGCTGGCAATTATTTGAATAGCATTTATGTTGTACTTATAACTATTCACAGGGTTTCGCAGGTGGCACTGGTGATAAAGAACTTGCCTGCCAATGCAAGAGACATCAGAGACGCAGGTTTGATCCCTGGATCGGGAAGATCCCCTGGAGAAGGGCATGGCAACCTGCTCCAGTATTCTAGCCTGGAGAATCCCATGGACAAAGAAGCTTGGCAGGCTACAGTCCATAAGGTTGCACAGAGTCAGACACGACTGAAGCAACTTAGCACACAGTACACATAACTATTCACACCTCATGTACATTGTATTAGGTATTATGATAAATCTAGAGATAATATAAAGTATACAAGAGGATGTGCTTAGGTTATACATAAATATAAGGGACTTGAGCTTCCAAAGATTCCAAGAAAAGGTGCTGGAACCAGTTCTCCCTTAAATACTGAAGTGAAGGGAAGTTGCTCAGTCGTGTCCGACTCTTTGCGACCCCATGGACTGTAGCCTACCACGCTCCTCCATCCATGGGATTTTCCAGGCAAGAGTACTGGAGTGGGTTGCCATTTCCTTCTCCAGAGGATCTTCCCAACCCAGGGATCGAACCTGGGTCTCCCGCATTGTAGGCAGATGCTTTACCATCTGAGCCACCAGGGAAGGGCTTAAATACTGAGGGATGACCATATGTGTGTGTGTGTGGGTGGGTGTACACGCTACATCTGAATCATCATTTCTAGTGGGCCCACAGTTGTTAGACATTTAGGTTAGTCCTCTTTTTTTTTGCTCTCTTACATAATATATCAGTGAACATCCTTGAACGTACATCTTGGATGATTTTGTCTTTAGGATAAACCCAGAGTTATATAATCGCTAAGGATGCACATTTTTCAGAGTTAGCCCTTAGTGCTCTCCTGAAAGGGCTTCTCGGATGTCTCAGACGGTCTGAACCAATTTGTATTCCCATGGATATGTGTGAAATCACTACTCTCTCTTTCCTCAGAATTAGAGGTTAAAAAAAAAGTTCTTAGTGAAATAAGTCAGACAGAAAAAGACAAATACTGTATATTTTCACATGTATGTGGAATCTAGAAAGTAAAGCAAATGAACAAATACAACAAAATAGAAACGAACTCACAGATGTAGAGGACAAACCAGTGGTTAACAGAGGGAATAGGGTGGGGGAAGGGAGCAACATGGTGACGACAATTTATGCAAACTGCTAGGTATAAGAAGACTCTTGAGAGTCCCTTGGACTGCAAGGAGATCCAAACAGTCCATTCTAAAGGAGATCAGTCCTGGGTGTTCATTGGAAGGACTGATGCTGAAGCTGAAGCTCCAATACTTTGGCCACCTCATGCAATGAGTTGACTCACTGGAAAAGACTGTGATGCTGGGAGGGATTGGGGGCAGGAGGAAAAGGGGATGACAGAGAATGATATGGCTGGATGGCATCACTGACTCTGTGGACATGAGTTTGGGTGAACTCCGGGAGTTGGTGATGGACAGGGAGGCCTGGCGTGCTGTGATTCATGGGGTCGCAAAGAGTCAGACACGACTGAGCGACTGAACTGAACTGAACTGAACTAGGTATAAAATAAATAAGTGACAAGTTTGTAATGTGTAGCACAGAGAATATAGTCAATATATTATAATAACTTTGTATAATCTATAAAAATACTAAATTACTATTTTGTATGCCTGAAACTAATATAATATTGAGAGTCAACTATACTTCAATTTTAAAAAATTCTATCTCATTAAAATTTTTATTTCTTTAAATGCTAAGGAGAATAAACGTTTTTCCTAAATATGCCACAACTCTGTTATTCTTTTCTTAGGAACTGCATGTTCATGTCCCTTGCCAGTTTAGCTTTTCTATGGATTTTTTCCTTATTTATATGTAATAGTTCTTTTATATTAAGAATCCTATCTGTATCATATCATTTATCATATCATTTTAGTTTACGGAGTTTTTGCCATATAAATATTTTCAAATCAAATGCATTAGCTTTTCTTTCCCTTATAGTATTTGCTTTTTCTATCATGCTTTCCTTCCTCCAAATTATATATTTATCTATATTTTATTTTAAAATATGACATAATAAAGGCCATATTTTAAAAGCTCATAACTAATGTCATACTCAATGGTGAAAGCCTGAAAGCTTTTTCTCTAAGATCAGGACTAAGACAAAGACACCCATTTTTGGGACTTCCCTGGTGGACCAGCGGTTAAGAATACACCTGCCAACGCAGGGGACATGGGTTCCATCCCTGGTCAGGAAGAGCCCACGTGCCACAGGGCAACTAAGCCCATGTGCCACAACTACTGAAGTCTGCGTGCCTGGAGCCCATGCTCTGCAACAAGAGAAGCCACCACAAGGAGAAGCCCACACACAGCAACAAAGACCTGCTGCTGCTGCTGCTGCTAAGTCACTTCAGTCGTGTCCGACTCTGTGTGACCCCATAGACGGCAGCCCACCAGGCTCCCCCGTCCCTGGGATTCTCCAGGCAAGAACACTGGAGTGGGTTGCCATTTCCTTCTCCAATGCATGAAAGTGAAAAGTGAAAGTGAAGTCGCTCAGTCGTGTCCGACCCTTAGCGACCCCACGGACTGCAGCCTACCAGGCTCCTCCATCCATGGGATTTTCTAGGCAAGAGTACTGGAGTGGCTTGCCATTGCCTTCTCCGAACAAAGACCTAGCACAGCCGAAATAAATAATTTTTTTTTTTAAAGACACCAATTTTCACTACTTCTGTTCAGCATAATATTGGAAGTTTTAGCCAGAGCAAGTAGGCAAGGAAAAGGAATAAAAAACATCCAAACTGGAAACGAAGAAACAAAATTATCTCTATTTGACCTGACCTTACATATAGAAAACCCCAAAAGTCACACACACACACACACACACGCGCGCACACACACACACGCACACACACACAGAATTAATAAACAAATTCATCAAAACTAGAGGATACAAAAGTAACATACAAAAATTAGCTGTATTTCTAAACCTAACAATGAACAAACCAAAAAGGAAATTAAGAAAACAATTCCAGTTACAACAACATAAAAAAGAAAAATTCTTTAGGAATAAACTTAACCAAGGAGGCTAAAGACTATATACTGAAAACTGTAAAACATTACTGAAAGATTAACAAAGACATAGTAAATAGAAAAACAGTCCATGTTTGTCTATTGAAAGACTTAGTCTTGTTAAAATGTCAATACTACCTGAAGAGATTGATACATTCAATGCAATCTCTATCAAGATCCAATGAAACTTTTGCAGAAAAATCGGACCTAAAATTTATATGTATCTCAGGGGATCCCAAATAGCCAAAAAATCTTTTTTTTTTTTAAAAGAACAAAATTATAGGTCTCATACTTCTAGATTTCAAAACTTATTTTAAAACTATAGTAATCAAAATAGTGTTGTCCTGGCATCAGACAAACATATAGACCAGTGGAATGGAATAAACAGCCTAGAAATAGACTACTACTACTACTACTAAGTCACTTCAGTTGTGTCCGACTGTGTGTGACCCCACAGACGGCAGCCCATCAGGCTCCCCCGTCCCTGGGATTCTCCAGGCAAGAACACTGGAGTGGGTTGCCATTTCCTTCTCCAATGTGTGAAAGTGAAAAGTGAAAGTGAAGTCGCTCAGTCGTGTCCGACCCTTAGCAACCCCACGGACTGCAGCCTACCAGGCTCCTCCATCCATGGGATTTTCTAGGCAATAGTACTGGAGTGGCTTGCCATTGCCTTCTCCAGAAATAGACTACAAATACAGCCAAATGATTTTCTGCAAGGGTCAAAGACCATTCAATATTCAAGACAGTTTTTGCAAGATATAATATTGGAAAAGCTGAATGTTCACATACAAAAGAATGAAGTTGGGCCTTTACACTATACACAAAAGTTTATTCAAAATGAATCAAATAAATATAAGAGCTAAAACTATAAAACTCTTAAAAGAAGATACAAAGGAAAAGCCTCATGACATTAACTTTGGTCGTGACTTCTTAGGTAGAACATCTGAAGTGTAGGAAACAAAGGAAAAAATTGTGTGCTTCATCAAAATTAAAAACTTTTTGTTCATCAAAGGACACTATCAACCTGGTGAAAAGGCAATCCACAGAATGGGAGAAAATAGTTGCAAATCATACAGCTGATAATGGATTAGTATTCAGAATATATAAGGGCTTCCCTGGTAGCTCAGCTGGTAAAGAATCCACCTGCAATGCAGGAGACCCTGGTTCAATTCCTGGGTTGGAAAGATTCGCTGCAGGAGGGATAGGCTACCCACTCCAGTATTCTTGGGCTTCCCTGGTGGCTCAGCTGGTAAAGAATCCTCCTGCAATGTGGGAGACCTGGGTTCGATCCCTGGGTTGGGAAAATCCCTGGAGAAAGGAAAGGTTACCCACTCCAGTATTCTGGCCTGCAGAATTCCATAACTGTACAGTCCACAAAGAACTATAGAAGAACAACAGCAAAACAACCTAATTTAAAAATGGGCAAAGAAGTTGAACAGACGTTTCTCCTAAGAAGATATATAGATGGCTAACAAGCTCATGAAAAGATATTCAGCATCACAAATCATTAAGGAAGGCAATCAAATCCACAATGAGACACCACTTCACACCAGTTAGGTGAGCCATTTTTTAAAAGGAGGAGGAGGAGAGAAGGAGAAGAAGAAAAGTAGCAAGTCTTGGCAAGAATGTGGAGAAACTTATTTCATTATTTTGCATGTAAATTTTTAATTCACTAGGTTTTATTTTGGTGTTACACATGAAGTGGAGCCAGTTTTTTATCTTTCCTGGTCACAATATTATTATTAAATAATCCTTCCCTCCCTTCTTGCTCCTGCTGATCTAAAGTTTCTCTTTCATCATATACTAATTATTTATGTAGTGAACCCATTTGTAAATTTTCTATTTTGTTCCATGGTGTCATTGCCCAATCAATTTGTTCCTGCCTCATACTTGAAAGTATCTCACTTTAAGGTATAATTTTATATGATATAAAATGCACAGATCTTCAGGATCCAGTTCAATGAGTTTTGGCAAATACCTACAGATAACCCATACTACTATTAAGATATGAATGTTTCAATCACCCCGAGAGATGCTTTTTGCTTCAGTCAGTCCCCAACCATTTAGTTTTGCCTGTTCTAAATATTCCTGAACATGAAATAATTCAGTATGCACTCCCCTGTGCTCCACCTCCTTTCGTTCAGCACAATGTTTCTGTAGGTGATTTATGTTGTTGCACATACCCGTAGTTCATTGCTTTTTATGGTCGAGTGAATTCCATTGTGTGGATGTGCCATATTTCTTTACCTATTTCCTACTGGTACATATTTAGATTGCTTCTAGTTTGGAGCTATTATGAATACAACTGCTATAAACATTCCTGTGCAAGTCTTTTTATAAACATATTTTCATTTTCCATGGTGAACCAATGAATTAGAGATTTAAGATCCTGATATCTGACTACAAGGAAGGGCACTCTTCCTTTGGAGAAGATCCTAGAATCCACGGCCTAGGTTCTCTGAACATGCCATGTTAGGTCTCATTTTCTAAGCTGTCTCAAGAACAACATTTTAGATTTTCCTGACTCCCTAAATAATTCGGGCACTGCAGTGTTTTCTTTAAAGCTTCATTTGGTTGTCTTCCTCTACTACTTTAAATTTGTTAATCAAATCAATACTGAGTGCTCAACATGGTAATATCTATTTTGTGATTCTTCTTTATTTTCTTTCTCCTTTTTTATTTCTTTTCCTTTCTATAACCAGAATAGAAGTGAGTTTTTTTTCTTTACAGTTCAATGATTTTTAACACAAAGTTGTACACCCATCACTGCCATCTACTTTCAGAACATTTAATCACCTCAAAAAGAAACTTTATACCATTTATAATTACTCTCCATTTCCACCCCTAGGCTTAGGCAATCATTAATCTCCTTTCTGTCTCTATAGATCTCCCTCTTCTGGACGTCTCACATAAATGGAATTATATAATATGTGTTTTATTGTGCCTGGCTTCTTTAATTGAGCCTAATTAATATTTTTAAGGTTAATCCAGTTGTAACATGTATCAATATTCAGTCCTTTTTTATTGCTAAACAGTATTTTATCATATAGCTATACCACATTTTGTTTATACAGTTCATGGGCATTTGAATTTTTTCCACTTAACAGCTATTGCAAACAATGCAGCTATGAATATCTGAGTATCTTTTTCCAAAAATATATTTTATTTTTATTTATTTGCGTGCCAGGACTTAGTTGCAACATGTGGAATTTTTCAGTTGCAGAATGGGAAGTCCCTGAGTATGTCTTTGTATTGACATATGTTTTCATATTTCTCCTGGGTATATACTGGGTTGGCCAAAAAGTTTGGGTTTTTCCATAACAGCTTGCGGGAAAACTCGACGAACTTTTCGGCCAACTCAATACTTAGACATCTAATCATTGGGTGATACAGTAACTCCATGTTTAACATTTTAAGAACCTGCCATCTGTTTTTCCAAAGCGATGGAACCATTTTACATTCCTACCAGCAATAAATTAAAAGGCATATTTTGAACCTCTATGAAATGACAGCATAAACAGGACAAACCAAGGAATTCTAAGAAGAATGAATCTTTTCCCCTGCATGAGAGATGGAAGGTTGGGAGTTGATTTTCTTCTGTACTACTTTCTGAATCTATTTTCTATTCCGCACACTCCCTGGAGCTATTGTGGGCATGCATGTGCTCAGCAATCAATGCCATGGGGTTAGAGTGAACACTGACTTGCCAAGACCTCCTTCATTATGATGAAAAGCCCCTCCCTGTGTGCACACACGCACAAACACAACTTTTAAAAAATGCTTGTTAATTTCCACTACTACAAAGTAGAAAATACTTATCTTCCTTACCTTCTCTCTCTCTCTTTTTTTTTTTGATAGACGATGCATTTATTGCTTTCTTACTCAGAATTCAGACTACTATGAAAGTACTTTAGCTGAAGGAGGTAACAACTCCTTTTGCATTATTATATTCAAATAGGAACACAGAGGAGAGAAGACTGGAAGCATATTTAGTTGATCTTGAGCTGCCAATTTCATATAGCTGACAACATGAATTACATGACATAAAATGCATTCATTATTCTATCCATTCAAGAGTAAGTTGAGGTTTAAGGCAGATTAATGGCTGTCACATGAAGCTACTATTTGTCAGTCTTCAGTGAGCTCAAGCAAAAAACAAGGAAATTGGGAATGGACAACCTAGGGAGTCAAAGAATATTCATACGGTGGAGAAACAGCTCCAAGAGAAAAGCAGCTTCTGGTACTGAATTTGGCAATGGTACAAGTTACACCAGGAAACTACATTTCAGTGTTGAAAAGTTATTCTGTTATTTTGGGTTGGGGTGGGTTGGAAATAATATTTTATTGCTTGCTTAGGTGCCAAACTTCATACCACTGACAGATTACACTGTCAAATATTCTGGACTGAAAAATTGTTTGTTGTTCACCTTGCTTCTTGTGCTGTGTGTATAGAATGAATTGCGAAAGAAAAGAAGCAACATTACTAACATTCTAGAAAAGAAACTATGCTCAGAAACAAAAATCAGATCTAATTTTCTCTGTCCGTCCTGCTCAAGGAGCCACGTTTTCTTTAACCACTCACCTATAGAACCTGAAGAATCAAAGGACCTATGGAACAAAACACAGACTGGATCGTCCTCTCGTAGGGGAGGGGAAAGTCTCTTGCTGCTTGATTGATACAGAAAACAGAAGCCAGAATGAAAACAGTGAAGCTCACCAAACCATTCAATGGAGAAAAATGAGAAAGGCAGGCCCATGGGGGAGCGGGCAGAAGATGAAAGGGAGACTTGCAAAACATCACATCTAGGAATGAATTTCTCCTTTCCTTAGCACCCAAGAAAATATTAGGTCTAAGGAAATATGAGATTCTTCCTGCTTGAATTCCAGAGTAGAGTGGAAAGATATTTACATTAGATTTTAAGTTCTGGTTTTCACATTAGTAAGCATTCCCTAAACAGTGGTTATTTTAGTTTAGGTTTCCCCAGTAGCAGACTCTGAGACAAGAATTCAAATGAGGGGCTTCCCTGGTCGTCCAGTGGTCCAGTGGTTAAGACTCTTCCAATGCAGGGGGCACAGGTTCGATCCCTGGTGGGGGAACTAAGATCCCACATGCCATGCAGCATGGCCAAGAAACAAAAATAAATGAAAAATAAAATTAAAAACAAAAGAATTCAAAAGCAAAGAGTTTCTCTGGGAAGTAAAGAAAACTCAGAGCGAAAGTGGGCAAAAGAGATAAGAGAAGGAAAGCAGTTCCATTTTCAAGCCAGCCATCACCATGGGCAACTCCAGTGGGAACATCACCTCCCTCTTACCTCATTCAAGGGATGAAAAAGCTGAGCTGTTCATCTTCACTCAGTCATGGGTTGAGAGTTGCTCCCAGAGTCATTAACCAAAGGAGAAGGCAAAAGAAAGTCCACAGGCAAAGAAATCAAGATGCTGACAGTAGGAAAGTGTTAGTTGCTCGGTCGTGTCCGACTCATAGCAACCCCATGGACTGTAGCCCGCCAGGCTCCTCTGTCCATGGAATTCTCCAGGCGAGAATACTGGAGTGGCAGCCATTCCCTTCTTCAGAGGATCTTCCCTACCCAGGGATTGAACCAGGTCTCCCACATGGCAGGCAGATTCTTTACCATCTGAGCCACCATGTAGCTTCAGCAGAGGGAAGTCCAGCCTTTGTGCGGGGGCAGTGAAAGGCTGAGGGAATGTGAGTGGTGGCACCTGGGTCAGCTGCAAGTGACATGAAAGTAACCAGAGAACACATTCCCTCTTGGGGTACAGGGACCTTGTTTGCTGTGGTTTCCTTGATCGTGTCACATTTTAGGCACTCAATAAATACCGTATTCGTGAATACATGATAATAATTTGGCTTTAATCCTAGCACCATCATCTGTGGAAAACCTCTTTTCTCACATGTAAAAACAAATCTTCTATTATCAGTAATAAATGACAGAACCTAACATAGAGCCTGACCCACAGCGGGAACCAAGTAAATGGAAACATTGTTATTATATATCCATTTCCTTTTTTCATGGCCCTCCCTCCTTTGTTTTGCTTTTCTCTCACAGAAATGAAAGGTGGCTGGAGCACTTGATAGTGCATGAGTTTTTAAATCTGCAATGTATCTCAGCCCACACGAACGGTTTCTTCCTAAATGTCTACTTCATTGACTTTCATATATACGGGAAGCTGTGATAGCAATTCTTTCAAGAGAGAACCAACGCTTGTTAGTTTTGAGCCAAGACCACCACTATGGAACTATGAATGTGTTTTGAAGATCGAGGCTAACCCTTTTAACGTGACTGCTGCTTATACTAAGGTCAACGTTTGCCTTTTTCTGACCTGCTGCTCATCAGTAATTACTCCAAAGTGAAAATATGAAAAAAAAAAAAAAATCAAGGAGTAAGAAGAAAGTGTCAGGTATTTTCTGCTTTCTCATTCCCAAAAGTTCACTCACTCTCCTACTCTTGTAAGGTTTTATCTCAACACTCAACATGTATATTTCTTTCAAGTATCTAGTAAGATCCCAGGTCTGAATTCCAATAGCTCATTTACCAATTTCCATGAAACAAACCCTGAAAAATGTTAACTTCTCAGAGGATGGCACACAAGATGATAAAAGCTTAAATTATACCCGTACAACTTTCTTCATAAAAAATTTAACTTCTCAAAGGAAAAGAGTAAGTCCATTAGTTGTAAAGTTCAATCTTTCTTCTTACCTTCCAACAAATGTATAATACCCAAAGTGCTAGGCACTTAGTCCAACTAACCTGATGAATGCTTATTTCACTTAACTAGTTTGTGTTTTGAGATCTTCTTAAAATGTTGAGATCTTTAGAGTTTAGGATCTGTCTAAACCAGGTTTCCAGGAGCCAAGAACAGGTGAGGGTTAAGGCCACTTGGTGGACACTCCTCTATGAAAGACCATCTGTTGTGCTGCTGAGCTTATAACCAGGTCTCTTTACCAAGTTGCAGTGGCATGAACTTAAAACCTCCCAGAAAATCAGCACTCCACCAGTTTGAAACTCAAAACTGATCGTGATTCAAATGTAGGTATTTTCATCAACCCCCCTGGGGTCAAACCATTATCTTTCCTCCACCAGTTTTCACCCTTTGCGGCCTCTTTTCCCTCACTCTCCCTTTCAGTGTTATGTTTTTATCCTCTATGTTTCTGAAAAGAACAGTGGGCTAGATGACATATTGTAATAGTTTCTTATTGCTGCTTGTAACAAAGTACCCCAGAACTGGTGGCTTCAAACAACAGAAATGTATCATCTAACCGTACAGGAGGTCCGAGCTCAAATGGGTTTTACTGGACTAAAACAAGATTTCAGCATTGTGTTCTTTTTAGAAGCTCCAGAGGAGAGCTGCTTCCTTGCTTTTTTCCAGCTTCTCAAGGTTACTTGCGTTCCTTGGCTTGTGCCCTCCATCAGTCTGACCTCTGCTTGCATCTCCGTCCTCTCACCTAGAGCCTATGCTCCACAACAGGAGAGGCTACCACAATGAGAAGCTGGAGCAACGCAGCAAAGAGTAGCCCCTGCCGGCCACAACTAGAGAAAGCCTGTGCAAAGCAACCAAGACCCAGTGCCGCCAAAATAAATAAATGGAAGGCAAGAAAGGGGTTGGCACAAAAAGTCACCCGGAGTTTAATTAAATGCAATTGGCCCAACCCACCATAGGTAGAGACAGAATCATGGTATGAGATACCGTCTCTTCACGCCCCACATTTAAATTCCATCCAAGATCCTTTCTGTAACTAACAAGGTCCTCTTTGATCTGACCCCTGACTCCTTTGCATTTTGATGTCACACTACTCTCTCTTGCCTATTGCTGCTGCTGCTGCTAAGTCACTTCAGTCGTGTCCGACTCTGTGCGACCCCAAGGACAGCAGCCCACCAGGCTCCCCCATCCCTGGGATTCTCCAGGCAAGAACACTGGAGTGGGTTGCCATTTCCTTCTCTAATGCATGAAAGTGAAAAGTGAAAGTGAAGTCTTTCAGTCATGTCCGACTCTTTGCGACCCCATGGACTGCAGCCTACCAGGCTCCTCCGTCCATGGGATTTTCCAGGCAAGAGTACTGCTCTTGCCTACTACTATATACTAAAACTGTGTCCCTTCCAAAATTTATATGTTAAAACCTATTCCCCCAATGTGATAGTATTTAGAGGTGGGTCCTTTGGGTGGTGATTAGGTCATGAGGGTAGAGGCCTCATGAATGGAATTTATGCCATTAAAAAGGAAACTTTAGAGAGTTCCCTTGCCCTTTCAACCATATGAAGACACAGTGGGAAGATGCCATCTATGGACCAGGTGGTGGGCCCTCCCCAGAAACTGAATCTGCCAGTGCCTTGATCTTGGACTTCCCAGCCTCCAGAACTGTGAGATATAAATTTCTGTTTGTAAGTCACTCAGTCTATGACATTCTAACAGTCCAAACAGAATAAGACACCTACTCTACTCCCCAAATGCCTTTCTTCATGTTTCTAAAACATTCCAAGACTTTCCTTCCTCAGCCTAACTTATAAACCTCTTTTACATCTGATTCCTTGTATCACATCCACCAGGTTTTAACTCAGAAGTCATCTTATCAGAAAACTCTTCTCTAATTACCCTATTTAAAGCAAACCCTGTTCCCTATACCTCTCTACCCAACGGATACTAGCATTCTGGAATCCATTTTTTTTTTTTGTAATAACACTTACCAATTCTGAAATTATCATGTATAAACATGCTTCCCACTAGTCTATTTCTACTAGACTATAAGCTCCACAGGGGCAGGGAATTGTCGGTTCAGGTAGAAACTATCAACAATTATCCATTTAGGCCATGATACAGAAAGTCAGTCAACTATCATCTTTGTTACGTGAGTTGCTAACTTTGGTATCTACTACTCTCCCACCAGTCCATAATATCACATCATAACTAAACTTTGGATGTGGTTTGTCATTTCAAAGCACTGTCGTATAGTTTAATCCTTTGAATACTTATAACAATTCCATTAGGTGAGAATTCCCATTTTTAAAGATAAGGACACAGGTTTAGGAAAGCTATGTTACTTGCCACAGTGACACAGCCAGTTAAGACTATGGTAGAAATGAAATTTGTTCATTTTCACTCTGGGATGTGTATTTTGCTATACTGGACAGCCTTGATTAAAATGAAAAGAAAAAAGATAACATAGAAGTTATAACCCTAAAGCAATACAGATATATCAAAGGGCATTTAAAAATAAAGACTTTAGTTAGATCTCATAAATCTCTAAGGTAAAATGCAGTTCAAGTTCGAGAAGGATATAATGAATAGATGTATGAATGGCTGAGGAATGGAAAAAAGTACATGATGTAAGAGGAAATTCAGGCTCAGATGCCCAGGACAGAGAGTTCTTCACATTAGTCTGTGAAGTTAGAAAAGCCTCCTCTGAAGTCAGGAAGGAACTGTCACTTCCACTGCACAGATGGAGATAACGCAAGCTCTCTTTTGCAGGGATAGTCATTAGAAGACGGGGAGAAACAATGCCCAGATTTAGCAGAGAGTCTTTGCGTCACTTCATTTTGTTGATAAGGGCCCAGGATGTCAGAGCACGAGAGATGGGTGGGACGAACGGAGTGGGAGAACAGTGACTCTGCAGCTCTTTAGATCAAGATGTTCGATGTTTGAAGTACCTCAAAAGAAAAGAAGTGGAAAAACCTGTCTGTGGGTTAGTTAAGATCCAGAATGTCCTTTGGGATTTTGCTTTTACAAAGATTGATAGAAAGTCTCTCGTTATGTGTTTCCAATCACATTGTGGATTCACTGAGATGAAACCAACAAGTATTTCTTAAATTGTGTCCCTGGCATAGGAGGCAGTGCCTTGGGAAACTATAGTTTTAAAGGAAAGCTGAGTTCTCACAGACGTAAAGAGCCATCTGGCACACCACCTCCGCATACTACTTGAAGAAAAATTATTTCCAACAACATCGACAGAATCACAAATTTGGTCTTTGTCTAACAACACATAACACTTTAAGCAGTTTAGATAGTTTATAAATGTTTAAATCAAAAATACAAATTTTCCCTTTTTCTCCCAGTCAATTCAACAGACATTGAACCAAACATTACATATGTACAAGACATCATTAAATTGAAGGTCAAACTCAACCAATTTATCTTATACTTTAAAGCAGCATTTTCTAGTAACGTGTTTGTACATTGCCCTTGACATCTTTCTAACAAAGACTTTAAAGAAGATCCTTTTTAAGATTCATTTGTCTTCTTCATTAATACATTTTCATTTTCAACATTGCTAAGCATAGTTTAAACACTGTGGATAAGAGAAAGAAGGAAGAAAAGGAGGGAGGAAAGAAAAGGAAAGAAATGTCCTTAGCTTCCAGAAGTTAGCAGCCTAACCAGAAACACACACACAGTTTGCTATGGCAGAAACCATCTTGGCAAATAGATTAACTTTATTGTGTCTCAGTTTTCTCTCTGTATAATGAGGAAGTTGAATAAGATGATTGCTGAGATTCTTCACAGCTCTAACATCCTATAGGCCATTCAACATTTACTGAGCAATTGTTGCATGTGAAATGGGAAGTATTTTATTAGAAGAAACAAGATGTACAGCCTGAGTAAAACTCTTTCGGCTTTAAAGTGATTACAATGTATTGGCCAAATGTGAACAACTAACTGTACTAGAAGATGGCATGAATAAAGGTGCCGGGACACAAGAGGAAGATTTGATACAAATTCAGGACAGAAGGGGATGGAACAATGAGAGATCAGACAAGCTGGTTTAAGGACAGCAGAGAGATGAGGCTACCCTAGTATGAAGGGTAAAGGGTGTTAAAGGAAAGAGCAAGAACAGTAGGGAAGGAAACTCAGAAAACGCTGGCTATTTTAAAAGGTCAATAACAAGCTAATCAAACTTGGTTCTCAGAAAAAGACAGAAAAGGTGACTTTGGGATGAACTAAATCAACCAGCCCAAGGTCCTGGGGGAACTGCCTAGAAGCCAATTTCACACTGAATTCAGAAACCAGGGCTCATAAACTCATAAGATAATTCTTATTTTAATGCAGAAGAAATGGACCTAGAGAGATTGTCTGGCTGAGGTTGGTGTGTTGAAACTGAGGATCACTAAGGAAGCTAGAAGGTAATAGAGTGCTCAGTGTGGACAGATGGATATAGAAAAACCAGCAATGAGGAAATCTCAACATGTTCATCCAGACAATTTAAGTGTGTTCCCAATGAATCATTTCCCAGCATATGGACTGTTTCTATTTCCAAGGCTTCTCACAATGCAGTGAAGCAGTTCATTTTATCTTAAAATGGCAGGTTGATTAGGGTGTTTCAGATGATTGTCTTCAGAGGAGGAATTATGAAGAGGATTCAGGGATGAGCTCATATCACTGAGGCTAGAAAAACCCAATGAAAGAATCCATTTTAATATCTGAGTAGTATCAGACACCAGGAAGCCAGGGGACACGTGTTTGAGTTTAACCTCCCATGTCACCTAGCAAACACAATCCCTTATACATCAAGAATGGAAAGATGGGGCTGAGCTGGGATAGTGAGTCAAGCCTTGGTAGGGGAAGGCTGTGACTTAGATTGAGAGGAAGAGAATGATGGTGGTATAGGTGGTAGAAGCAGTTTCAGAGAGGGAGGGGTAATGGTGTGGAAGATGGAACCAACAGCCAGTTGATATCAGGAAGTCCGTGTCATAGTTCACCCTGGCATTGGCACAATGAGCTCGCGAACACAGGAGGCAGGTAGCAGGTATGGAGGTTGTGTATGGACCCAGTAGCATGGGCCCCATCCTCACCAAGACTGATTTAGCTATCAATGCTGCCAAAGGTTCAACTGGCCAGCAAACAGAGACAAATGCTGAACTTACCTGTTTCAACATCCCTCATAGAAACCGATTACCTACTTGATGGCAAGTTGATTGATGACATTGGACCTTTTTACTCTGGTAGGGGCAGTTGTTCCTCTGGACTGGAAGTGACACATATTCCTAACCATAAGCCCTCAGTCAGCATTGATATTTGGGGGCTTACAAGTGTCTGATCCCCTCAATAGGATCCTACATAACATCCCCTCTGATCAAGGGATACACTTATAGTAAAGGGGGTTGGCAATGGGCACATGTTGATGGGATTCGCTAGTTCTGTTACTCATGAGAGCTGCTGGCCTGGCAGAGTAACAGGGCCATTTTTGAAGGTCTAGATGCGGCTGGCACATAAGAGAGTCCAGTCAGAGCAAAGATACCTCTCAGGGGTAGGAATCAGGAATGTGTGATCCTCATATTGGTGACATGAGAGACAATGGCTGACCTTCAATCCTGAGGCCCAGGATTTTTTCTATACACACGAAAAAAAAAATGCCTTTCCTTCATTCGTTTTCTACAAGTGACATCAGAGGTTAAAAACAGAGGACCCAGATAACAGGTGTTTAGCATCAAGACTCCTGCCTGTAGTAGCTTCTTAGATACTCTATCCTCCAGCCCAGCCCTTTGAGGTATCCAATGTTTTTGAACAAGTGCAATCATTTCCAACAACATGGCCATTCAGAAACACTTCATTTATCCACAAGCTCTTCTGAGAGGATCTCTGCTTGACTGTTTCAAGGAGTTCTCTGCTGGTGACAGCTTTTCTGTGTTTGTCGAAGGATAGTCTAGCTGCCTTCAGGTTAATCTGTTTCAGGGGCTCCCCAGGTGGTGCTCGTGGTAAAGAACCCGACTGCCAATGCAGGAGATGTGAGACAGCAGTTTCGATTGCTGGATTGGGAAGAACCCCTGAAGCAGGGCAAGGCAACCCACTCCAGTATTCTTGCCTAGAGAATCCAATGGACAGAGGAGCCTGGCGGGCTACAGTCTATAGGGTCACACAGAGTCAGACACGACTGAAGTGACTTAGCACACACACAATCAGTTTCAGTCACCAATCCTCCAGAGGACCCAAGGATCCATTGAAGTCAGGGTGTGTTTCCTTTAGGACTTCCCCACATAACTAAAATAAGCTTCCTTTCCCCTCCTTTTCTTCCCCAAGGCTGAACTGGCCTGCTCATACTTCTTTCTGGTTGGCATATATGTTTTCGTCTTCTTAGACAATCTTAGGCCATGTAAGCACATGAAGCACATGTGGAGGTTTTAATCCTTTGTAGTACAGTCCATGGGGTTGCAAAGAGTCAGAAACCACTCAGCACTTGTCAGCAGCAGGACCAGTGCACACAAAAAAATCTCTAATTGAAGACACCCAACAACACTTTCTAAGAAATGTCAAGTGACCCCTCCTTTTAGGGTTCTGAAACTACTTACAGGAGTTCCTACACCTATTTTGTGCTTAGTTGTTCAGTCATGACTGACTCTTTGTGATCACATGGACTGCAGCCCGCCAGGCTCCTCTGTCCATGGGGATTCCCCAGGCAAGAACATTGGAGTGGGTTGCCATGCCCTCCTTCAGGGGATCTTCCCAACCCAGGGATTGAACCCAGGACTTCCGCGTTGCGGGTGAATTTTTTACCATCGGAGCCCTCAGGGAAGCCCAAGAATATTGGAGTGAGTAGCCTATCCCTTCTCAAAGGGAACTTCCTGACCCAGGAATCGAATCAGGGTTTCTTGCATTGCAGGCAGATTCTTTACCAACTGAGCTACCAGGGAAGCCCATACCTATTTTTAGGGGACTTTTATATGACTAACATTATATACAAAATTTTATTTATTTTTTGCTATACTGGGTCTTCATTGCTATGTGGGCTTTTCTCTAGTTGTGGTGAGTGGAGGCTACTCATTGCAGTGGCTTCTCTTGTTGCAAAGCACATGTGCTTTAGTAGTCATGACATATTGGCTCTAGAGCACAGTAAGTTGTGGTACATGGGCTTAGTAGCTCCACGGCATGTGGGACCTTCCCAGATCAGGGATGGAGCCCGTGTCTCCTGCATTGGCAAGTGGATTCTTTAACACGAAGCCACCAGGGAAGCTCCAAGACTAAGATTTTTAAAGTTTGTTTTCCTCTAATAAATTTTAAAACATATACAATAAAGAGATTAATTCCATATTTTACCCAGATCAAAGCTCTAGAATCTAGACAGAGCCAAATATTAATATTTGGTATCCATGGTGACTGAATAGCAGAGGACCCTGGAGAATCAGGATGTCAGGATTCAAATTCCAACTCTAGCACTTTCTACCAGTCATGAGAGCTTCAGAAAGCTGCTCAAATTCTGTGTCTCAGTCCTCTTGTATAAAACTAGCTTCATAATATCACCTTCCTCATGGAGCTGTGAAAATTAAACGAGTTAACACATGTGGATCTCCTGGAATAGACCTTGGCACTCAGTAAGTGCGAGCATTTACTGGTGGTTGTTACTGGTTGTTGTTGTCGGCTGTTGTCTAGTTGTTACTTGATTGATGAATCCTAGGGGCAGGTGCATCCCCACAGAAGGTGGAACCGTTCTCAGCCACAATACTGCGTGAGTCATAATAAAATCATGCTGCCAACTTCCTGAACTATTGAATTACTTGAGCTTCTACATACAATCCTTTTTTTTTTTTTTTAAAGCTACCTTTTCTCTTTGAAGTTCACAGATTACAGAGGCTCTTTCCTCAACTCCACCTTTCCTTTTCAAGGACATTAAATCCCAAAGAAAGCAATTTGGAAATGATTTCTTTTATTGCCACCCTTTTGTAGCTCCTCTTCCCCCATTCATCCTTCCATCTCATTTGTACCTAAAGAAAAATGATACTTCATTCATTATATTGTCATACTGTGCAGCTTATAACTGTTTTGTATAAGTGTATGTGTCTTTCATATCAAAGACTTAACGTGTACTATCCCTTTCCTTGATTTCCTTGGTGGTACAGTGGTAAAGAATCCGCCTACCAATGCAGGAGACTCAGGTTCGATCCCTATGTTGGGAAGATCCCCTGAAGAAGGGCATGGCAACCCACTCCAGTATTCTTGCCTGGAGAACTTCATGGACGAAGGAGCCTGGCCAGCTACAGTGCACAGGGTCACCAAGAATCAGACACGACTGAGCGACTGAACAACACTGGGAAACTGACACACATTCCATCTCCAGAGATCTGCCTAGGGTCCTCACCTCACGGAACTCTGCCTTCCTGCTCACACTGCTCCCTCCTCTGTTTTGTCTTTGATTAGTCATTCAGTAAAAGTTATTGAATACCTACTCTGTGCCAGGCACGTCTTGGAAATGCAAGATGAATAAGACATAGCCTTTTCATTTACCCAACAAATATTTGTGTACCCAGGCTCTGAGTTAGATGTGGTAGAGATGGGAAAAAAAAAAAGTTCCAGGCTTTCAACAGGCTTTTAAACTTCTGAGAAGACAGTCAACATAAATTTTTTAAAAGTATGATTTGTTATAATAAATGTATGGTGCAGGAGTACAGAAGAAAGACCATCTAACCCAGCTTAATGAAGTCAGGAAAACTTGAGAGAGAGGAAAAAATGAAGCTTGGATGAAGATAAGTTTGCCAGACAGGATAAAGAGAGAGATTCAAGAGCTTTGAAGCAATGTGGCACTTGAAATCTGGCTAGTGTATATGAGAAACAGAATTTAAAATTCCATTTCATTTTAGGTGTGTGTGTTCAGTCCTGTCCGATTCTTTGCTACCCCATGGACTGCAGCCCGCCAGACTCTTCTGTCTATGGGATTTCCCAGTCAAGAATACTGGAGTGTGTTGCCATTTCTTTCTCCAAAGATTCTTCACGACCAGCAATCTAACCCACATCTCCTGTGTCTCCTGCATTGGCAGGCAGATAATTTACCACTGGGCCACCTGGGAAGCCCCACTGCATTTTAGTTCCCTTTAATTAAACTGGAAATGGCCACATGCGGCTCTTGGCTACCCTGCTGGACAGAGTGGATTGCACCAGACTATACCCCTGAAAAGGAAGGAGACTGTCTTCTCTTTACTGTTTTTCCACTTCTTACTGACTGGAAAGCAGATGCTGTGGCAAGTCACCTTAGACCAGCAGACGGGACATCGCCCCAGGGATGGAAGCAAGACAGTAGAAAGGACCATCTTTCAGTTTAGCTTAAGCTCACATTGTCATGTGAGAGAGACATCAATCTCTGTATTGCTTAAGCTGTTGTTAGTTTGAATCTTTATACCGCAGACAAATTTGTATCCAAACACAATGTCTCTTACAATAATGAAAAGCAATAGTCATAATCTTGCTAAGATTTTTTTTGAGATTTTCCTGTGTACAAGCCCCTGTGCTAGCTGTTTTAAGTGCTTGCATCCAATTTAATCTCCGCACATAATGATAAGGGAGATAATTGTTTATTCCCATTCTGCAGATAAAATGAAGCCTTACCACAGTGGCTCATTAGTGGTAGGATTAGATCTAACAGCAAACCATATTCTAGGGAACAGATATATAATATCTTTTCTTTTTTAAGGTTCAAGTCAGCTTTTATCAGCTTGACCTTTATTTCCTCTTTCTTTAAAACTTATTTATTTGTTTGTTTGGCTGAGCCAGGTCATAGCACACAGGATCTTCAAACTTCGTTGAGGCATGTGGGATCTAGTATCCTGACCAGGGATCGAACCTGGGCCCCCTACATTGCGAGTGCCGAGTTTGAGCCACTGGACCACCAGGGCAGTCCCATACATAATATCTTATCATTAAAGATCAGGAAAACTGAGTGTAAATCAGAGTTTTAAAATGCAGAGATGATATTTATGTCTGTGGCAGACATTCTCAGCCATCTACCCAGCACCTGTTACCTCCCTCTTCCTGAAAACAGAACCTCAATTTGTTTAACGAATGGGTGGAGATTCTTTGACATCAGGAAGAGTAGGTTTCCACTGCAGAACCCAGGAGAGAAATTCTGATTGGTCTAAACTAGTAATAGTAGTTTCATTCCCCTTGGCCAGTAATTGGTCTAAGGACAGGTAAGTGGCACAGTTCTGATCAATGAGATGTAAACACAAGTTTGATAGGGAGGGTGACCCTTTCCAAACAAAAAGCCACAATTCTGCCCAGAATGAAGATGCAAGGATGGAAGTGTGGCATCCATCTTGCAACTTTAATGATAAAACCCAACACTGAAGAAGGCAGAGTGGAGAGCTAAGTGAAGTTCTTGATGACATTATTGAGAATGTCCAGACATTCTCCTTGTCTGGACAACCTAACTCCAGACTTCTTGTAAGATGAAAAAAACGAATCGCAATTTACTTAGGTCACTATCAATCAGGTTTCCAATTACTTATAGCTGTAAGCCTTCCTGATACACATATATGTACACCTACCTTTTGTTTTCTTAGGAAAGACAAGGAAAAGTCACACAGCTTACAGTGTTATTTTGCACACTCTCGGCTGACTGCTGCTACTGCTGCTGCTGCTAAGTCACTTCAGTCATGTCCGACTCTGTGTGACCCCATAGATGGCAGCCCATCAGGCTCCCCCGTCCCTGGGATTCTCCAGGCAAGAACACTGGAGTGGGTTGCCATTTCCTTCTCCAATGTGTGAAAGTGAAAAGGGAAAGTGAAGTCGCTCAGTCATGTCTGACTTGTAGCGACCCCACGGACTGCAGCCTACCAGGCTCCTCCATCCATGGGATTTTCTAGTCAAGAGTATTGGAGTGGCTTGCCATTGC
Organism: Moschus berezovskii; assembly: GCF_049115385.1. Lineage (NCBI taxonomy): Eukaryota > Metazoa > Chordata > Mammalia > Artiodactyla > Moschidae > Moschus > Moschus berezovskii. Next base: position 100,715,863 of record NC_142464.1, on the reverse strand, counting down.
CTTCTCCATCTCGGCTGACTGCTGGAAGCCAATTCCACTGGCTCATCCACAGTAAGAATTGTTTTGTTGCTGTTCTTTAGTTGATCAGTCGTGTCTGACTCTTTTGTGACCCCGTGGACTGCAGCTTGCCAGGCTCCTCTGTCCATGGCATTTACCAGGCAAGAATACTGGAGTGGGTTGCCATTTCCTTCTCCTTTTCCTGACCTAGGGATCGAACCCACGGCTCCAAATTCTTTATTATTTAGGAACTAGGGAAGCAAACATCATTTTAGTCTCTCTCAAAACACCTATTTTGGTGAGATAGAAAAATAGACCTTAATAGGTAACAAAGTTCAGGCAAAATGCATATTTTTCTCTTTCCCACCCTTAAACTAAAAAAGAAATTTCCCCTCAATTAGAAATATTTCTTCAGTAATGTTTTGATATGTAAAGCACTTATATTCTGTTGTTTTCCATTCATTCCGTTCCATTCCGTCGCTCAGTCATGTCCAACTCTTTGCGACCCCGTGGACTGTAGCCTACCAGGCTTCTCCGTCCATGGGATTCTCCAGGCAAGAATACTGGAGTGGGTTACCGTTTCTGTTAATATTCTGAAATTGTAAAATAAATTTCTGTTATCTTTCTTTTTTAATTTATGTTTTAATTGAAGGAAATGTTTGGCAGAAACCAACAAAATTCTGTAAAGCATCCTATGTAATCTTTCTTAATCTCTGTAGTTTTAGAGAAAAGCAGAAGCACTAAACTTAATGCATTAAGAGGATTCATTCAATGGGTATACCTTGCCACACCAAACATAAACGAAGAATTCAGGCATGTTCCAGAATGACTAAAGTTTAAAAATGGGCTTAAATCATATATAAATAGAAGAGGCAGAAATACTGTTTTGCCCTTGAATTATACTGGAAAGCTGATTTATTCTATAATTCCAAGTCTGAAAGAAGAAGAAATGATTTTTATGCAATCAATTATCCAGAAATTCAAACAAATTCTAAAATCTTTTGGAATGCTAGATATAACACTTTTAGTTGAAAGGAGAAAGAGCAGATATATCTCTAGCCATATGTTAAATTTGTTGTTGTCCAGTTGCTCAGTTATCCGACTCTATGACTCTATGGACTGCAGCATGCTAGGCTTCCCTGTCCTTCACTATCTCCTGGAGTTTGCTGTGTTGCCTGTTAAATAAAGATGCACATATACAAATATATATTATGCCACCACCTTAACTACGGGGTTAATCTTTAATCTGATTCACAACTGAAAAGATCATGTGGCAGCTGGTTTTATACTATTTCATTCACAAAAAGAGATCCATTAGACAAGCACATTCTCCCCTGGAATTTCACAGAATAAAGGCGCCAGACACATTTTTCTTTCAAACACCAAGCTATGCAAAATATTTCTAGATATAAACAGAAGGATATGAAACAGCAAATTAAGCAATTGTCAGACAATCTTCAGCATTATCTGTGTTTTTGAGAGATCTGACAAAAGTTGAAAAAGCAGTTTAAGGAAAAAAATATTGGAAAAAGCAACATACCTTAGAGATGATTAATGGTTCCCCATGCTCCAAACCACCTTTCAAAGTAAAACCCCAGGGAGCTCCTCCCTGGAGGAACGCTTCCAGATAAATGTACCGTCCCCTGGAGGTCCTGTTAGGGGTTAGTGTTGCACTGGTCTCATCGAAGTTCTCAGTAGTCCTCATCATGGCAAACACATGATGCCTCGAGTTAAATTTTAAACGCCTGAAGCCGTTTCAGGAGAATGGTGTTTAGCATTATGCCATCCTTCGCAATCCAGCTGGCCAAAAAAGACGTTTTCAGAAACTAATTCTTTCAGATGTAAAAGGTTCTTGCGAGCTTAACTGCAAGATGCTGAGCCAGGAGGATTTTTCACTTCAACGTTTCTGAATGCAACTCTCCTCCTGGAATTCCCGGTTCTCACTAAAGCCCCAGAGGGGTGTATATCTCTCCACTCCGTTAAAAAAAAGAAAAAGAAACAGACTTCTTTCACTGTCACTCTCCAGACTGCCTCTATTTCACACACACCCACGCCAAAATTTTTCCAGCAGATTATACAGAGAAACTTAAAGTCGTCTTACAATATAGTAAGAAAATTGCAAAAACTCAACTGCGTACCTCAATTTTGATTGATTATCAACCCTTTCATCCTCTCTGAGTGAAATTTACCATTACAATAGCCTCCCATCTTCCCAGAAGTAGCTTTAAAAGAAAGAAAGCACTAACTATGCTTCTGCCAGTTTCAGAAGTTTCTAACTTGTTCCAAACAGATAAGCTGTGCTGATACTTGTCTATGTTTTTCAGCAATAAGTTCAATCTGTTTCTTGAAGAAAAAAAAAGTTTTCCTAGGATGTAGAGAAAAATGGAAAAAACCTCGATAAATTAACCTTCCCTGGAAAAAATATCCAGGAGGCAGCTCAATCCTTTCTTTGGTATTTTCAGTGATGAGCAGCCACTACTGCAGCCAAGGCTGTACTTGCCTTTTCTGAGAGAAAGAGTAAGGAAGCGAGAGGAAAATGGATTAAGGCAAACAGAGGAACCGCAACCTTTCTGCACAGTAAGCGCTGCTATGTGGAATTCAGTTCCCCACAAAGACCCGACCAATCACAACAGTCTTTCACTTGATAGACCATAGACAGTTAAAAATACGGTACTCACAGCTAATTAGCAAGTAGCAAAATAGCTGATGGACTAACCCCTTTTTCCAATTAAAGCAGAATCCCTGGGAGCCAGCACAGGCATTGACATTTTTTAAAAAAACCTCTGGGCAATTCTGCCCTGCGGCCAAGTTTGCAGAGCTTTTTGGTAAACATTTAAGTAAGTGTCACGGTGGTAGCACAAGGGCTTTATTTTGTTCATTAGAAGAAAATGACAGGTAAAATTTATAACTGGCCTCTCATCTTGAAATAAGACTCTCCAATCAAATTTCTCCTTGTTTGATTCAGTACAAACAGGTCGCAGGCTTTATTCTATATTGTGATCGTTATCTACTTTGTTATCCATTCTTTAAATGAAAAGAAATAGTGTCGGACAAGTAATAAGCACTCAAGGTGGAATGTTGTTTGGATTTCAGGTTAGCAATGGAATTTTGTAATAATGTTACATAAAATTTGACATCAAAACTTTCTATTAAAAATTTAAATAGTGCAAGATAACTGTATCTTTTAGCCAGAAGCCCCAGCTATTAAGTTGGAACAACTTAGAATTATTTCCAGGGGATATTTTGCTAAAATTTTTTTTGTTTAAAAGTTCGTGATGTGAATTGTGTTGGATACTGACATTTTGATATCAATTTAATTTTGGTGTTTGTACCTATAGTTAATGAAAAGTTAAGATAATAAAGAAGCAGATATAATATGCAAAGAAGTCTGTACGATGTTTAAGGTACAACAACACATGACAAGTGTTATTTGCTTTTCAGTAATAAGTTCATCTGTAGGGCTCAAAGACAAAATAAAGTAAAATCTAATTTTAATGTCATGATAGTATTTTAGTGAAAACAAAAGGTGTACAAAATGAAAGTAAATGGTAAACATTGTTTGATTCTTGGATAATTTATGCAATTTTTATTGGGGCTTCCTTTTACAACTTAATTTATAAATAAAGAATAGAAGGTGAAATCTTGACTTTTCATTCACTCCATTATTAAAACATATACGTATACAGAGAGAGAATATTTAAATAAAAACCAAGGTAAATGAAGTTTCTTTCTGAAAAGTATTTTTTTGTATGTGGCATTTACAATCTTGCTCCTGATTCATTTTGTAAAATATGGGATTTCATAGAATCAACGTTTAATATTAAAAGTAATAAAACCAAAAACAAAATGGAAAGGAAGTAAGAACACGTTAAGCAGTGAAGAAACAACTCAGGGCTTGTGGATTGATGAAACCTCTATTTTATATAACCACCAAAAGTATTTGACATAAATATTTAATGAAAATTGATAAATAATTTGAAAAATAAACCATATAGAACTTGTTGGACACAGTGTAGCAACTGATTGATCAGGGTTAGAATAACTTTTTCCCCCTTCTTCCATTGCTCACAATCAAAGAACGTATCCTTGTTTTGAAGGTGAGTGCATAGAGGCCTTGGGAAGCCTAAATAATCTGACCAGAGTCATCCTGCAAGCAGCCTTCTTGTTGTTGTTCAATCACTAAGTTATGTCCGGCTCTTTGTGACCCCGTGGATAGGCTTCCCTGTCCTTCACTATATCCCAGAGTTTGCTCAAACTCATGTCCATTGGATCAATGATGCCATCCAACCATCTCATCCTCTGTCACCCCCTTTTCCTCCTGCCCTCAATCTTTCCTAGCACCAGAGTCTTTTCCAGTGAGTCTGCTCTTTACATCAGGTGGCCAAAGTATAAGAGTTTCAGCTTCAGCATCAATCCTTCCAATGAATAGTCAGGACTGATTTCCTTTAGGATTGACTGGTTTGATCTCCTTGTTGTCCAAGGGACTCTCAAGAGTCCTCTCCAGCACTACAGTTTGAAAGCATAAGTGGCCATAAAATTAAAATTGTCAGACCCTTAGGAATGGCTTACAGTTTAAGGTAGGTCTTTTGCACACAGTTTATGGCCAAAGGAAAATTGTTTATGTGGCCAGCACTGCTAATTCATAAGGATAACTTCTGTTAGGGCATGTGACTTGGACCCAAACTCTAATTAGAGAATGAAATTGGACCCTCTCCCCTCTCTAGACAGAGAAAAACCTATTGTCTCAAGGTGCTGACAGTGGAATGAACCATGAATAGGAATGTCTTTGACCTTGCAGACCCAAAAGGGTCTCAGGACTTCCCAGGATACCCAGACTACATTTTGAGAATTGCTGGCCTCAACCAGGTACAGCCATACCCATTTTTACCAGTTTGGTGAGCCTATGAACACATGTGTACTTTTTCCTTGAATAGCTGGAGTTGGGTTTCTATTACTTGCAACTGAAAGAGTTTCGAGTAAACACAAAGAAACCCTTCATGGTTTTTCCTAGTTTAGGAAAAGGTTTAGGGAAGCTCAGTGCTGTCCCATGGGGGGCTTCCCAGGTGGAGCAGTGGTAAAAATCCTCCTGCCAATGCAGGAGACTCAAGATATGTGAGTTCAGTTCCTGGGACAGAAGATCCTCTGGAGTAGGAAATGACAACCTGCTACAGTATTCTTGCCTGTAAAGTTCCATGGATAGGGGAACTTGGCCGGCTACAGTCCATGGGGTCACAAAGAGTCGGACACGACTGAACACACACACACACACACAGAGTGCTGTCTCACAGAGGTAGCTTTGAATGTTGTTTTCTCTTTTTCTACTTCTTCCCTCCTTTGTGCCTTTAAAGTAGAACTTATCAAGTTCTTCCTTCATAATAAATAGATTCCACATACCTCACGACTTTCTATCTCTGTATGAAAGATTCCCGATATTGTAATCGTTCATCTTGCTGTTACTGTGAATATGGCCCCAGAGCAAAAAACAGTTCAATCATATTGACTCTCCTGTTCTTCTAGAGTGCCTTTTCCAAATGTGCTTTTAAATGTCACTTGCCTAACCATCGTTCTGATTTCTTAGAACATTACTAAAGGAAAAATAATGTTCGTTTCAAAATATTCACTCCTTGATTTTTTTCATAGCAACCTGTGTGTCTTTCTCTTTTGTTTTAGCATTTTAAGTATGATTTTTAAATTATTGGGTGTTTTGAATGCCTTTAAATTTAGTATTTCAAAGATTGAAAATTCACTGGCTTGTCTCTGAAAATAAAAAAACTCAGAGTGACATCTAGTGGCTCTTCTGGCTTACTAAATAGTCATCAAAGGAACTGGACAGTTATTAAATTATACCTTTAGAAGGTTATTTAGATTTTCTTAGAAAGAACGTCTCAGAACCATCCCAAATAGACAAAAATCAACTTTATTTTAAACTTTGCACAGTCTCTCTAGGCAATCTTTCAGAGGCAAAAAAAAAAAAAATCTCTTCATGTGTCTCTTTCTTAAGGGTGAGGAGAACTTCCAAGCCGATCTTCCCTCACCCTTAAATGCCAAGAAGCCTCACCTGAAGACAGTCACTTGAAACGAGGACTGGAAGAGGACTGGACGCCCGAAGGTTAGTTAAAAATCATCAAGATGCACCTGCTAGAACGGCCCCTGAAGCAGTGTCCTAGCTCTATAGAATGTGGATACCCAAAGTGGGGTTCCCTGAGAAAGGAGGGAGAAGCCATGGTTCCTGGATTTGTGGTTTACAGCATCAGCTTCACTCACCATCCTGAGGGCTGTCACAAAACTGTCCGAGCACAATCAGTTCACATCTTTCAGCAATGATGAAAATGCCATGTCTTGATCAAAGCTATAGTTTCACAGGTAGTAGTTTCATAGTTGGTCCTTGAACAACATGAAGTTTAGGGGCATAGAATCCCCTCCACCTGACCCATGCAGGAAAAATCAAAATACTTAACGTTACGGTCAGCCCTCTGTTCCCTCAATTTTGTGTTGAGGAGTTAATCAACTGCAGATTGTGTAGTACTGTAGAATTCATTTATTGAAAAAAAATCCGAGTGTAAGTAGACTTGTATATAATTAGATTAAACCCTTATTGCTCAAGGGTTGAATGTGTATCTATGAAACCACATCAAATGGTACACTTTAAATAAATGCAGTTTAATGAACAGAAATTACACCTCAATAAGGTCAGCTTAAAAAAAAACTCAAGGGACTTCTCTGGTGGTCCACTGGTGGTTAAGATTCCACTGCAGGGGGCACAGGTTTAACCCCTAATTAGAAAACTAAGACCCCGCAGGATTCTGCATGGCACAGTAAAAAAATAATAGATAAGATAAAATAAAATTTTACAAATACAAGAATCCCATTGATGAATAAATGGATAAACAAAATGTGAGGTTTTATACTATTATTATTATTCTATGTGTGTGTATATATATATATATATATATATATATATATATATATCTCACACAATGGTGGAACATTAACTCAGCCTTTAAAAGGACAACAATTTTGATACATACATGGATGAAATGAGGACATTATTCTAAGTGAAATGAGCCAGTCACAGTAGGACAAATGCTGTTTTATTCCACTTATATGAATTCTTAGAAGAGTCAAATTGGTAGAGTCAGAAAGTAGAATAGTGGTTGCCAGGAGCTGGAGGGAAGGTGAATGGAGAATTAGAATTTAATGAGTACAGAGTTCAGTTTGGGGAAGTGTTCTAGAGATAGATGGTGGTGATGGTCACATAAACAATGTGAATTTAACTGAACTAAACACTTAAAATGGTTAAAATGGTAACTTTTACGTTAGTGCATTTTACCACAGTAAAAAGTTTTGTTTTTTTTTTTTAAGTACTTGAAACAGGTAAAGAAACGTTGTAAAATATGATACTGTAATTAATCAGTTCATCCCTTCACCAGGCTGAGCATGGTTGTGGGTGGATGTCATAGAAATTGTCAAATGCATAAAGAACCAAATAATAATAATAATATCTGATCACATATACTAAACATTAGATACCTGGCAAAAAAATTATTACTGTTATAGGAATTATTGTAGTAAGTTATAATTCTAAAATCTGGTAGAAGTATATCCATAAACTTATGAGAAGTAGAGGATTTTAATAAAAATATAGTTCAGCAGAACCCATAGTATTAAGATCTCAAACAATAGTTTTGATAAAGCACATTAGTTTATTTTGGAAAAACCAGAGCAAGCTTCAAAGACATTAGTGACAACGGTGGTTGACCTCAATGACAGAAACAGCCTAGAGGAGAAAAGGCAATCTGCTCAGGCCAATCTGGCCTTTGGCTGAATTTTTAAAAATTATTATTATTTTTTTATTGGCGCATAGTTGTTTTACATACACTGCTGTGTCTTATTCTTCAGTACACCAAGCACATGCTTGGGAAGCTCTGTTCTACAACGTGGCTCCTCCCTCCAGTCCTCCAGATCTCTGCTCAGTGTCACTTTATCAATGCTGCTACTGCTGCTAAGTCACTTCAGTCGTGTCCGACTCTGTGTGACCCCACAGACAGCAGCCGACCAGGCTCCTCTGTCCCTGGGATTCTCCAGGCAAGAATACTGGAGTGGCTTGCCATTTCCTTCTCCAACACATGAAAGTGAAAAGTGAAAGTGAAGTCGCTCAGTTGTGTCCGACTCTGCACAACCCCATGGACTGTAGCCTACCAGGCTCCTCCGTCCATGGGATTTTCCAGGCAAGAGTACTGAAGTGGGTTGCCATTGCCTTCTCCGACTTTATCAATGACGCCTTCTCAGACCACACATGAAATGGTACCTACTCTCTCTAACCTCCATACCCTATTTCATCTACACTTATCCCCATCTGATATATTTGAACTTGACTCTCTGCTCATTGCTCATCTTCTTCTACAAGAGTGTCAAACTCCATGAAGATCGGAGTTTTTTTGGTTCATGGCTGTATTTTCAACAACTTTGCATTATCAGGTCTGTATGAACACACCTTCAAATGACTGGATGAATGGTATAGGAACTCTGGACCCCTTCCTTTATCTCGAAATTTTTTTATTAAAAGCTAAGAATCTCTTTTAAATTCAATATCAGAAACATACCATGAAGTAAAACTGTAAGGCACTTCAAATGAAAAGAATTTTATAATAAAATTTTAATGGTCACACATATATGTGGGTTTAAATAGTTTTATAGTGTTCTAAGAAACATTTTTCAGTTAACAACTTCAAAAAGAATAAAAAAAGAAACTTTCTTGGTTCTTAGGGTCCAAATATAAACATGAGACATTAATGGAAATCACGTATTAGGTAACTGAAACATTTTCTTGATGTAAGAACACAGTTGTGCTTTAACACAATAAAAGTTTAAAACAAAAGAATTAAAAATTGCTGTCTAGCCACGAAATTTAAACCATTCACCCTTCCATTTACTAGCCTCATTCCCTATTAAAATACTTGATTCTATAGGCAAGATTGTCCAGGTCAATAAATTTATATTATAGGTACAATAAAAAGGGATCTTTAGTGGTATTTAATACTAATTTTATGAAAATTTAAAACTACATTATGTAATGTAGGATTTATTACTATTTCCAATCAACTCACACATAGAAAGTTATTCGCTGGAGGTATCCTTATAGTGCCACTGCTAATAGCATTAACGCTGACAGGTGGCATCCATCACACTCAGGCCCTTTCTGGATTTCTTCCATCCGAGCACTAATTTAGGCAGTACGGAGAGGTCTAAGTGTGTAATCACAGTATATGATAAGTTCTATATTACAGAGATGACGACAGACAGCAACTGAATCACAGCGGAAGAAAACTCTCCGGAGGCGAGAGGGTCAGCTATTCCGAGGACATTTCTGAACCTTGCAAAACATTCCGGACAGAGGATCAGGATAAGCAAAGGCAGATAGGCAAAGGGGAATTGAGGGGTAGGTTGGGGCGGGAGGGGCCGCTGTTAGAAGGCGGGCGGGGAGGCCTGACTGGCAACGCCAGTATTGGCTTGATCCTTAGATTGTGAATACAGACAGGATTTATGCGGGTCGGTAAAGAATTGGAGAAGATTCTCTGCGGAACAACTTGGAGAACAGCCTGGGGCGTTCGGGTGATGGAGGGCAAGAGCAGGACGTGGATACCGGTTAGGAGGCCGCAGATAAAGAGGATGGCCGTGAGTGGCAGAGAGTATAAGTTGGAAGCCCGAATCGGGGTCGCTTGTGGAGTAGTGCTGGCAGGATTTGAGGCCAAGCAGCGCCCTCGGTCAGAGCTCTAGTATGGAGACGCTGGGCGGGCGTGGGGGACAGGCGCTCGGTTGCCCGGGCGACGGCGTCTAGGGGCGGAGTCTGGGGCCGGAGGCGGCCCCCACGTGGTTAGTTCCGCATTCCCCCCGCCCCCTCCCCAGTCTCGGGCGAGGTGCCCAACGGTTGCCCCCGAGGCTCGCTTGGCGTAGGCAGGGCGCGAGCGCGAGCGCACGGGGAGCCGGCGCGCGGGTGGGCGGGGCTCGGTCCTGCGCCGCCGCCGCCGCCGCCCAGTCGACGCAGGTGCGGCCGCCGCGCCCGCCGGCGCCCCCGCGGGGATGCGGCCGGTCTCTTAGGATGAGGCGTTGGTAGCAGGTACAAGGGCGGGTGCGGCCGGGGGACCGGGTGAGGAGGCGGGTCGTTCGCCAGAGGACCCGAGGCTGCGCATCTTCATTTCTGGAACCTTCCAGAACTTTTCGTTTGTTTTGCACATGGTGGATGCCCAATAAATTGTTTCTTTACCAGAAGGGACTGCCGTTGTTTTCAGGAATCACAAGACTTCCGGGGACGGTGGCTTAACTGTCGGACTACAGTGTTCATTTTGGTAGAAACAACAGGATCCTGTTGCTCCAACATTACTGCTAACTCCTGTTCCTACCCAGCTGCTTTGGCAGACGTGGCGGGGGGCGGGGGGAGGAATAGGGGAAAACAGAGACGTGATGAGTAATGTGTAACCTTGGACAGTCTAATCCCAATGAGATTGTATTAAATGCTGTGCAAGGGCCCTCTCAGCTGCAACCTTGTCTGTTAAGTGAGGAGTCTGGTTCTGCATCATTATCAGTGTCTGTCAGAAACAGAGAGTTCTCAGATGAGTCCACCCTCTCCCACAGAACTGCTGCCAGTCCCCACTGAGGCTGTTGTTCCGGGCTGAGTTCATGCATCTTTATTTTTTTTCTTTTTTAAATTATGAAAGTATGATCACATATTTACAGGAGACGTGGACAATACAGAACAGAATTAATATATAGTTCCACTGTATATTTATTTTTAAGTGGATAAATTATGATTTTTAGTGGGAGTTTCAGCACCAAGCTCTCAAAAATTAATAGAAAGAATAGATAGACTAGCCAGAAGTGTAGAAGGATATAATAGACCTTAAGAGCCCTGTGGTGTTCATGCATCTTGGTGTATTTTAAGAGCAGGGGAAAGTAGAAGAAAAGTGAAGTTGGCTATTTCTCAGGGTCTTTTGACTGGCTTCCACTTCTTGCTTCCTCCGCAGCTGCCCATTCAGGAAAGGAAGGCTCGCCACCTTCCACTGTCCCAGAACTGAGTGGGGCAGGACTGTTTCTCTGTGTAAAGTCGTGGGGTGGAGGTGGGGGAGTGTGGGAGACGCCTGGTCCTCCCAGCTCTATTGTTCTTAGATTTATACAGTTATCTTTATTTGTCTTGTGGGTAAAATGGTTTTTATGCCCTGGAGACATTTTTATATTCCTGAATTGAGGACAGAAATCGACAATTTATTTTGTATATGCAGACTCCTTACTATTGTGATTTATAAAGAGGACTCACTGTTGTCTGTTTAGTATGTTAGGGCCACTCACATCCACAGTTCATTAAATAGGGACTATGCACACCACCTGTTCCCACACTGCTGCTGCTGCTAAGTCACTTCAGTCGTGTCCGACTCTGTGTGACCCCATAGACGGAAGCCCACCAGGCTCCCCCGTCTCTGGGATTCTCCAGGCAAGAACACTGGAGTGGGTTGCCATTTCCTTCTCCAATGTGTGAAAGTGAAAAGTGAAAGTGAGGTCAGTCAGTCGCGTCTGACCCTTAGCGACCCCACAGACTGCAGCCTACCAGGCTCCTCCATCCATGGGATTTTCTAGGCAAGAGCACTGGAGTGGCTTGCCATTGCCTTCTCCGGTTCCCACACTAAAAGCCCTCAAATGATTTGGTATAGTAGGCTAAATAAGAGCCACCCAAAAATATGAGGTCCTAATCCCTGGAACCATAAATGTGATAAGCCAAGAAGGTCTTTGCATATATGATTAAGTCAAGGATCTTGAACTAGAAAGGTTATCTGAGTGGATCCTAAATACAAACAGTAGAATCCTTGAGGGAGGCAGAGAAGATTAGACAGGGAAGAGGAGACTGCATTGTGAACACAGATCAGAGTGATGTGGCCATAAGCCAAGGAATGCCAGTAACTAGCAGAGGCTACTGGAGGCAAGAAATGGATTCTTTCTTTGAGCCTATGAAGGGAGCACCGCCCTGCCAATACTGGGATTTCAGCCCTATGAGACTGATTTTGAACTTCTGGCACCAGAACTGTGAAAGAATAAATGGCTATGGTTTTAAACCACCAAGCTTTTCGTAACTTGTGATGGCGATTATAGGAAACTAATACATACAATTATGCTTATAAGTCACATAGAATCAGGCCTGTATTGATGAATGTTTTAAAGCTTTGCAGCTGGGTCAGTGGCAGGTGTTGTAGTGGAGACCATCGAGTATTTCCTGAACCCTGTACATCCTAAGGAAAAGATTTAAAGAGAGAATTTGGTGAGAAGGGAAAATAAATTAGTTGCATTAGAAAGAGATGGCCTACCACTAAAGCAATTTTCTTTAAACTTTCTTTGTATTTCTATTAATATAGCACTGCATTTGCTCTGGTTAAGAGATTATAGGTACAAAATGGCTTAGGTTTTGTCCTTAGCTAAGATGTTGTTGTTGGATATCTATCATGTGTATATCAAATAAGAGTTGCAGACACCTGGAAATTGAGTTCTAGATTCAATCCAGGAGAAAAGAGGCAATGCTACAGTGCTTCTGTAAGGAAGTTAAAAGCAATCTCTAGTTATCTTGAAATTAAGACACTTTGCAATATTTAGGATTAGGATGCAGGGGGAAGAAATGTGTTCAGATTTGACTGATTGACTTCTGGGTCCCAGGCAGCTAATTTGCATCCCTATTCTTACTCCACAAAGCATTACAGAAATGTACAAAGAGTAGCTTTATTTTTGAACTGCTTTTTTGAGGTTTAATTTGCTTACCATAAAATTCATCAATGTTGAGTATAAAATCCAATGATTTTTATTAAGTCACCGTGATTCAGTTTTGGAACATTTCCATCACCCAAAAAAGATCACTTGTACCCATTTGTAGTCAGTCTCCATTCCCAACCCCAGCACCAATCTGCTTTTGATCACTGGCCTACTTTAGAGTTAAGGTTTTAATTCCTCTGCAGGGACTACTCCAGTGGCTTCAAAACCGACCGCTGCTTCTACTCAGCATATTTCCCACCCAGCCCCTGGAAGATTATATGCCTCTGGTTAAAATGCTCCAGTGGCTTTCCGTTGCAATTAGAATAAACCTCCAAGTCCTTAGTGTAGCTTTTTCAAGGTCCCATGAACTCTACAACCAGCCAACCTCACCAGCAACTTCTCAAGATAATTTAGGAAAGGAACTCCTAAAAAGCACGGTGTTTCTTTGGACACAGTACACAGCCAGCTGTCTGTAAGCAGACCTCCCGTTCTCCCTGGACTACTAGCCTCCTCCCTGGCTGTCAGTGAACACGTAGTCTTTCTTATCTACAGACCTTTGCCTGTGGTACTTCCTCTTAGGATCTTCCCCAGTCCTCTGCAGAGCTGACTTTTTGTCATTCAGCTCACAGGTCACTTCAGGAAGTCCTTCTCTGACCTACTAAGTAGCCTCAACTCCTCAACTCTGTATGTTACTACTCCGTGTTATTTTCATCATTGCACTTGACCACACTCCAAAATTATATTTTTGCTTTATTTTGTTAATGTCTTTCTCTGTTAAAATATAAGATCCACAAGGGCAGGAACTTGATTGGTCATGATCTTCCAAAAGCTCTGTCTCTAGTATTTACAGAGGCACTATTCATAGCGGCAATACAGTATAAACCATCAAAATGCTACTAACAGCAATTAATAACTGCCAGAGGCTTACTGTGTACCAGGCCCTGTGCTAAGTGTTTTATATGCATGGATGATTTAATTAAATGTTACTACTTTTGATGTGGGAAGAGTGAGGAAAGCATGTCCTCCAAATACAGTTCCCACATTAAATTATATCTTTCAGTGGCATTGGGTAGTGTTCTTTCCCTTATTATTAGAATATTGATTTTCAGGCTGGATCAGTGTCCATTGCTACCAGCTACATAGTTTTGAACCTCTTTCTCCACTTCGCTGAAAACTAAACTGGAGACGGGTTTTCAGGGAAGAAAGGAGGAAGAAAAAGAGTGTAAATAAAGGAGGGTCCTGAAAGAGCAGGGCATGCTCAGGACACAGCTTTGAATGGACACGGTGGTGTGTGTCAAGGGAGTGAAGATGAAGGAGATGAGGCTGAGAGGTTGCTGAGGCCAGATCGTAAAGGGCTTTGAGGGCTAGTGTTAGTTTAAGCTGTTGTTTTCAGCAAGTTGTGGCAGAATAGCTCTGATGTTAAAGGAAGATTGTAAGAAACTGAAACTTAGAAGGATCGTTGTGAGGGATTTTGTAGCAGGTCTAGTAAGAGTTGGTTAAAGCATGGAAGAATACAATAGGACTAAAAATAACTAAGCTGCATATGCCAGGGTTCCTTCCTTATAACTTGCGACCACATCTAAGTCTCCTTCACTGAGTTAAAAGGTATTACTCAACGGAAGGTGGGGTTTGAATAAGTGAATAACAGTGAAGACACTGAAGCGTCTGACCTGGAAAGCTGGCTTTATGGCATCACCGTCTGAGAACATCCTAGGAAACAGGTCAGGAAGGAATGCAGAGAGACCAGATTTGGGATAAAGATGAATCTAGAGCCCCCTCAATTTTTTGAACAACAAAGCATGAACTTTTCTGGAAGCAGTGGAATTATCTCTGTCTGGCTTTGCTGACTGGAATCACCTGTGAGATATCATTGTATTTGAGGTCATCTTTTTGCTGAAGTTTTTCCATACGAAATCATAGAATGTCCAGATTGGAGAAGATTTTATAGTTATTCTAGTTCAACACTCTGCCAAGAGAGGAAAGCCAGTGGCAGTTGTCATTCCAACAAATGGTCATCCACTTTCAGCTTGAACACCTCACAAGGAGGTCCACTGTGTATATATTGAAGGTGCTCCAGGTTTTAGAATGTCCCTCTCCACTCTGAGCTAGAACCTGTCTCCCTTTACTTCTGTTCATTAGTCCTAATTCTGCACATAGAGCATCATTCTTTTTTTCAGTTGAAGTTAAATGATATATAACATTATGTTAGTTTCAGGTTATTACATTATGATTTGGTATTTGTGTTGTCATTCATTTTTCCTGTAAGGCAGCTGCTCACTTAGATTCCACTGAGATATTCCAAAATTCCTAGTTGTTTTTCTCAGCTACATTGCTTAAAATTTATAGAACTATTGCTAATTTATAGGTAGAATCTCCTCTACTCAGTAACTTTTCTAACCAAGCACAAGAGCTGTTACCTTGTCAGAGCATTTCCAAGCAGTGAAAAGCAGCTTAAATGGTCAGAAGACATTCGGGGGATCTATTTAAGTTAGTTTGGAAGTACCTAGAGAAAGGTTGGAAATGTCGATAATGGGCCTGTTGGTTTACTTGCTGCCTTATCTTGATCATGTCAATGAGACCTGTACAACAAGATTAGCATTGGACCAATAGAGAGCATGGGCTTCCCTGGTGGCTCAGATGGTAAAGAATCCACCTGCAGTGCAGGAGGCCTGGGTTCAATCCTTGGGGTGGGAAGATCCCCTGAAAGAGGACATGGCAGCCCACTCCAGTATTCTTGCCTGGAGAATCCCATGGACAGAGGAGCCTGGTGGGCTACAGTCCCTGGGGTCAAAGAGTCAGACACAACTGAGCAACTAAGCACAGCAAAGTAGGGAGCATATAGCTGAACATGTTCTGTTCTATAAACTTAGTGTCGATAAGTGCCACAGGTGCCATTTTAAGTGCTATAAATTTAAAATGTCAATACTTTCATATACAAGATAAACCCAAAGGAAGAAGAATTCAAACTTTTGTTGTTGCTACTGTATGTACATGTTTTAGGTGTTGTCAAGATCTTAAATGATGAAAATGAACTCACAAGTTGAACTTTTTGAAAATAATAAATTTTAGATAATGAAGTAGTGTATATATTAATAAGCAGATTTTAAAATATTTTCTGTTTTTCAGGTGTTAATAGGATAAGTGAAAATAAGAATATCCAGATTTTAAGGTATTTCTTGTTTGGTTTTATACTTAAGAATTGTGACTAAATAAAACTGGTAACACTAATTTATTATATCTGCAACTAATTTTAGAGCCTGAGGTCTTCAGCTTCATCAATGCCTAGGCTAGAATATCTAATATAATAAAGTTATAAGGGGTTTGTCTCTGTGGTTTTCAAACTCTGCTCAGTGGAGCCTTCTGTATTCCATAAAGGTATTTAGAGGGCAGAGAGGAAGGTGTGTAGTCAGATGTCTGAAGATTCAACGAAAGGCTTCCACTCGTTAAAAAAAAGTTTGGAAGACACACCCCTAACCTCATTTAGTAATGGTGGGAATTGAGGCTCAGAGATGTGAATAGATTTGCCTATGCTTTCACAGGTGACCAAAGGCAGAATTACTATTCTAAGTTCTGTTTTTCTTCTGGGCTGCCTCCTTCCAAAACGGTCTCATGTACTGGTGATGTGGAATCTTATGTAACTTAATTCTGTGTTATATTGGTCCCTGTGTTTACTCAGTGCATTCTGAACCCGCTTTCTTTTCCTTTAGAGGACATATATGAAACATACCTTCTTTCTCGATGAACAAAGATATGGCCATTTATTATGGGAAAGTGCGCTGGTATACACTGCTTAAATTTCAAAACCAGTATTGTTATTCTTGGTTTACTATTCCATTATGTAGTGCTAGTGTCTTGTAGACTGAGGCAACAGGATAATAAGTCTGATGAGTTATCTCAGGTAATTGTTATTCTTTTGCGGTATATACTCTGTATCTGTCTTATAGTCTTACAGAGGTTAAATATTGTTCTCAAGATCACATAGGTGGTAGATCCCACAGCTAGATTTTGAACCCATGAGTGATGTGAAGTTAGTAGTGAGAACAATAACTCAGGCAATAAAGGTTTCTTCAGCAATGACTGCTGTCTTCATTGTGTTTCTCAGACTGTACCAGCCCAGACATGTGATATATGGATTAGCCTTAGTCTTCCCTGGTGGCTCAGATGGTAAAGAGTCTTCCTGCAATACAAGAGACCTGGGTTCAATCCCTGGGTCGGGAAGATCCCCTGGGGAAAGAAATGGCAACACACTCCAGTATACTTGCCTGGAGAATCCCATGGACAGAGGAGCCTGGCAGGCTATAGTCCATGGGGTTTCAAAGAGTCAGATATGACTGACTGACTAACACACGAGAGTACCTTAGGATTTCCTGGGGAAGACATACCTGCAGACTGGTTCTACAAGAGTGTGGACTAGCTTTATAAAATCACCAATCTTAGGCTTCTGTGAAAGGTAGCACCCTGAGGGCTTGAGTCATTAATTGATGAATCCAGTAATCTAAATATAACCCACATTGTAAGTGAAAATTGCTCAGTCTTGTCCAGTTCTTTGCGATCCCATGGACTATACAGTCCATGGAATTCTCCAGGCCAGAATATTGGATTGGGTAGCCTTTCCCTTCTCCAGGGGATCTCCCTGACCCAGGAATCAAACCAGGGTCTCCTCCATTGCAGGTGGATTCTTTACCAACTGAGCTATCAGGGAAGCCCACATTGTAAGTAATCTTTCCAAATCAAAATAGATCAGCTTACTATGGAGACAGTCACATTCTATCACAGTCACGGTAGAGGGCTACCGGGCATAGCCATACAGAAAGAAATCAAGGTGAGGACTGGTCACATTAGGGCAAGTGTAGGTGTACAGTCGCCACAGCTTTTGGAAGCCAAGGAGAAGAGGTGAAAACCTAGGAGATAGTCCCTTAGTCCCAGATAGTCCTGGGTTTTAAATCCCTTAGCTCAACTGTGTAACAAAAACTAAAGCCTATAACCTTCTTTTCCTCCAAAAGTCCTCTTTTTGTGGTCTGTAGTTTCTAAGGCCTTTTCTGCAACATTCTAATTAAATAACAGGAGTAGAATCTTTACCTAGCTATTCAGTTCAGTTCAGTCGCTCAGTCGTGTCCGACTCTCCGCGACCCCATGAATCACAGCACACCAGGCCTCCCTGTCCATCACCAACTCCGGGAGTTCACTCAAACTCATGTCCATCGAGTCGGTGATGCCATCCAGCCATCTCATTCTCTGTCATCCCCATCTCCTCCCACCCCCAATCCTTCCCAGCATCAGAGTCTTTTCCAGTGAGTCAACTCGTCGCATGAGGTGGCCAGAGTATTGGAGTTTCAGCTTTAGCATCAGTCCTTCCGATGAACACCCAGGATTGATCTCCTTTAGAATGGACTAGTTGGATCTCCTTGCAGTCCAAGGGACTCTCAAGAGTCTTCTCCAGTACCACAGTTCAAAAGCATCAATTCTTTGGCTATCAGCTTTCTTCACAGTTCAACTCTCACATCCATACATGACCACTGGAAAAACCATAGCCTTGACTAGACGGACCTTTGTTGGCAAAGTAATGTCTCTGCTTTTTAATATACTATCAAGGTTTGTCATAACTTTCCTTCCAAGGAGTAAGTGTCTTTTAATTTCATGGCTGCAATACTTGTCAGAAATTTAGGCTTCTTTCAGTGTGAACCTGTTCATAATTTTAAAGCAGGCAGAATTGTTCTTAATAAATCTTAGGCATACTAGAAGAGTCCAAGATCTCATCTGTGTGCTTTTCTCAGAGGTTTAAATCAAACACATGTAAGTTCATGTTTTGATCCGCAAATCAACAAAGTGCCGCATTTTCATGGTTTCATGACTTCAGTCGCTCAGTCATGTCCAACTCTTTGCGACCCCATGAATCGCAGCACACCAGGCCTCCTTGTCCCTCACCAACTCCCAGAGTTCACCCAAACTCATGTTCATCGAGGCGGTGATGCCATCCAGCCATCTCATCCTCTGTCGTCCCCTTCTCCTCCAGGCCCCAATCCCTCCCAGCATCAGGGTCTTTTCCAGTGAGTCAACTGTTCGCATGAGGTGGCCAAAGTATTGGAGTTTCAGCCTCAGCATCAGTCCTTCCAATGAACACCCAGGACTGGTCTCCTTTAGGATGGACTGGTTGGATCTCCTTGCAGTTACTGAGACAAAAAAAAAAATTTTCTTTTTCCAGAAATCTTTAGGAATTTAATAAGTTTTATGCCTGAATATAGGAATAAGGTTACAATTCTTACAATGCAATGAAAATAAATACTGAATGATTTGACCAGTTTATTGATTTGGTCAGTCTAAAACAGTGAAAATCTGGATTACAAATAATTTTTAAAAGACATTTCATTACTCTAAGGTATATACATAAAATAGCTAGCAGCATTGGCAAGTAGACATACCTGTTCTGCTTATCTTGCTTATAGATTCTGTTTCTTTCTTGATAGCCCAAAGTCTGCTTTCAATCAGAGTGGATTAATATATGATCTCCTAATGCTGGGCTTTGATTCCACCTGCCCTACTCATTCCTTTATGCTTTGGATCTATGTCTAATTTATGATAATAACATTACTCAATAAATTTACATTTTCTTACTTTTATCATCCTGAAGAATCCCCAAATATATCATTTTAGTGTGTAAGCTAAGTTAAACCGCAAACATTCATGATAAAACTTGTTTAAATGAGAGGTGTTTTTTTTTCCCAAATAGCAATTTCTTCTATTTAGAACATTTAAATTGCCTGGCAGTCTTGAGTAACATTCCATTTGTTATAATTCTTTATGAAATGTTTCCCTGCCACTGATTTCCTAAAAATGATAGTACAAGCATATTAAGGAAGAATTTAATCATTGTTTTGACAGATGGCACCTCAGTAATCTAAAAGGTAAAACTGTAAGTGTAATAAAAATGAATTCTGTTCAACAGCAAAAATTCTTTTTAGCTCAGAAGTATTTAAAAATAACTTTTAACACAATGCTTACATTGTAAAAATGATGAGCAGTATGTTATGTGTAATATTCCTCTTTGTATCATTTTGATAGTTCTTACCTACATCTGTTTTTTAAAGAATTAGTATTCTGATTCATTAATGTGATCTATTGTTTTTCTGTTTTCTTAATTTCTGCTTTTATCTTTATTATGTCCTACCATGTGCTTTTGTTATATTCCGCCTCCCTTTTTGTATTAGAAATCTTTTTGTGTTACAAATCTAATTCACTTATTTTCATGTTTTTTTAAAAAATTAAAATAGGTTTTTAAGGCTGGGAATTTTCTTCTTTGCATTGCTTTAATGTATCTCAGATTCTGATATGTAGTGCGTTCATTGTCATTTTTAGAAACTTAAAAATTTCTATTTATATTTCTCTTATCACTCAAGAGTTATTTAATACAAAGCCTTTTAATTTTTAAGTGGAAAGGCTTTTTTGCTTTTGGGGTTTTACTTTTACTTTCTCATATTACGTTGTGACTAGAGGGGAATGTTTGTCATTTCTGTTTATGGAAGCTGCTAATCTATTATTTGTGTCCTAGAGTGTGATGGAGTTTTGTGAATATTCTATGTGTATTTGAGAGGAAGGTGTATTCTCTATTATTAAAATATAGTGTTCAATGTATATCCACAAAGTCTACCTTAGTGATTATTTCTAAATCTTTTATATTCTTACTTATTTTTTGGCTGTTTGATTTATCTCATGCTGAGTGATGTGTTAAAGCCTCGCATTATTATCGTTTCTAGTTATTATTGCATTTCCTGTAATTTATGTTTTATCTAAATGATTGCTGTGTTATATGGTACATAGAGTCAGAGGTATTATATTGTTATTGTGGAATGAAGCTTTTAACTTAAGTGCCCTTTGTCTTATTTAATACTCTTTGGCTTGAAGACCATTTGGTCTGGTATCAGGATTTTAACCCATGCTTTTTTTTTAAAAAAATTTATTGATGTATATTTGATTTACAATGTTGTGTAAATTTCTGCTATACAGCAAAATTATACATGTATATTTTTTCATGTTCTTTTCTATTATGGCTTATTATAGGATATTGAATACAGTTCCTTGTGCTATACAATAGGACCTTGTTTTTTATCCATTGACTATATAATAGTTTGCATCTGCTAATTCCAAACTCCCAATCTTTCCCTCCCAGTGCTCTTCCCCTTGGCCACTGTGAGTCTGTTCTCTATTTCTGTGAGTCTGTTTCTGTTTCATTGATACGCTCATTTGTATAATATTTTAGATTCCACATATAAGTTTGTTTTTGTTGGTATTTGTATCATATGGCGGAGAAGGAAATGGCAACCCACTCCAGTACTCTTGCCTGGAAACTCCCATGGATGGAGGAGCCTGGTAAGCTGAAGTCCATGGGGTCACTAAGGGTCAGACACGACTGAGCGACTTCACTTTCACCTTTCACTTTCATGCATTGGAGAAGGAAATGGCAACCCACTCCAGTGTTCTTGCCTGCAGAATCCCAGGGACGAGGGAGCCTGGTGGGCTGCCGTCTATGGGGTCGCACAGAGTCGGACATGACTGAAGTGACTTAGCAGCAGCAGCATCACATGGTATTTGTCTATCATATGGTATTTGTCTTTTTCTGACTTACTTTGCTTACTATGATAATCTCTAGGTCCATTCATGTTGCTGCAAATGGTATTAAATTGTATGTATATACATGTATATATAGACACAAATGTTCTTTATCCATTCATCTGTCAGTGGGTCAGTGGACATTTAGGTTGTTTCCATGTCTTGACTATTGTAAATAGTGCTGCTATGAACACAGGGGTGCATGTATCCTTTTGAATTACAGTTTTGTCTGGGTATATGCCCAGGAGTGGGATTGCTGGATCATATGGCTATTCTAGTTTTTTGAGGAATCTTCATACTGTTTTTTATAATGGCTGTACCAATTTACATTCCCACCAACAGTGTAAAAGGGTTCCCTTTTCTTTGCATCCTCTCCAAAATTTATTATTTGTAGACTTTTTATTGATGGCTATTCTGATTGGTGTGTGGTGGTACCTCATTGTAGTTTTTATTTATAAATCTCTAATAATTAGTGATCTTTTCATATGCCTGTTGGCCATCTATATGTCTTCTCTGGAGAAATGCTTATTTAGGTCTTCTGCCCACTTTTTGATTGGGTTGTTTGCTTTTTTGTTACTGAGTTGTATGAGCTCTTTGTATATTTTGAAAATTAATCCTTTGTCCGTCACATCATTTGCAAATATTTTCTCCCAGTCTGTAGGTTGTCTTTTCATTCTGTTTATAGTTTCATTTGCTGTGGGAAAGCTTATAAGTTTGATTAGGGCCCATTTGTTTATTTTTGCTTTTATTTCTGTTGCTTTGGGAGATTAACCTAAGAAAACATTGGTATGACTTTTATTAGAAAACATTTTGTATATGTTCTCTTCTAGGAGTTTTATGGTGCCATGTCTTATATTTAAGTCTTTAAGTCATTTTGAGTTTACTTTTCTATATGGTATGAGGATGTGTTCTAACTTGATTTATATGCAGTTGTCCAACTCTTCACCACTTGCTGAAGAGACTTTTTTCTGATTTTATATTCTTGCCTCCTTTGTCAAAGATTAATTGACCGTAGGTGAGTGGGCTTATTTCTGGGCTCTCTGTTCTGTCCCATTGATCCATATGTCTATGGCAGGGCGGCGGGGTGGAGGAGTGGGGTGGGGAGAGGGAGGGTGATGCAGCCAATACCATGCTGTTTTGACTACTGTAGCTTTGTAATATTGTCTGAAGTCTGGGAGGGGTATGTCTCCTGCTTTGTTTTATTTTCCTCAGGATTGCTTTGGCTATTCTGGGTCTTTTATGGTTCTATATACATTTGGAATTATTTGTCCTAGTTCTGTGAAAAATGCCATGGGTAATTTTAATAGGGATCACATTAAGTCTGCAGATTGCTTTGGATAGTATGGCCACCCCATGCTTTCTTATTGCATTCATTTGCCTAGCAGATGATGGTGTCACTTTATTTGAAGTTTTTTTTTTTTTTAATCTGTGCCTTTTAGTGTCCTCTTATGTACAGCACAGAGTTGAATTTTTTAAAGAGCTAATTTGAAATTTCTTTGAATAGTCAAATCCCTTCAGACTTACTGACATGACTGTTGTGTTGGCCTAAATTCTGTCTCATTCCGTTCCGTTCCGTCGCTCAGTCGTGTCCGACTCTATGCGACCCCGTGGACTGTAGCCTACCAGGCTTCTCCGTCCATGGGATTCTCCAGGCAAGAATACTGGAGTGGGTTACCGTTTCCTTCTCCAGGGCATCTTCCCGACCCAGGGATCGAACCCGGGTCTCCAGCATTGGAGGCAGACGCTTTAACCTCTGAGCCACCAGGGAAGCCCCTCTGTCTCATTGTTATTACATTATTATCTTGTGGTGTAATTACTGTGTGTATTATATTATATTAATGTGTTTATTTGGTGTGTTTATTTCTTCTTTTTTTAAAAAATTATTTTGGCATTTAAGATTTTTATTTTTATTCTAGTTGTTACCTTTGCCTTAATGCTTTCTATACTACACCCATAACCCCTCCAACTTTTTTTCTTATATAACCTTTTATTTTTTGTCAATTTTAAATGGTACCTTTTACAACCAGTGGCCCTCTATTTCCCTTTTATTCTCTTCCCATCTTTAGTTGTATCTGCTCTCTATTGTCACACATATAATATTTACACATTATTTTTCAGTGCCATTACCCTTCTCATGTTTTAGTCGCAACTCTACAATTGAATATTTAAACTGTTCACATAAGTGTTTTTTCAGTGTTCCCAGTCATCTTTTTTTTAAAAATAGTCCTCCCTTTTCCCAAGTTTTATTTTGAAAAATTTAAAACCTCTGGAAAAACCAAAGATTTACACCAGCTGGTACCATGTTGCCACATTTGCTGATCATCTATTGGTTGGATGAAGCCTCACTCCCTCTGGTAGGTTCCTCAGAAGGGGCACTTATGTACAGTGTTCTGGCACATTCAAAACTGCTTTTCTGTGCTTTTGAATATTTTGATCTTGGCTGGATGTAATAGGCTTGGTTTGTACTTTCTTTTTCCTTATATTTCTTGAAAATGTTGCTCTTCTGTTGCCTTGCTTTATATGTTGTTTTTGAATAATCTGATGCCGTTCTAATCTTTTTGCCTTTATAAATTACTTCATTTTTTTTGCCTGAAGGCTGTAAGGATTTTTTCATAATCTTTAACATCTTAATGTTGTTGCGATAGGATGTTTTTCAAAATTAATCATTCTTAACTGATTTTCTTTAGTATGAAAAATGTATAGATTCGGATCTTCCTTTATTTCTAGGAAACGTCCTTGGATTAAAGTTTTAAATAATAATTCTTTTTCTTTTTTTAAAAAATTAATTTATTTTAATTGGAGGCTAATTACATTATTGTATTGGTTTTGCCATACATTGACATGAATCTGCCCCGGGTGTACATGTGTTCCCCATCTTGAACCCCCCTGCCACCTCCCTCCCAATCCCATCCTTCTGGTTCATCCCAGTACACCAGCCCCGAGCATCCTGTATCATGCACTGAACCTGGACTGGAGATTCGTTTCACATATGATAATATACATGTTTCAATGCCATTCTCCCAAATCATCCCACCCTCGTCCTCTCCCACAGAGTCCAAAAGACTGTTCTATACATCTGTGTCTCTTTGCTGTCTCATATACAGGGTTATCATTATCATCTTTCTATATTCCATATATATGCATTAGCTTCCCTGGTGGCTCAGAGGTTAAAGCGTTTGCCGCCAATGCGGGAGACCCGGGTTTGATCCCTGGGTCGGGAAGATCCCCTGGAGAAGGAAACGGTAACCCACTCCAGTATTCTTGCCTGGAGAATCCCATGGACGGAGAAGCCTGGTAGGCTACAGTCCATGGGGTCACAAAGAGTCGGACACGACTGAGCCTTCGGAACGGAACGGAATACTGTTAAATAATAGTTCTATTTCATTTTTTGGACTTTTTTTCTTCAGGGACACCAATTATATTCAACCTCCTTTGCCTGTCTTCTATTTCTTTTACTTCCTCTCCATGTCTTTTTTCTTCTTTATCTCAATTTTCATCCTCTTGGTTGTTTTCCTGATTTCCTTCAGTGCCTTTATTATGTTTACATCACAGGTTATTCTCTGGTCTTTGTAATTTGGTCTTCATTTCTGATATAATTTTGTGTTTTCTTCTCTTGCTTTCCTTACTTTAGTCAACTCTCATTTCATTTCTTCCTGATGACTTGCTTGTTTTCTTTGTTTCTTGTCCACCTCTGTTCTTACATTTTACAGTTCTTATTCAAGGGTGACTTTTCATTATTCCCAAATGCTTGTTTGAGAATATTCAGTTCAGCTTGAAGTGTGGTGTTACAGCTTTCTTTGAGTTCATGTTTGTTGTTGGGGAGGGTTTGGGGGACTTTTCATGAGCAGAAAAGAGTTTGTCCACATTTTCTGATATTTTGTGGAAGTTTTGTATGGATGTGATCTATTTTTAACTATTTCTGTTTATTTAGTGGACAGGACCATTGATCTGAGAGAGCTGTCTTCGGGGCATTCTCTTTTATGGATGGTGGGGGGATATTAGGTGGGAGGGGTAGAAGGAGCACTGGCATATCTTGCTTCTTTGTGCTTCTGCTGGTTCCTAAAATTTCCCCTCTCATTTTCTTCTTCCCTTTACTGCCTTGTCTCCAGGGGAGACCATATCTCCCTCGGAAATACTCTGAGTCTCCCCCAGAAACACTCTTCTCTGAGGCTGACACTCCTAGCGCCCGCCCACTTAGCCCTAACTGCACAGCCAGAGACTATCACGTTCCAGCCTGTGCTTAGTAACCTGGCTCTTCTTGTTCTCTTTCTGGGGGCCACTCTGTGCTTCCTCTCAGCCCTTTGCTCCTTTTCAGTCTTTTCAGCTTCTCCTTTCCCACTGTCCAAACCCAGAGGCCTGTAGTGCTGGTCAGTAGAGTATGAGAGCACTTTTGGAAAAAAATTTCCCTCTGCTAACAGATAATTTGAAAGCTATGGCATTCTCTGTCTTCTGGGAATGCTGAAGGCTTGGAGCCCATGTGCTTTTATATGGGTTTTTTGTTGTTGATTTTATGGATATTCAGAGGATAAGGAGATTTGGAATCAGGCCTCTACCAGTGTTCTTCAAACCCCAAAGTCCCCTCTTGGCCTAATCTAAAATTATGAGCACTGTTTGATATCCCAGAAGTTTTTACCATTTATCGTGCTCAGTCACTCAGTTGTGTCCAGCTGTTTGTGACCCCATGGACTGTAGCCCACCAGGCTCCTCTGTCCAAGGGATTTTCCAGGAAAGAATACTGGAATGGGTTGCCACCCCATTACTTTTTATTAATGATTTCTAATTTGAATTTTCTTCATAATTTGTGACTTTTTACTGAGGAAGTGCCTTCTTTCATTATTTTATAATGTAACTTATGAGAGAGACATAAGAAGAGAAAAAACTCTGCCCCAGATCAGAGTGCTAATAATCGTAGTAATTAAAAGTGTTTCTTATTTTCGGGTTATCTCTAATAAACCACTTGGCCATTAAAATCAACAAGTTTTACAATAAGGTTCTGTTCACTTGTTAATTTTACGTAATAATAAAATATTTCTGTATAAGTATTTTCCTGGTGAAAACCTGTTATTAAATTTCAAATGTGAATATAGTCATTTCCTCCTCTGTGAACTTGTTTCACATTTAACCTTATTAATAAAGACTAAATCCCTGTCTTTTATAGATAAGAACTAAAAGAACTAAATAGGGAAGCATTCATATTTCAAGATCTCTAAGAAGAGGTAGCAAATATTTAATATGGAACAAAAACCTTGTGAACCCAAAAATGAACATCTTTTGTCGAGCAGTGGCATCCCATCCAATGCAGGTATGTGTTTTTTTTAAAACAAAAATGGGAGAAAATTAGAGCTAAGCAGCCTTCATAATATTCAAGAGCTAAGCAGCCTTCATAATATTCATTCAAGCCACTGTTTTTTTAGTGTGTTTTAGTTTAACTATGCAGGTCACAGACCTTGTTCATGAATGATAACCAGATTATTTATAATTCTGCTTTATAAGGAAGAAGTTGTTTAATCTTTTAAAAATAGCATGTCTATTTTTTAGCATGTGTTTACATTATTTTCTGGCTTGAACACTGTTTCCATGTTGAGGCACTTCCGCACATGCCGTTTCTCTAAATGCATTCTCTTCCTTGGTCTGCCCCAGGCCCCAACACTGCATCATTTTGACTTCTTTTCCCTTACACCTCTCCCTGACACATCCAATCAAGTATGACATCCTGCTTTCTCTAGTCTCAGAAATGTCTCTTGAATCCATTTTACCTCTCCATTCCCATGGCTACTGTTCTAGTTCAGGCCCACCATCGACTCTGATGAAAATTATGTCAGTCAGCAGATAGCAGACAGAAGACAGAAACAGGTGGAATAAATAGGCGGCACTTAATACAGGGAATTGATAACACAGGTGTTGGAAGAGCTGAGAAGGTTCACGGGAGATGAGAGAACACAGAGATCAACCACAGCAGGAAGCTGCTACCAGCCTCTGGGCCAAAAGGACCCTGAGAATAGGAACTGTTATAACGCGTGGGTGGAAGCAGGAGCTGGATCCACGGACTGGGCTGCCTGCTGGAGACGGACCCACCAGTCACTGCCAGAAGCCCGTCTGAGGCAGGAGAGAGGAGAGTCCCTCAGCTTCTCCCCGCCTGTGGCCTTCTGGTCTTTTGCCAGCACCTTCCATTGCAAAGCTACCAGGAAACGCACTGGGAATGGGCCATTGGAAGGATGGTCTCCACAGCACTTGGCAGGGAAGGGACTCTGTGGCAGTCAGGCAGGCGACTGTACAGCCCTGCCTGCTCTCCCTTCATGTCTCTCTCATCTGAAAGAATGCAGCCAGAGTTCATTCTGAATTACAGGTCTGTTCCACCGGTCTGCTTACAGACTTTTATCTTCACATGATTATTCTGTAAAATCTTCTGCTCCTTAGGATGCTCATGCCGTTGGCAACTCCATTGTACTAGACCCATCCACCCTGCTCATTCCCCTTGCTCACCTCCCCACCAGCCAGTGGGGGCATGGCCGCTTAGCTCATGGGCTCTCACTCCCGCCCCAGGCACACCATCATCCTGCAGTGTCATTGTCCTCATGGATGATCCATCTAAGGTCTCAGGCTCATGCCTTCTGTCTGTAGTTACTCAGTCATTTTGATCTGTACAGCAAAAGGCAAAGGAGAAAAGGAACGGTATGCCCATTTGAATACTGAGTTCCAAAGAATTCCAGAGAGAGATAAGAAAGCCTGCCTCAGTGATCAATGCAAAGAAACAGGAAAATAATAGAATGGAAAAGACTAGAGATCTCTTCAAGAAAATTAGAGATACCAAGGGAACATTTCTGCAAAGATGGGCACAGTAAAGGACAGAAGTGGTGTGGACCTAACAGAAGCAGAAGATATTAAGAAGAATTGGCAAGAATACACAGAAGAACTATACAAAAAAGATCTTAATGACCCAGATAATCACGATGGTGTGATCACTCACCTAGAGTCAGGCATCCTGGAATACGAAGTCAAGTGGGCCTTAGGAAGCATCACTACCAACAAAGCTAGTGGAAGTGATGGAATTCCAGTTGAGCTATCTCAGATCCTTAAAGATGATGCTGTGAAAGTGCTGCGCTCAGTATGTCAGCAAATTTGGAAAACTCAGCAGTGGCCACAAACTGAAAAAGGTCAGTTTTCATTCCAATCCCAAAGAAAAGCAATGCCAGAGAATGCTGAAACTACCGCACAGTTGCACTCATCTCACACGCTAGTAAAGTCATGCTCAAAATTCTCCAAGCCAGGCTTCAACAGTAACGGGAACCAATAACTTCTAGATGTTGAAACTGGATTTAGAAAAGGTAGAGGAACCAGATGTCAAATTGCCAACATCCGTTGGATCATCGAAAAAGCAAGAGAGTTCCAGAAAGACATCTATTTCTGCTTTATTGACTTACCAAAGCCATTGACTGTGTGGATCACAGCAAACTGGGGAAAATTCTTAAAGAGATGGGAATACCAGACCACCTTACCTGCCTCCTGAGAAATCTGTATGCAGGTCAAGAAGCAGCAGTTAGAACCAGACATGGAACAACAGACTGGTTCCAAATTGGGAAAAGAGTATGTCAAGGCTGTATATTGTCACCTTGCTTATTTAGCTTATGTGCAGAGTACATCATGCCAAATGCCAGGCTGGATGAAGTACAAGCTGAAATCAAGATTGCTGGGAGAAGTATCAATAACCTCAGATATGCAAATGATACCACCCTCATGGCAGAAAGCAAAGAGGAACTAAAGAGCCTCTTGATGAAAGTGAAAGAGGAAAGTGAAAAGGTTGGCTTAAAACTCAGTATTCAAAAAACTAAGATCATGGCATCTGGTCCCATCACTTCATGGCCAATAGATGGGGGAACAGTGGAAACAGAGACTTTATTTTGGGGGGCTCCAAAATCACTGCCGATGGTGACTGCAGCCATGAAAATTAAAAGACACTTGCTCCTTGGAAGAAAAGCTATGACTAACCTAGACAGCATATTACAAAGCAGAGGCATTACTTTGCCAACAAAGGTCTGTCTGGTCAAGGCTATGGTTTTTCCAGTGGTCCTGTATGGACATGAGAGTTGGACCATAAAACTGAGCACCAAAGAATTGATGCTTTTGAACTGTGGTGTTGGAGAAGACTCTTTAGAGTCCCTTGGACTGCAAGGAGATGCACCCAGTCCATCCTAAAGGAAATCAATCCTGAATATTCACTGGAAGGACTGATGCTGAAGCTGAAGCTCTAATACTTTGGCCACCTGAATGGAAGAACTGACTGCTTGGAAAAGACCCTGATGCTGGGAAAGACTGAAGGCAGGAGGCAAAGGGGACAACAGAGGATGAGATGGTTAGATGGTATCACCGACTTGATGGACATAATTTTGCGCAAACTCCGGGAGTTGGTGATAGACATGGAAGCCTGGTGTGCTGCAGTTCTTGTGGTCTCAAAGAGTTGGTCACAACTGAGCGACTGAACTGCTAAGAGTACTCACTTTCCTGTCTTGGATGTTATTGCCAAGATCAGCTGGGCTTCTGGAATCCAGCCTGCTATCTTCTAGCACTCTCACTCTCTTATTCCTACAATACTTATTTTTTTCTGCCTGATAAAGGTAGTTCTTAATTGTGACTCACACAGTACTTTTCCTGTTCCACCAGACCTGGAATCAGCCATTTGCTAAGGAGCCCTGGTTCTTTTTAGTAGGAAATAGTAATCATACACCAGGATCTCGTGTGCCTATTGCTACTGAGGTGACACTGTGTCTGGGAGTGTTCAGTGTCTTAAAACTTGGAATTAGATTTCTTTTTTAAGTTCATACTGAAAACTCGAATTCAGATACAGTACCATAGAATTACTATACAAACTAGTTACCATACATGCTAGTTATTTCATACATAAGGAGTTACAATACAGGCTAGTTACTTTGTAGTCATAGATGCTTCAAGGCTCATGCAACGCAAGTATCACTTGATCACTAGCAAATAAAACTGCCCCCTCCCTATCCTGCTGCTCCTTTTTACCTTGTGCCCTTCTCTCTCAGAGAGACTATCACTTGTCTCTTTCCCCATGAGACCTTGAGCTCATTCAGGGTTCAGTAAGGGCATCACCTGGGATAATTGTTCACCACAAAATCATTTTATTATTCAGTTAATTAATTGGTTAATTAATTATTTAATATTTAGGTTCTTCAGGTCCATTTTTTATGTCATCTATTCGTGGAACAATAATTGAAAACACATCTTCAACTGGGACTATAACACAAATTCCTTTTTTCCCTAAATATGAAGTGGAACTTGATTCTCATAGAAAAGTCATTCCTTACCCTGGAAAGGAACACATTGAGCGTGTTTTGGAAGAATATTCACATCAAGTCAAAGATTTGCAGAGAAGACTAAATGAAGTGAGTTGCAAATTGATTCTTTTGCTGTGCTTTTGGTGTAATCTTAGTGAGACTTGGATAACTCAAAGTGTTATGCTTAATGACATTCAGCTGTAATTATAATTAATAATTGGTTCAAGCCTGCTGTGCTGCTGTCATGATAGCAGGTTTTTCTTTTCAAACCAGTGGTTGGGGATCAGATTTTAGATGTGTGTGTATACGTGATGGCTAAATAGTGTTTAGAAATTAATCCATAAAAACTTTTAAGTGGACCTTATGTAGAATTAAGCTGGATTTGGTCAGCTTTACAACTGCATGTTGAATCTGAGCAGTCTATAGCTTGGAGTCAAACTTGCACAGACGCCTTTGTAATCTAACTTTTCCCTGTGCATTTTAGCCTCTTCTGTGCATTCTAGCAGTATCAAGCTGCCTGCTCTTCCCTAGATGTACCATATAATCCCTGACCCTCATGTGTTTGCCCAGATCATTCCCCCTTCTCTAACTGTCTGCCTGGCAGTTCTTCCTCTCAGTCAAGACTCAACTGAAGCATTTTTCTCTGAAACCTTTCCTCTAGACACAGGTGGGCGTGTTCTCCTCTGTACAGTTACTGCTCCTTGTGCACACGTCTGTTGTACTGTTCAGTGCTTTTATTGTAGATAGATAGATGGGTGAAGCACGGAAATGCCAATGAGGAATAGAAACAATGCCTTAATTAATTTTCCACATCTGTCCTCTGGCAGAGTATGTGACACTTGACTGGCTCCCAATAAATTATGAATAGTTATATCAGTAATTGAATAACAGGGTTATTTGGAGACATAATATTTATCACAGCCCTCCCATGTAACAGATATTATACTAGGTACTGGATATATAAAGATGGAAAAGATGTCCTCCTTTTTATGTGTGTGTTTACAGTCTTATGGCTGAGATATTTAAAACAGAAAATGATAGTAACAGGATGTGCCTCAGTAGGGTAAGCACTGATGCTAAATCTAATCAATGCTTTACATTCTTTATCTTACTTGCCTCTTCCACAACATTCGACACATATGACAATTCTTTTCATCTTGAAACACTCTTTTCTCTTAGGTCTCTTGGAACCACAGTCTCCTAACTTTCCTGCAGCTCATTCTTTTTCAGTTTTCTTATTCCAGCAAAACCCTCCATAGATTGTAATAGTGATTTCCATGGCTTCTGTTGCCATGTATATGTCAGTGCCTGTCCAGTTTACACATCTCGTCAGACCTCTCAACTGGTCTCCACACCCAGTTAGTGTACCTGTGTTCCTCCTGGACATTTCTACTTGAAAGGTTCCTCAGGCTCATAAACTCACCATTTCCAGTCACATACCTGATTTTCCCCAAACCTTTCTTCTGGCTTTGTGTGGTGCTACATTTATACAGTTGTGGAGGGCGAAAACCTGATTCATTCTTGATACCTCTGCATTTTCCCTGACATGCACTTTACTGCCGTGTCCATCCAGTGCACCTCATATATATTTCTCGAATATGTTTTCATTTCCACTGTTACATTAAAAGTTCAGACTACTCTAGCCATTCACCTGGACTATTAGAGAAAAAGATAGAGGGTCCCACCTTATAGTGACTATATAAACATTGTGAACTGCAGAATCAGGTAGTAACCTTTTATATTTCCTTTGCTGTGTAGTTTTTGTTTTTCCTGTGTTTCCCAATTGCCTTACTTTTTCCTTTATATTATTTACCTTTATCATAACCTTATTAAAAAATTATCATATAGGTTTTCTATCATACCTTCCTTTAACCCAGGACTCTAGTTCTTTTGTCGAGTCTAGAAGAGTTTTTTCTTAGGTCTGTTGTATAACTATAAAAAAGTTTAAAAAATATTTTCTTGAGATTATTATCAAATCTGCTTTCCTGGTTGGAGCCATGATTTCTAGGATTTATTATTTTCTTTTTTCTTGATTTATTTCTTCATTTAGTCAGAACACATCTTTAGAAACTTTAAGAAAAAGTGTATGGGACATACATTGTATGAATTTATTTCATTCTAAAAATGACTTAAGCAGGATAAAGTTGAAAGTCATTTTCTTTCAATCCTTTGAAAATATTGTGTGCCCTTGCAGAGACTGAGAAGATATTTATCTGATTCTTGTTCCTTTGTAGATGATATTTTTTTTACTTAGTTGAGGTTCATCTTTGGAAACTTTAGGGTCTTCTCTTTATCTCTGAAATTCC
This sequence comes from Moschus berezovskii, assembly GCF_049115385.1. NCBI lineage: Eukaryota > Metazoa > Chordata > Mammalia > Artiodactyla > Moschidae > Moschus > Moschus berezovskii. The sequence goes on along the minus strand of NC_142464.1, from coordinate 100,682,877 downwards.
ACTGTAACGTACATAGGTGTGGATTTTTGTTTTTTTCATTCACTGTGCTAGTCCCAAAAGGGACTCAGTGGACCCTTTTGGTCTGTAGATTTGTGCCGTTCAGTTCAGTAGCTCAGTCACGTCCAACTCTTTGCAACCCCATGGACTGCAGCACAGTCCTGGAGCTTGCTCAAAATCATGTCCATCAAGTTGGTGATGCCATCCAACCATCTCATCTTCTGTCATCCCTTTCTCTCCCTGCCTTCAATTCTTCCCAGCATCAGGGTCTTTTCCAGTGAGTCAGTTCTTCACATCAGGTGGCCAAAGGATTGGAGCTTCAGCATCAGTCCTTCCAATGAATATTCAGGACTGATTTCCTTGAGAATTGACTGGTTGGATCTCCTTGCTGTCCAAGGGGCTCTCAAGAGTCTTCTCCAACACCATAGTTCAAAAGCATCAGCTCTTCGGTGCTCAGTTTTCTTTATGATCCAACTCTCACATTCATGCATGACTACTGGAAAAACCATAGCTTTGACTAGATGGACCTTTGTAGGCAAAGTAATGTCTCTGCTTTTTAATATGCTGTCCAGGTTGGTCATAGCTTTTCTTCCAAGGAGGAAGCATCTTTTAATTTCATGGCTTTGAGGAATTCAATCTTTTTTTTTCCTTTGACAGTTTCTTTCTCTGTTTTCTCACTTCTCTCTTTCTGAAGCTCCTGTTGTTTAGGTTGAATCTCTAAATCTCTTACCTTTTCTTTCAAGAATTTTATCTACTTTTTCTACTTAAAGGGGCATTTCTTGACTGCCAACATTTCTATTGCAACTTTTTAGTTTGCAGCCATGTTTTTAATTTCCAGGAACCCTTTCTTCTTCTCTGATCACTTATTTGACATAGCCCTATTCTTCTCTGATCACTTATTTGACATATCACTATTCTTAATAGCAAAAATGTCTTCCAAATTTCTCTCTAATACAAGTTTTTGGAAATGTTCTTCCACTGTTGCATTATCACTTTTTGTTTCTTTGGATCTTTTTTTCTGGGTATTTTCTCATTTGTTTCATCTTGGTCTCTTTTTTATTTTGTAATCTTCCTTCAGTGATTTTTGGCTTTTTGTTCATACTCAAGAATGAACAGTAGGAAAAAACAAAAACTGTTGACAATCTGTCTATGGGCAGAACTTGATGGCTTTACTTTGGGATAATTAGATGGGGTGTCAACAGTTACTCTGGGAGACCTCTCAGTGCCTGATTTTAGAGATCTTTGTGAATTTCTTTGTAGTAGAACACCTTGATTTTTGAATGGTAGTTGTCTGCTGCCAAGTCAGTTGCCAGTTTTTAAGTCAGTTGGAGGTGGGGGTTGACTTTTCTGTATACACAAATTCAACCACTTCTATCCTCAGGAATAGAGTTTATTCCTATCCCTTTCTTGAGCTATAAGTCAGATTTGTTCAGAAGTGATGTTTTGATTATAAAGTAAGTGGATTGAAGGGGTATTCCAAAAATCTATGTTCAGTTCAGTTCAGTTGCTCAGTCATGTCCGACTCTTTGCAACCCCATGAATCACAGCACGCCAGGCCTCCCTGTCCATCACCAGCTCCCAGAGTTCACTTAAACTCATGTCCATCGAGTCGGTGATGCCATCCAGCCATCTCATTCTCTGTTGTCCCCGCCTCCTCCCATCCCCAATCCCTTCTAGCATCAGACTCTTTTCCAGTGAGTCAACTCATCGCATGAGGTGGCCAAAGTATTGCAGTTTCAGCTTTAGCATCAGTCCTTCCAATGAACACCCAGGATTGATCTCCTTTAGAATGGACTGGTTGGATCTCCTTGCAGTCCAAAGGACTCTCAAGAATCTTCTCCAGCACCACAGTTCAAAAGCATCAATTCTTCGGCGATCAGCTTTCTTCACAGTCCAACTCTCACATCCATACATGACCACTGGAAAACCATAGCCTTGACTAGACGGACCTTTGTTGGCAAAGTAATGTCTCTGCTCTTTAATATGCTATCTAGGTTGGTCATCACTTTCCTTCCAAGGAGTAAGCATCTTTTAATAAATAAATTACATAAATTTAATAAATTTAATTCAATAAAAGTCTATGTTAGAAATGATTAATTAGGCCCCAGACAATGGTGAAGGGGGAAGGAAGTACACATAAGAACAAACAATTGAGGGACTTCCTGGTGTCCAGTGGTTAGGAATCTGCCTTTCAGTGCAGGGCACATGGGTTTGATCCTTGGTGAGAAAACTAAGATCCCACATGCTATGGGGCAACTAAGCTGGTAAGCTGCAACTAATGAGGCCTCTGCTCTGGAGAGAAATTCGCACACCACAGTGAAGAGCCCATGCACCACAACTGACTCAATGCAGCCAAATAAATATTAATAATTTCTTTAAAAAGACACAAATTTTTTTTAAAGTTAAATGATTGATACATAGATTTTTGGAAATTACTAGCTATAAGGAAATATGTTCCATGGGAATACCAGACCACCTGACCTGCCCCTTGAGAAACCTGTTTGCAGGTCAGGAAGCAACAGTCAGAACTGTACATGGAACAACAGACTGGTTCCAAATAGGAAAAGGAGTGCGTCAAGGCTGTATATTGTCACCCTGCTTATTTAACTTATATGCAGAGTACATCATGAGGAACGCAGGGCTGGAAGAAGCACAAGCTGGAATCAAGATTGCCGGGAGAAATATCAATAACCTCAGATATGCAGATGACACCACCCTTATGGCAGAAAGTGGAGAGGATCTAAAAAGCCTCTTGATGAAAGTGAAAGAGGAGAGTGAAAAAGTTGGCTTGAAGCTCAACATTCAGAAAACAAAGATCATGGCATCTGGTCCCATCACTTCATGGGAAATAGATGGGAAAACAGTGGAAACAGTGTCAGACCTTATTTTTTAGGGCTCCAAAATCACTGCAGATGCTGATTGCAGCCATGAAATTAAAAGACGCTTACTCCTTGGAAGGAAAGTGATGACCAACCTAGATAGCATATTAAAAAGCAGAGACATTACTTTGCCAACCAAGGTCCGTCTAGTCAAGGCTATGGTTTTTCCCATGGTCATGTGTGGATGTGAGAGTTGGACTGTGAAGAAAGCTGATCACTGAAGAATTGATGCTTTTGAACTGTGGTGCTGGAGAAGACTCTTGAGAGTCCTTTGGACTGCAAGGAGATCCAACCGGTCCATTCTAGAGGAGATCAATCCTGGGTGTTCATTGGTAGGACTGATGCTAAAGCTGAAACTGCAATACTTTGGCCACCTCATGCGATGAGTTGACTCACTGGAAAAGACTGATGCTGGGAGGGATTGGGGACGGGAGTAGATGGGGACGACAGAGAATGAGATGGCTGGATGGCATCACCAACTCGGTGGACATGAGTTTGAGTGAACTCCGGGAGTTGGTGATGGACAGGGAGGCCTGGCATGCTGTGATTCATGGGGTCGCAGGGTCGGACATGACTGAGCGACTGAACTGAGCTGAACTGAATGAAGACTAATTTGCAGGACACTTTTTTTCCAGAGCAATGAATTGCATGAGAAACAAAAGTTTTACTTACGACAATCAGTCATTGATTTGCAAACAAAACTTCAAGAGATGCAGATGGAGAGAGATGCCATGGCTGACATCAGGTTGGGCTTCGTTACCTGAAATTATTTTAAAGTTTTACGTTTTCTAGAGTAAAATCACTTGTTTGAATCTGAGTTTTATCAATATTATTTCTTTTCTTTCATTTATTTCATAGACGAAGGGAGAGTCAGTCCCAGGAGGATTTACGAAATCAGCTTCAAAATACAGTTCATGAACTTGAAGCTGCCAAATGCCTTAAGGACGATATGCTGAAAGATAGCAGCACACAGATAGAGCAGCTGAGAAAGATGATGCTTAGTCATGAGGGAGTGCTTCAAGAAATCCGATCAGTCCTGGTTGACTTCGAAGAAGCCTCAGGCAAGAAAGTATTTGAACATGACAGCATGTCTACCATCCACTCCCGAAGCATGGCCTCAGCTATTAGTAAAATCCTAAGAGAATTAGACACAGAGATTTCTTATCTTAAAGGGAGGATATTTCCAGTAAGTGGTGAGAACACTATGTCAATTTTATATTAAAATTCATTAAGACAATAGTATAAGGCATATAATTTTTTTAAACCCTTCAAAGTGAGCCATGTTCTCATTTTTGTTCTCTAAAATACTGGAAGTTACTTCCAGTGATCTTTCCTAATAAAGGGAGCTAACTTCTCTGTATAGTTCCATGAGTATAACCACTGTAAAAGATTTAATAAAATACAGTGATCGAATGTATCTGATTTTAGCATTGCTTCTATTTGCATCTTTCTAAAGCATTCCTTGGGCTTCCCCGGTGGCTCAGAGGTTAAAGCATCTGCCTGCAATGAGGGAGACACGGGTTCGATCCCTCGGTCGGGAAGATCCCCTGGAGAAGGAAATGGCAACCCACTCCAGTATTCTTGCCTGGAGAATCCCATGGACGGAGAGCCTGGTGGGCTACAGTCCACAGGATCGCAAAGAGTCAGACATGACTGAGCGACTTCACTTTCACTTTCAAAGCATTCCTTTAGTTAGGAAATCTCTTAAATTTTCCAAGCTTTAGATTTACCAGTTCCTCAGTCAATATTTCGGAGAAGGCAATGGCAAGCCACTCCAGTACTCCCTGCCTGGAAAATCCCATGGATGGAGGAGCCTGGTAGGCTGCAGTCCATGGGGTTGCTACGAGTCAGACATGACTGAGCGACTTCACTTTCACACATTGGAGAGGGAAATGGCAACCCACTCCAGTAGTCTTGCCTGGAGAATCCCAGGGATGGGGGAGCCTGGTGGGCTTCCGTCTATGGGGAAACACAGAGTCGACACGACTGAAGTGACGCAGCAGCAGCAGTCAGTATTTCTTTTTTATAACCAGGTAGAGGATCAGCTTGAAGCCCTGAAATCTGAATCACAGAACAAAATGGAACTACTTCTTCAACAACATCAAGATAGGTAGGTTTCTGGCTGAGGTATCGAAGATCATAGTGAAACTATCGCACAAATCTACAATCTCTCATCAGCAATTCCAATATCTAAAAAGCTCTAAAACACAGATTTTTCCCCCCATAAATCTGTAGGAAACTCGTGTTAATGAAAAATTTATTCTGACACTTATTTGAGAAGTAGGGAAGATGTCATTGAAGACTATTGCAAAAGGTGTTTGAATTAGTGATGAGGCTCAACTCCCAGTCCAACATGGGCAGATGGGGATTCATAGCCAAGAAGCAGGGTGAGAGGGTCAGTGGGTGGAAAATTACTAGGAGGAGGCATGGGGTGGGAGGTTCTCACTAAACTGACTTAGCAAAATTCTTACTAAGCGTAGGCTTCTAAGTGCCAAGAGGCATCTGACTACAGTTTGGTCAAGGTTAGATACTATGTCAGTTTTGTTGGCAAAACCTAATCTGAACTAATATAAAGCTTTTTATAGTCTTCATGATTTACTGTAAATATTTAAAAACCTACCATTGCATTAGTGATGTCTGGCTTCTGAGACACTTCCATAGATCTCTCTGGGGAAGTCACATGATACTTAGTACTATTCTTTATTACCATCATAACATTTTTTAAAAATTCTGAATTCCAAAGCCTGACTGGCTCCCAAAGGATTTGGATAAAGGATTCTGTATCTAACTTAAATACTTGTCATCAGTTCAGTTCAGTTGCTCAGTTGTGTCTGACTCCTTGCGACACCATGGACTACAGCACATGAGGCCTCCCTGTCCATCACCAACTCCCAGAGCTAGATATTTGTCATAAAAAGGATTATATAGACAAAGCTAAAACAAAATACCAAATGTGAGTGTTGAAAATCATTAATTTTTAGAATAATTCATTATCAGGCAAAATCTGTATCAAATAACGTTCACCACATTCTTTCTATAGGATTGAACAGTTAATAAGTGAACATGAAGCTGAAATAACAGGACTCACCGAGAAAGCTAGCAGTGCTCGGAGTCAAGCCAACAGTATCCAGAGTCAATTGGAAATCATTCAGTATGTGTGTCCTGGTGGTTTGAAGTTGATAGCTATTTATCTTCATTTTATATTTTGTTGATTTTTGTTCTAAGATCTTTTTTTAAAATGCTTAATAGTTGATTCTACAAGAAAGTGAAACTTTTCTAACATTCAAGTGAACGGAAAAGATTGTTTAACATATGGATAATACTTTATAACCATATCAGAAGTGTTATGGCAAGTATGTGGACCTCTTGGGGTTTGGATGTTTTAATTTTTGTCTATATTTCAACTGGATAAAACAAACACACACTATATATATCTGTGTGTGTGTGTGTGTAGATGGACTTCCCAGGTGGCTCAGTAGTAAAGAATCCACCTGTCAATGCAGGAGACACAGGAAACGTGGATTCAATCCCTAGGTCAGGAAGATCCACTGGAGGAGGAAATGGCAAGCCATTCCAGGATTCTTGCCTGGAAAATCCCATGGACAAAGGGTCCCAGAGGGCTATAGTCTATGGGGTCACAAAGAGTCAGATATGACTGAGTGACTGAGCATGCACATGTGTGTAAATATATATAAATTATACAGTCAATGGGTTTGCAAGGAGTCAGACCCATTATGACTTAGTGACTGACTAACAACATACAAATAATTTTATAATTTGCATTCCCATGTTGAAACTTTTTATATGGACATTTTCAGTCATACAGAGAGAAAATTATAAAATGAACTCCTGTGTATGCGTCATCTATGTTTAACAGTTAACAGTTTTGAACGTAAGCCTTTAGTAACCAATTTGAAAGATAAAAGACTGTGGCTATATTAAATAATTCGTGAAAGTACCTAAAAGCTAGAGCACCCTTAGGTATCACACTTACTCTCAGTTTGCTATTTGCCCCTGTTGTTGTTCAGTTGCCAAGTCATGTCCAATTCTTTGTGACCCCGTGGACTGTAGCACACCAGGCCACCACTTCCCAGAGTTTACCCAAGTTCATGTCCATTGAATCAGTGATGCCATCCAACCATCTCATCTTCTGTCATGCTCTTTTCCTTCTGCCTTAGATCTTATTTGCTCTTATTCCCTCTTTAAACCCTTTTTAGAGAGCAAGCAAGAAACCAAAACTCAATGTATATGCGCCAACTCAGTGACCTGGAATCTACTGTTTCTCAACTACGTTCTGAATTAAGGGAAGCCAAAAGGATGTATGAAGACAAGGTGAGTTTAAATTTTGCTGTTCTGCTTCCAGAGACTATTATACACAGAATCAATTAGATAGTTTTTAATGGTTTATTTGAAAATGAGGAATCAAAGCAATCATTTAAAATTAAAAGCAGTTTATAAGATGGGTGCTAAATATCTACATGTTAAATTATAAACAGTGTTTGCTCAAACTAATTCATTCTTAGAAAAGTTTCCTGCAAGTTTCTAAAAATTAAAGGATAACATCATTTAAATTACTGCTACAAGGTTTAGCTTTTGCAAGTGCTTGACACCAGCTGATCTCCCCCTCCCACTGAATACTTTAGGTTATTTCCTCTCTTATTTCAACTCCTCCTTATTAATCATTGTGATGCTTACAAACTGAATTCACTTCAAGATTAGTCTGAATAAAAAATAATTAGCAAGCTAAATCTTCATCTCTTATCACACACTTCCTATTAAAACTAGACATTAATTAATATTTACTACAGTATTCTGTTCTCACAGTTTCCATAGCTAAAAAGAAACTATTTTCATTATCAACCAATCTTTTGGAGCTTAGGTTTTTGTTGATTTCAAGGACACAAAATGGTATCCTGTTTTGTGAATACCCCCTTTCATCTCCAAAATGTCCTAGTTTGGAAGATAAATCTTTAGATAATCATCCTACCTATAAGGGAACATGCAGGTCTAACCACTTGTAGCCAATTTTTTTACTCCTTAGTTGATTGGGAAAAAATAGAGTATAAGAAAGCTGACAGATTTTCTTTATAACATAATCTAGTTCTCCAGGGAAATGGTACAAGGGAAAAAGCTCCTTATGGGAAGAGGCAGTTGAAAAGTTGCAGCACTGATTCTTCCAGATACTTTCCTGCCTTTGGGCAAACCCTCCTTTCATATCACTGTCACCCCTGTGCTGGTCACAGGAAGGGGCTCTTTCTCCTCGGCTCTCTAGTTCAAGACTTTGGTTTTAGTTAGTTGTTGCGCAGCTAAAAGAAGGATGGAAACTTTAGACATGATCTTACTATAAAGGTCTAAACAATAAAGAGTAACGTGAAACTGTATAATCTCAGTTTTGAGATTTGGATCCTCTACAGGGGCTTTCAAACATTTTTGATCACTACCCACACCAAGAAATCTAGTTTTCCGTATGATCTAGTCCACACAGATACAATCAAAGTACACTTCACAAAATAATACTCACGACACTGGCTCTTTTTCTTCTCTTCAGATACTGATTTGATGCCCACTAAATTGATTTCACATTTTCCTGGTGGGTTGCAGTGTGAACAGCACTGCTTTTGAAAACCTCTTCCTTAGCTCTTGGCCTTGATTCTTGTGTCAGGGTCATTTCAACCACTGCCACCTAGAAGTAGCCTTAAGGAGCCTTAGACTTCTTAAAGGCTAAATCCAAGAAACAAAAGCCCAGAGAGAAATATTTGTTCTTTCCTGCTTCACTGAGGCCTGCCTTTTGTGTTCTAGTTCAGGATGGACTTTTCCCCTGAAGATGGATAAGAGGAATATCCACCCCATTCTGGGCAGATCAAGCATACAGTGACTGATATTCATCATACTCAACCCATTCTGAAAAGATTTAATTTTCATTGTTTATTGACAAACCCTTTGAAAAGCCACAAAATATTAAACACTAAGACTTGACTCACCTGTCTATCTTACATAATTTGAAATTAATATAGCTTTCCATTTGTAATGTTGCTTGGAAACAACCTCTTCATAAGCTGTCACCCAGTTGTTTGCTAATCTGCATGTTGTCTGATGTATAACACCGTGCTGATCAACCTAAATTTGGGCATGGTAGGAAATTTTAACAAATATTGACATCTTAACAGTACAAAAATAGTTTTTGTTTTTATAAACACCTATCTCTTTAGCATTGTAGAAGCATTCAGTTCAGTTCAGTCGCTCAGTCATATCTGACTCTTTGCCCCAGATAAATGACTGAAACCTTTTATTTGAGGGTTTTGAGGTCATGTAGATACAAACATAATACTAAAATCATTGTCTTGCCTTGCTCTAATGTAAACAATTGATTATGAAGAATCTTTACAATCTTAACAGTCAACATTATTGGAAAAAGGGGGGCATATTAGTTTAATTAATTTTAATCCAGATCACTGAGACTTTTAGTAAAGCGTATTAAGCCTAATCGAGTTGGCACCTAGGAGCTCTATAGTAACTCCCTTTAGTCAAGGAACACTGAGAGATGATTATCCTGCCATGTAAATACAGATTTTAATGTACTCTGACCTGAAAAGCATTAAAAATACATAGTGTAAAAAAAAGGACATGGTGTAACTAGGCAAAGAAGATCAAACCCATTAACAAAAGTATTTTATTTTGTGTTCATGATAAATTCTATTGTTATGAAATGTTTTTGTTGTGAAAAATTGAATGTAGAATTTTTAAAAAACACAGATTCTTTTGTTTAATTTATTTTATTTTCATTTACCTTGACATTGCTAAAGCCTATTAAAACCTTAAAATCTTAAAATTAAATAAAATCTTAAAATTTTTTTTCCACTGCTGCTGTACATTTAATATATACAATATATACTGTCCAAATAACAATGAGGAAAAAATACAGCTATGATTGAAAGTGAGATTTGTGGGAAGAGAGACTTAAAATTATTATTTAAGAGTATGTTGATATTATACATCCACCTATTTTACGAGAGGCAGGAAGTGTTAGTATTTTCTGCTGAGGGTCAGATTCCTTCAGAAAAAAATATTTATTATTTTTAAAAATTGATTACATGACAGGTCTGAACAAAATTTTCCCAACTAGAATGCATAAGTATAGAGAAAACTTGTTTAGCCAGACAAGTGTCTCTTCAGATAAGCAAAAGTATTTTCTTACTGATGAAAAGTGATGTTTCAAAGAAGACTGTAGACATAGCTTTCAGAGATACAAAAGCGTTTTACTGTAATATTTTTTCTATTCTTCTCTTTCCATTTTAGGAGAACCTCCAGAATTCCCCTTTACGAATTTGGACCAGTAGAAGCTGTCACTATTGGCTCTGTAGATTTGGCTTTACTCTTAACTTTCGCTTTTTGATAACAAAAATATCTCACAATCTTGATTCTAAGTTTACTTTTCCTACTTTGAAAGCATTTGGGGCTGGATTTCTTACTCAAAAAGTGAAGTTGTAGTAGCACTGGCTGGAGCTATACCCTGTGCAGGGAGATTCTATGCAAATCTCTGCATAGTTCTGCCAATGCACCTCCATGCTGACCGGCAGCATTCCTTATTATCCCAGAACTGTGTATTTTTGAGCACAGAAAACGAGATAACAATTTGGCACAATTGGTGATATCTAAAATCACCGTACGATTATAATGAGATCCCAGTACTTATTTGACCAGTGATCCAAAAAAAAAAGTAGATTCATGGATGGTGAAAGGGAAAACCAGTGCTGCTATTTAAAAAGAAACGAAAAAGAAAAAAACTAATACATCTCAGATGTCAGTATTTATTCTGGACATTTTAAAAGACTTTTCTTCATAGTGTTTTTTTACAGCTGTTTGTATCAGCTCAGCTGCTACTTCAATGGTTTTCCCTTTCACTCTCCATTTATCTTTTTGATTGTTTAATTAATATAAATATTTTTACTTTTAAAAAGTGAAAGGTAAAAGCAGAGCTATAGCAGTTGAGTCAGTACTGACAACTACAAAACTAATGTTCCTGCAGGGGTCTGGAGGAACGTCTGATAACTTAGATGGAAAGATACTACTTGATTCTTTTTCTTTTTTCTTTTATTTCTTTGTAAAATTTGGTCTCATAGAATTTAACATTAAATGGTTATCCAGAATTTCTTAAAAAGTGAAAACAGACATAAAATAGCAAGTTTTAATTTAAGCTTTTAAACCACACAAATACTTTGCTCAAAGATAGAAATGATTTTACACCAGACTAAGAGTCTGAAATGTTCGTTTTAGTCATATGAGTAACTTTTAAAATTGAAAGCGTTCTTGTTAAATTTAGAGCTCAAATATGGTTCCTTTGAAAATATAGAATTTCAGCTTTATTAATACTGATCTTATGTGAAAAAATATTAGAAGCAGAATTGAAAGGAATTTAAGAGATCATCTAGAATACTTTTTTCAAATTATAGATGTATAATTTAGACTCAAATTACAGACTCAGAGAGCTTATGTTTGACAGAAGCTGGTTCAGAACCAGGCTGTTTGATTCTCAACCAGATCATATTGCCTTTCTGATCACATTTGTCTAACCAAAGTAAGAGTTGATGTTTTTTTCCCTCAATATTCTTAATGTCTTTACTATGTGTGCTGAGTTAGTCTTTCCTAATAATAGTAAAGCTGAAGAGATTGTTTCAGCTGATAGTACTCATTCGTCTTTGGAAGCTGCTTGTATCCCTGAGGATGAATTGTTATAGGAGCACAAGAGTGAAAGCACTTTTTTATAGGATTATTAGAATCTATGAGCTCATTTCTATCGGTCACTTAATGTTTTACCTAATTCCTGTGAAATACTTTTTTTTGTATGAAACATGGAATCAGTTCAAAGTCAGTTTTGAAATATATCCAATGTAAATATTAAAATTTATATTCAAATTCCTGTAGGTTGTGATACTACTCTGTTGGTAAATGTGAAACTATTTGATAGTCCTGTATCAGTATGCTCTTAAGTCATGTATGTACGTATGTAAATAAAGACATATATATGTATACACACCATCTATGTATTCATCCTTACCATTTATCAGATAGTTACATATACATGTTTATATGTAATATAATTTATATATATGTACCAAATTAATAAATGAAGATCTTAAATGAACTTAGACCAACTTAAAGTAGTATCACAAAATGTTAGTCTTGCTTATATGTTCTCTAAGAAGGTTTAATCACAGTCCCATCCAAACCAGTCAGTAAGTTTTATTCTTGACTGTAGATTTGGAAGCCTATTCAGTAGATGCCTTAGAAGTAAGGAATATATAGCATTTATGCAGACATAAAAGATTTGTTATTATTGGAAAGTGGTGGTGAAATGTTATTGTAGGTATCACATTAAAGATCAGGTATCACTATATAACACTAAGTATCAGTAGTTTTTCATTATTTTAATATCTGTGTCTAAGTAATGAGTTTATGTAGCTGTGCTCAAATATAAACTCAGAATCTCCATTGTCTAAGATCTTAACCTCATAGCCTGAAGCCCCAGGTTAAGAGCTGTAAAGATGCTGTTTACAGCGATGGCCCTTCTGTTATACATCATAGAAATGCATGGTCACACGGATCTGACAGCTTCCTGTCTGTAAGAGAGAACTACATCTATACAGTTCTTTAAAATTAGTATTCTTATCCTATTTGATAGTTAGAAAAAAGTGAGGATTTTTTTTAACAAACATGCCAAATATTTCACTTTTAATTGTAGACACAGCTCCTATATTGAGTTTTACAAAAAAGCATGTCTTTCAGCATGCATCCAGACAGTGTTCAATGTAATGTGATGTAAGAGCAACATTTAACATAATTCAACTGCTTTAACCTAAATACACTTACTGCTTAAGTACATCCTACAATAGAACTAACTTGAGAAAAGCTGAAAATTATTTAACAGTAATAGTTTACTCAACCTAGTTGTTACATCCTAGATGAATGTGTGTTGAAAAATACTGAACCTTAAGTCTTTAAAACAATCCTGATTTCCACTTAGAGTAAGCATAAATCACAAGCTTGTATTGCAAAACTGTTAAAATTTAAGTTTTTCTTTTAAAAAATGTTGACCAAGAGTCAGTGATCAGGATCAATTACATTCCCCATCCACTACTCATACTGGACATGCTAGACATCCCTCCCATTCCGTTCACTCCCATAGATGTTCGGCTTCCACTACTGTAGTAACTGCTGTTCACTGCTCCTTGGCTGCCTATGCAATGTTTGATTGAAAATCACTGGAGTTTTCCTGTAAAACTTGGTCATGTTCACTCATGCTGCTCTAGCCCCCATAGCCGCTTCCATATTATTATTATATATGTATATATAAATTTGTGTATCCTTTCAAAATAGGGTGACTAGCAGTGACAGTAACTATAAACTTGTTACCATTCATTTAATAGTCAGTGCCTTTATTTTTGAAACTGATGTTCTGAAACAAAATAGCACATCTAAGTATAATATAGTTAATTTGTGTGGGTTTTGTAGAATGTTGTTTATGTCACATAAAACTTCCTTAAATACAAAATTATAGAACTCATTTTCACAGAAGATATATTTTGAATAGTGTGATAATGAGAGTGACATATTACAGACAATGGCTAAATCTCACAGTACCAAGTATTTCATTTTGGTCAATTTGTCTGGCTGAATTCTACATAGATTTTAAGTTTAGAAAACTTTGCAAAATACATCACAATTTTGTCTACAAACTACCTCACAAAATGAACTCTTACTTTTGCCCCCCAAATGATACCATTGCCCCAAATAATACTGTGTTTTCCAAAGACTATATTTATTTTATATTGCTCATTGACGTAGTCAGATTGATTTGTGATTTCCTTGTAGATAGAAGAGCTGGAGAAGCAGTTAGTTCTTGCAAACTCAGAGCTAACTGAGGCACGGACAGAACGTGATCAGTTCAGTCAGGAATCTGGAAATCTGGACGACCAACTTCAAAAGCTCTTGGTAAGAAGGTGCTCTGAAATATGAATGAGGTTAATTCTGGGAAGTTTTACCACAGTATTTCACAAAACTAGTTTCAAATTCCAAATTTTCCAACATACCTGTACATTTACACACAACACAGCATCCTGGACACTATTCAAGTTTTTCATGTGAAATATAATATTGTATACTTTAAGCACAACTCTTTGGGCTTACAAGTTGGATGAAGGTGATCTTTGAACAGCCATGGTCTTTCCGTTAGGTACTGTGTTTTGCTAAACTGAAGTAGGGTTGAATGTTCATTTCAAAGCCAAACAACATTCAAAACACATACAAATCCTGTATAAAGACAAGTTAAATGCAAATTGAGGTAAAAAAATTTTTTAGGAAGAAAAGAGGATTCTGATGGTAGTGAAGCAGCTTCTGCCCTCCACTAGGCTGAGAAACTTAGGAAAGGCAATGTTGGTACCCCTTCATGCAGTGTTTATTAGGGTTCCTTTAGAACAGGATTCTCTCCCCACTAAACCTTGCCTCAGGCTGCAGGGCCCTCAGCTGCCAGAGTGTCCTTCACAGGCTAACCGGGGCTTGATGAGCACATGCTCAAGGGAGAGCTGACTAAACTGCAGGATAATCCTCGCTTCTCTCCCTCCTGTTGCATGTTTCCCAGCATCCTCATGTCTAATCTGGGGTCTAGTCCATTGAGAGTTACTTGTAATGCTAGAAATTATAAGTAAACAAAATGTTAGTTTTCTAGGAAATCATTGTTCTTTATCTAAAATCATTAAAAAAGAATCCAATTCCAAGATCAAAGTCTTGTCAAATCGCATAGAAACTCCAAAGATGATGTAAGGAAAAAAAGAGTTCGAAAACAAATGTGTAACACAAGGGGGAATGCCAACGTCCCTTCTCGTAGGCTGACCTACATAAGCGCGAGAAGGAGCTCAGTCTGGAGAAGGAGCAGAACAAGAGGCTGTGGGACCGGGACACGGGCAACAGCATCACCATCGACCACCTGCGGCGGGAACTGGACGACAGGAACATGGAGGTGCAGCGCCTGGAAGCCTTGCTCAAGGCCATGAAGAGCGAGTGTCAGGGCCAGATGGAGCGGCAGGTGAGGCAGGGCCTCCCCGGGGTAGAGCTGTGGGCTCTGAGAGCAAGATATGTAAACCGGGTATTTATTTCTATGGTTCTGACCTCTTGTTAAATTTCAAATGTTAAACTTCATCTCGCTTTTATCCATTGTTGAGTAATGAAACTCCCATTCAGTTGCCTTTTCATTTCACCTAGAAATTGGTAACCTAATAATTCCTAATAATAGAAAAGCATCAGACCATCGGGAGATCTGGGGCTTCATCTGAGATCTGGGGCTCAGATGGAAAAGAATCTGCCAGCAATGTGGGAGACCTGAGTTCAATCCCTGGGTTGGGAAGATCCCCTGGAGAAGGGAAAGGCTACCCATTCCAGTATTCTTGCCTGGAAAATCCCCATGGACAGTTGAGCCTGATGGGCTACAGTTCGTAAGGATGCAAAGAGTCGGACACAACTAAAATAGGGAGATCTGAGGAAAAGCAGGGTTGAAGGTTTCCAGTAGAATTTTTTCTTTCCCCTTCCCCAAAGAGGCTTTTCCCTCCTTTTCCCCCAAACTGATTAGGAATGATAAATATGCAGGCTGAGCCCTCCAGTTCAGCACACCAGGAGTGACACGTGGGGTGCTGCGTGAGCACCAGTGTACCTTCAAGACAGGAAGGACGTAGTTCCAATGCCTGCCGTAATTACCAGGGAGACACTACAAGAGTCCCACAAAAGAGCTTCCTCAAATGAAAAAGCAGCCTTGGCCTCGACGCAGGCAAAGTCATCTTCCTGTTCTCTGACCCAGCCTGGGCAGGAGGAAAGCTGCAAGGAGCACCTGGCAGTTAGAATCTTGTGCTGTGCTGTGCTTAGTCACTCAGTCATTTCTGACTCTGCGACCCCATGGACTGTAGCCCACTAGGCTCCGCTGTCCATGGGATTCTCCAGGCAAGAATACTAGAGTGGGCTGCCATGCCCTCCTCCAGGGGATCTTCCCAAGGCAGGGATTGAACCCAGGTCTCCTGCTTTGTGGGCAGATTCTTTACCATCTAAGCCACCAGGGAAGCTGAAGAGTACTAGAGTGGGTTGCCTATCCCTTTTCCAGGGGATCTTCCCAACCCAGGAATCAAACCAGGGTCTCCTGCATTGCAGGCAGATTCTTTACTGTCTGAGCCACCAGGGAAGCCCAATTAGAATCTTACTGTTTTCCAAACAAGGACCAGAGGATGTGAATGTACATTGGATAAAAGCCATCATTCACTTTTCCCTCAAAGGAGGAGTTAAGGAGGGAACAGAAGGATAGCTGTCTTCACTCTTACCCCGCTTTCCACTGTTGCCAGTGTCATCCTAATATAAATTGGTATGGGAAACTTCCTTAGAGGACACTTGCCGAGCTCGTCCCCACCCTGCAACACCATTCTGGATGAGCATTGTTATTTAATTAAGGCCTCTCCACCTTTATCTAATTAACACAAGTTAGTCTGCTGTCGGTATGAAATTCTGAGAGCAAAACAATTGGAGGTCCTGTCATATTCATGATTTCACCTTCTTGAGCTAACTCTTCAGATCTCTTGAGACCTCTCGCTGTCTACCTAAATCTGTGAAATTCTTCTTTAACAACCAGATGGCAGCCATTCAGGGAAAGAATGAAAGTCTGGAAAAAGTGTCCTCCTTGACTGCTCAGCTTGAATCCACCAAAGAGATGCTTCGCAAAGTGGTGGAAGAGTTGACAGCCAAGAAGATGACCCTGGAGAGCTCGGAGAGGACCGTGTCAGACCTAACAGCTTCCCTCCAGGAAAAGGAGCGA
This sequence comes from Moschus berezovskii, assembly GCF_049115385.1. NCBI lineage: Eukaryota > Metazoa > Chordata > Mammalia > Artiodactyla > Moschidae > Moschus > Moschus berezovskii. Next base: position 100,666,158 of record NC_142464.1, on the reverse strand, counting down.
GCCATCGAGGCCACCAACGCTGAAATCACGAAGCTGCGCTCCCGGGTGGACTTGAAGTTGCAGGAGCTGCAGCACCTGAAGAATGAAGGGGATCACCTCCGAAACGTGCAGACAGAGTGCGAGGCCCTCAGGCTGCAGATGGCAGAGAAGGACAAAGTGATCGAGATCCTGCGACAGCAGATTGAGAACATGACGCAGCTGGTGGGCCAGCACGGGCGGACGGCCGGCGCTATGCAGGTGGAGAAAGCCCAGCTGGAGAAGGAGATCAACGATAGGAGGCTGGAGCTACAGGAAGTTAAGGTCTGTGGAGTGCTTTGGTGGTTTAGCTTCTGCAATATCTCTCTTCTCCCATAAGTTGGACCTAATTGACCAGAAGTAGGTTCTGTAAAGATAGTTATAGACACTCTGAAATTGTTTGCAAGTGTTTCTGTCAGTGTACATGTGTGCTTTTGTGAGAAAGTTTCCATACTTTTCTTAAATTCCACAAGGAGTGGCCCCCAAATGGTTCAGAAGTGCTGATACAAAAGAGAAAAATCAGAAAATCCAGCTTCTTTATGAAGTCCATCCTGATCCTGTAGTTTGAGAAAGCATTTTGTCCCCCTTCAGACAGACCTAAATTTGAACCCCATCTCACCACTCCATAACTGTAAAGCACTAGACTAGACTGTTTGCTGAATGTTGGCTTCTATGTCTGTTTTGAATCCCATCTCACCACTCCGTAACTGTAAAGCACTAGACTGCTGAATGTTGGCTTCTATGTCTGTAAACCAAAAGGCAAAACAAAAAACCCCCGAATCTTGTTGGGTTATTTGAGGCTTAAATGAGAAAGTGTATATCAAGGATTTAGCTTGGTTCCTGGTCTGTGGAAGACGTTTAGAGAATATTAGTTCCCCTCCCCCATTCCACTTTCCACCTGAACCTTATTGTACTGCGTTTGTACCTGTTACAGCCTGGGCCACATTCTATATTGCACTGTGTATGCGTGCGTGCATGTGTGTGTGTGTGTGTGTGTGTGTGTGTGTGTAAATAGCAATTTCTCCTCTTCCCTGTGAGACTGAAGACTTCTTCAGCAGGGCACACATCTTCATCTTTGGACCCCTGCCCCTGACTTTGTGCCATGTACCCAGAAGGTGCTCAGTAAATGTTTATCAGGATTTAAAACTATTGAATGAATTTTTAAAAATTCAGTTTCCCAAGCTTTATATTACTTTTATCTGCCAGGTAAATAGTAGGAAACAAATCACATATAATTAATTTTTTCTTTCAGTTTTGTTGAAATATAATTGACATACAATACTGTATGAGTTTAAGGGATACAGCATAATGGCTTAATTTACACATATTATGCAATGATTACAACAGTAAGATACCATCTATCATCTCATATAGATACAAAAAACCAATATTTTTTCCCTTATGATTTATGACAAAGAAAGGATCTAAAAATCAGCAAAGGGGAAAATTCACCCAAAGGAAACCAGGCATAAGCTTCTCCTGCAGTCGGGCACAAGATGCTTAACCCTGCCAGCGATAAGTTCTGACAACATGTGTCAGATGCTGCCAACGAGGGGGGTTCATCAGAGGCTTAGTGGGCAGAGTTTTTATACTGGGAGCTGATCATATAGGCTCTCCTTACCAGGGAGGGGAATACAGTCTTCTGAAAGGAAAGCAAGGGTTCAGTGTAAATTGTTTCACTTGAAGAACAGTTTTTAGGCAGAGCGGGTTAGACTGATGGGACCCTTCCCCAAATCCAAGTTTTCAGGACCACCAACAGCCACCCTGACTAGAAGCTTTCATCAGGGCAGTGGTCAGGCTCTCTTCCACACACCACCTTAGCTCCAGTAGCAGCCCCCTCCCTGTGTTCATTCTCTGCCCTCTCACCTTTTCAGTTCTTTCTCCGTCGTTATTGTCATCGGGTTATTCAGTATTTGTTGCTGTCTGTCTCCTCTCACGAGAATGCAAAGGCCCCACGAGGACAGGGACATTGTTCACTGCTATACATGGCCAGGGCGAGGGGAGCCTGGTGTGGGCGGTGCCATGGGAGTAAAACTTGAGTAGGTGCTCACCTAGGGCCTTACCTGCACACTATCCTCAACGTGTAACATGGAGTCTGGCACAGTTAGGTGCCCAGTACATTTTTTGTGTTTTTTTAAATGAATGAATATATAGAATAGGAATAATGAAAGGCTGTAGCCAGTGATACTGGGAATTGGTATCTATGGTTAAAAGAAAGGTAAAATACTCCTTTTGTTTTCCCACTTCTTATTACTGCTTTATATTATATTTTTTTTTTATTTCTTGCTCTGTCCTTTGTATTTATCCCTACATTTAGATTTTGAAAGATAAAAAAGATGCAAAGATACGGGAGCTTGAAGCCAGAGTGAGTGACCTGGAATTGGAAAAGGTGAAGCTGGTGAACGCAGGCTCCGAGAGGCTCCGAGCAGTGAAAGACATCAAGCAAGAGAGAGACCATTTATTAAGTGAGGTGAAAGCTAGTAGGAATGAGTTAAACAGTCTTACAGGTACGTTATTCCAGTTCAAACTCGCCGAAAATAGGAGTGCTGTCAGTGGTGTTCCATGAGGATACTAGGACTGTTGTGACAGAATGGGCCCTCATCCAGTGATACAAACATGGATAATTATGCTGTCTCTGTGTTGACTCACTGGAAAAGACTGATGCTGGGAGGGACTGGGGGCAGGAGGAGAAGGGGACGACAGAGAATGAGATGGCTGGATGGCATCACCAACTTGATGCACATGAGTTTGAGTGAACTCCGGGAGTTGGTGATGGACAAGGAGGCCTGGCGTACTGTGATTCATGGGGTCACAAAGAGTCGGACACGACTGAGTGACTGAACTGAACTGAACTGTGCACACATCTCATCACCTGAAACCCTGACACTTCTCCATGAAGTGCTCCCAGAGCGTGCACTCATTAACCATTAACTTTAGTCAGCCCTCAGTGTCCATGAAATTCGGTACTGCGTTTCCAAGGGGAGAGTGAGAGAAGTGGAAACCTTGAGTCCTCTGAGTCAGATAGCATGATTAGAGGTGTAATAATGAAGCCACACATGTAAATAGACTTATGCAAATTTCTTGGAATGGAAAAATCCAAGGCTTTAAAGTTTAAGATGAAAATACCCCCAGTTCACTGTTAGTATGGTACAGGTATTTTCTACTTCACACACATACACACATCACATGCATATGTCAGGGATTCTTGAGCATTTACCATGCCAGATGCTGAGACAGGCCCTGGAAACAGCAGTGAGGCTTCACGTTAGTCGGAAGCCAGACCTGTGTAGAATGTATCATGTGTGGTGGGTGAAGCACAGTGGCTGGGTGGTGGGTACAGATGCAGGAAAGGTAGGAAATCAGCCTCCTGTCGCAGGTGACATCTGGGTTCGATGGAGGAATAGGAATTTGGCAGGTGAAAAGGAGGCAGAAGGGCAATCCAGGCGGAGAGAACATTATGGGCAAAAGCATGAAGGCATGAAGTAACGCAGTGCGACCTCAGAAACACTTATGGGAGTAGAAGCACAAAGGAACAAGAACTAAGAAATGAGGCAGAATGGATAGGCAGAGCCAGACAGTGTGGAGCCGGCAAGTGATACCAAGTGAGAGATTGTTGTCGCCAAATTTACATTTTAGAAGGACAGAGTCAGCAGGTAAGAAGAGAAAGGCAAGCCTAAAGGAACAGAGGCCAGCCAGCTGAGGAGAACTTTGCAGTAGTCCCAGGGAAAGGTGATGAGAACCTGAACTGAGGCAGTACAGTGAGCATGAGAGGCGAGGGAAGAATTAAGCGAGTTTTTGGAGATTGAATCAACAGTAAACGATCAGAGGGGTTGTGTGTGTGCTTCTGATTTTAAGTTTGTAGTATTGGGAGAACAATGATACCAACATCTGAGAAAACGAAATCAAGAGGGGTTAACTTACAGGCAGGAGGGTGAGGCAGTCAGTGTGAGACCATTGGTCTGGGGGCACCAGGGCATCCACATTGAAAGCATCTGGAGAGATGGGGTTAGATCTCAGCAGAGAGGTCTTGACTCTGCTTGTTCCCTTTATAAGTAAATCTATCTATCATATATAAATAGACAAATGTAAGTAAATGGATAGTTGAATGTGTGTGTGTGTGTATTCTTGTGTATGAATGATGAATGCCAGGTATTTTGATAGTTACTGGAGATTAAAAATCAGGTAAAACACATGGCAGTGTCAGGTTACTTACCGAGTCATGGAGATTCATCTGCCTACAAATGGTGGCTAAATCTGTTGTGGTGGGTATGATTATCCAAGAAGGTTTAAGAGGAAATAGTTGTGAGCCAATTACACTGGCTGGAAGAAAAAGCAATGAATAGTAAGAGTAAAAGAGGATGACCCACCCAAGCAGATTAAAAAGAGTTAGATCCCTGAAAATGTGTGTGTACATCTCATTTCTGTAATGAACGATGATGTAACTAAGTGGGGTCTCTTTCAGCTCCAAAATTCTGTGATCATTAATTACAAATAAAATGAGCTTTATAACAATGGAGTAGAAAAAAAATTAACCAACTATTATTGCTTATCATGTTGTACAGAGGACTATGAAGTCTTAAAAAGGAACTTTCGAAACAAAAGTGAAGAAATGGAAACTACTACAAATAAGCTGAAAATGCAATTAAAATCTGCACAGTCTGAGCTGGAGCAAACAAGAAATACTTTAAAGTCAATGGAAGGATCTGATGGTCATGGTATGCTTCAGTAGATCTTTTCCTTTTGCTTTTAATTCCCTTGGTATAGATTTAATAAAACACAAACTGGATTCATTGCCTTCCACTTCTTCACAGTGAAGCATGGTGAGAGACATACAACAGTAAATATCACTGATGGTTGTTACCAGCAGTTATAATTCCCCGTGTCTTTGAGGGAAATTGACAATTTGCTTAATTTACTCCTTAAGTATCTAAATCTTTCTTTTTCTTTAGCTATTTCAGTAATCTCTAACAAACCTCAATGTCCATAAATGCCAATTAATTCTTTTTGAGGAAGTGTTGATACAAATACAGAGCACCAATAATTTTCATTCACCAGCCTATTTTTCACATGTTTACTGTCTTCATAAACTGTGAGCCTGTGGCTGTTTGTCCATTCCTGACTCCTTCTTTGAGTTGAAGATGGGAGGGTGCCCTGGGAATTGAACTGCTAGGATGAGGGGTCCCTTCTCACCGCTTTACACCCTTTTCCTTTTCACCTTGCTGCCCATATTAATTCAGAAGGAAGGTTAGTTGCTGTTTCATATTATTCCTATCATTGTTAGTATGGCTGTATTAGCTGACTATAAGAATAAAGATTTAACTAAAGACTACATTTTCTATTTCTCAATATTTTTTCATGTCAAAAGATTTATGTTTGTGCTCACTTCAACAGCACATATACCAAAATTGGAATGATACTGAAAGATTACCATGGCCGTTGCACAAAGATGGCACAGAAATTCTTGAAATGTCCACATTTTATGTGGTCCTCAGAGATTCAGCTCTGTCTTTGCTGGTAAACGTAAAGAAAATGGTGGGGCGTGGAGCGCTCACTCCAGAGGCCTATCTGGGGTCTGTTCCCTCCTCCCCATCCACGAGACAGTCTCCTCCTCATGTGCTCCAGGCCTCTCCATAATCCCCCAGTCCTAGTACAGTTGTTAAATTAACTAGGTAACCCTGTATTCACTCTCAAATTAGGATCACTTTAAAATAAAGAATTGATTAAGAAAATTACCTTTGAAGGCCCAGCATGATGCACCTAATCAGATCAGAATTCTTCAGAGTGGTGAGCAAATGATACCAGACTTTTGCTCTATTAACAAACCAGTGAACGGTGCCTGTATTAACCCTAGTCTGGACAGTTTAGCTACAGGAACTATATCCTGTTAGCAAGAAGTTAGACCTTTAATCCTCCAATAGTTTGTTTTTAAAGAATGCCACATTTTCTTTTTCTTTTTAACCTCTAAGCTGGACCTAACTCAAGAGCAGTGGCATTTTCAAACCCCTTTTCTCAGCTGGTTCCAAGAAACAACATAGGGTCTCAGACTTTGAAATTCCAAACAATAGTGAGCTCAGTGGCCTACCATGTCTTAAGTATTCAGTGCCTTGCCTCCTGTCTAGAACATTCTCATCCTGTCACCAGTTTCAGGAAAATAATCACATGTATGCTTATGTGGCCAGTTTGATTTTTGAAACAATAGTGAGTTCTGAGTACATGGCAATACCCATGACATGGAAATTGAATGGCTTGTGTTATCTCTGGAATCTTTTAAAAGATCAATAGTAGTAGATGTCTTCTGTGGTATTTTATATATGAGTTTCTAGAAAGTTATTTTAGTAAAAATATTATTTACATGTTTCATTTATGACTATATATTTTGTGTATATATTTTCTATATGTATAAGTATGAATTTGGTCAGTATAATTTATTACCATTGGAGATATGGCAAAGTACGATGGCCAATGAAGTTAATTCTAGCAAGGAATCACAGAACATCATCATTTATCTATGTTTCTCAGCTCAAAACCCCTGAGTAATTGCTGAAAATTGTTATATCCCAATATTGTGAAATCTGAAAACATCTTTTGTGAACACCTTCTTGAAATGATCCAGGTGCCTTAGAGGAATCTAACACCTTTTCATAGTGTTTGAACATCAAATTATAGTCACCTGTCAAAATTTAGAAACTTTAAAAACTAAGACACAGCTTAGTTCCTTTTTTTTTTTTCAGCTATGAAAGTGGCAATGGGGATGCAAAAACAAATTACAGCTAAAAGAGGTCAGATAGATGCCCTTCAGAGCAAGATACAATTTTTGGAAGAGGCAATGACAAATGCAAACAAGGTGAGTCCCTGTCCTTGGAGTCGGGGAGGCTGATGTGTTTACTCATTAGTAAACTACAACAGAGAATAAGACACACAGAGATGCAAAGTACAGTGGGACATGGCAAGAGGTTATTCCTAACTGAGAGAGTGAGGAGAAGGTTCCCAAAGGAACATCTGAGCAGGGCCTTGAAAGAGCTAGTGTTTTGGGTTTTTGTTTTTTTTTTTAATAACTACTCTGGAATGAATTTTATTTTCTTTTATTACTTTCTTCTGTGGTCGTCTTTTGTTATTTTTTTACATGTATGTATTCTTTTTCAAATTCCTTTTCCATTTAGATTATTACATAATATTGAGCAACATTCACTGTGCTATACAGTAGGTCTTTGTTGATTATCTATTTTAAATATATCAGTGAGGACAAACATGGATTCCAAGGGGGAAGGGTGGGGGTGGGAAGAATTGGAAGATTGGGACTGACATATATACACTTTGATACTATGCATAAAATAGATAACTAATGAGAACGTACTGTATAGCACAGGGAACTCTACTCAGTGCTCTGTGGTGACCTAAGTGGGAAGGAAATCTAAAAAAGAGGGGATATGTGTATACATATGGCTGATTCACTTTGCTATACAGCAGAGACTAACACAACACTGTAAAGCAACTCTACTCCAATAAAAATTAATTTAGAAAGAAACAAAGAAAAGAGAAAGTAGTATGCATATTCAGTCTCAAATTTCCAATCTATCCCTCCCCGCAACCCTTCCCACCAGTAACCATAAATTCATTCTCTAAGTCTGTGAGTCTGTTTCTGTTTTGCAAATAATTTCATTTGTATCAGTTTTTTAGAATCCACATATAAGTGATATCATGCAGCGTTTGTTTTTCTCTGACTTACTTCACTTAGTATGATTATCTCCGGGTCCATCCATGTTGCTGCAAATGGCATTATTTCATTTTTTTTAATGGCTGAGTAATATTCCATCGCATATATATCTCACATCTTCTTTATCCATTCATATGTTGATGGACATTTAGATTACTTCCATATCTTGGCTATTGTAAATCAGTGCTGCAATGAACACTGAGGTGCATGTGTCCTTTCAAGCCATGGTTTTCTCTGGATATATGCCCAAGAGTGGGATTGCTGACTCATGTGATAGCTCTAAGTGGCAATTACCAGTTTACACTCCCACCAAGAGTATAGGTGGGTTCCCTTTTTTCTACACCTTCTAAGGCATTTATTGTTTATGGATTTTTTGATGATGGCCATTCTGACTGGTGTGAGGTGTTACCTCATCATAGTTTTGATTTGTATTTCTTTATTAATTAGATGTTGAGCATCTTTTCATGTACCTCTTGCCACCTGTACGTCCTCTCTGGAGAGAAGTCTGTTTAGGTCTTCTGCCCATTTTTTGATTAGATTGTTTGTTTTTATGATATTAAGCCACATGAGCTGTTTGTAAATTTTTGAGACTAATCTTTTGTCAGTTGCATCATTTGCAAATATTTTCTTCCATTCCATGGGTTGTTTTTTCATTTTGTTTGTGATTTCCTTTGCTGTGCAAAAACTTTTGGGTTTAATTAGGTCCCATTCATTTAATTCCATTGGAGTTTTAATTTGTTTTAATTTCCATTACTCTGGGAGATAGATAGAAAAGGATATTGCTGTAATTTATGTCAGAGTGTTCTACCGATGTTTTATAGTGTCCGGTCTTACATTTAGGTCCTTAATCCATTATGAGTGTATTTTTATGTGTGCTGTTAAAGTGTTCTGATTTCATTTTCTTACATGTAGCTGTCCGAGAGCTAGTATTTTTACTGCAAGAAGATACTCGTGGTAGAGACAGAGTGATTATAAGCAGAGCATATTCAGTTCCACTCTAATGTGACAACTGTGTTCCTAAAATCATGCTACGCAAAACTGTGCAACAGAAACCACCATGGGACTTGTGGGAGTAGTGGGATTAGGAGCATGGCACTGACGAACTTCATCGATGACAGAGGAAAAATAGGAACCTAATGAAAATGGTCGCACAGTTTTACACGTTAAATGTTTGAGAGACACATAAATACTGCAATTAGAATGGCCCTTTATCTTAAAAATGACCTGAAGTTTGCTTGTGAACGTGTGCATTGAAGAATTGCAGTGTGATAGTTGCTAAGGGGTAGAAGGTAGGTTTTTCTGTGACATAGGATGTGGCTCATGACACAAGGTAAATTGAGGGAGCTAATTGTTTGAAGAGTGTGTATGTTTGCTTTTTGTATTTCTGTGCAACTCTCCTTAGCTGGGTGCTGTTTTCTACACTGACCTAGTATTTGTCACAGATGAAACCATGCCTTAGTAACTGTGAAATCTGTGTTGTGCTCAAATATTCCCTGATACATCAATCAGAGAATTGCACTGATTGAAGAAGAGTTACAATAGAACTGACCATAATGCCAATGAGAAGGTAAACAGCATAGGTAGAAAAGGAGGCAACTAAAGCAGTTGCTTTCCCCCTTCCCAAAATGCTTTTTTAGAATGAGGCTAAATATTGACAGATATGCACATACATTTGTTATACCTCTCACCAGTCTTTCCTGGTAGCTCAGGGGTAAAGAATTTGCCTGCAGTGTAGGAGACACCAGATACACGGGTTCGATCCCTGGGTCAGGAAGATCCTGGGAGAAGAAAATGGCAACTCACTCCAGTATTCTTGCCTGGGAAAATCCCATGGTCAGAGGAGCCTGGCGGGCTACAGTCCATGCGGTCACAAAGAGTCAGACATGACTAAGCGACTGAACGCACACACACTCATCACATGCACTGATTTCTTGTGACTTTGTTCTTTCCAACTTTTTTATCCCCTCCTGCCTTAAGTTCCAAATAGGCAAATAATGGAAGGGTAAAATTAACAAATCTAGGATAAGAGAAATTATGTGTGTGTGCTTCAGCATCTACATCACTATATCATTTCTGATATTTGCTCCTGTATAATTGTAGGAAAAGCATTTTCTAAAAGAAGAGAAGACAAAATTAAGCCAGGAATTGAGTACTGTTGCAACAGAGAAAAACAAGATGGCTGGAGAACTAGAAGTCCTGCGATCTCAGGAGCGCCGATTGAAAGAAAAGGTTGCTAATATGGAAGTTGCTCTTGATAAGGTGGTTATTAACTAAATATATACAGTAATTAACAACTAAACAGGAAAGCTCCATGTTGATAGACACCAAATCTGTCAAATTGGATTGTGTCCCAGTTACCTCACACAAGGAAGAACTGTATCCTGTAGAGAAGGCTGAGCTTTAAGAACAAATCATGATGCATACTTTTTACAAAATTATCTTTTTTTTTTTCTAACATGAACATAAGAGCAGTAAGATACAAGATATGAGATGCTTCTGGTGTCCTTTGGGGCCTGAATAGTTTAAAATACCACCAGTCTAATTTACCTTCAAAGAAGGACTTCAATACTTGGTAGAATACAGTCTGTTAATATCAATAAAAAGACGAAGTAATGCTGATGTGTGGCACTTTGTGGAGTTCAGAAAGTGCAGGTAGAGAATGCAGCTTAATGACTGAGAAGATCAGTGATGACACTACATTTGTCCTTGCCATATATTGTAGAGGAGTAATCTCTCTTTGTGTCTCCTGAAAACTCTGGAAACCTGAAAATACTGTATACTGAAACTAGTCCTTGCTTCTTGAGACATCAGAGCCTCCGTGGTGACAGAACATGGTCTGTGTTCCCACCTATGCAAACTTAGGTCTTAGAACATGATATATGGGCTCAACGAATTTCAGTTGTGGTTATCTTTATGCAGATATTTTTACCATTGCTAAAGCTGTTTGCTCATTTCATCCTTAGTTCATTCATTCTTTTGCATACCCTTCACCTACTAAACGCCATACAGATGCTGGGGCTACAAAGACATGACCTCCAGTAACTCTCAGTTTTCTGAATAAAACAGATAAGTAAATAGATAAATGTAATACACTGTGCTAGGAATGGGGGAAAGTTTCCTTGAAGAGATGGCAACTCTGCACGTATACATTAATAAAATAAAATTGCACAAAGCATGGAGGATAAACCACATGTGGTTGCTTGATTGTAGGCATCTTTGCAGTTTGCAGAATGTCAAGATATAATACAGCGTCAGGAACAAGAATCTGTGCGCCTAAAACTTCAACACACGTTGGATGTAAAAGTAAGGTCTTTTGTTTTCATTAAATAGTAATTTATGCAAAACTTAAGCCTTGGTTTGATATACTTTTAGGTTTTTTTCATGTATCTTAGATGCTTTCAAGTGTACTTTTAACATTATCTGATATTAACAATTATAAAATCTTTACATTGTACCTACTATACCTATCCTTTTCCTATATAGTAACACGTTGAAGCATCATGCTTTATGTTATGTTTATATTGAGTAAGGGAAACACAGAAGTACTTACTTTGGGGAAGCAGAGGTTTGCATACAGGAGGAGGTCAAACATGTTTGGCTTGTTTCAGTTCAGTTCAGTTCAGTTCAGTCGCTCAGTCATGTCCGACTCTCTGCGACCCCATGAATCACAGCACGCCAGGCCTCCCTGTCCATCATCAACTCCCGGAGTTCACTCAAACTCATGTCCATCGAGTTGGTGATACCATCCAGCCATCTCATTCTCTGTCGTCCCCGTCTCCTCCTGCCCCCAATCCCTCCCAGCATCAGACTCTTTTACAGTGAGTCAACTCGTCGCATGAGGTGGCCAAAGTATTGGAGTTTCTTGGCTTGTTTGGAGAATAGCAAAAATGAGGTAATTTGCATGACAGATCAGGTGTGCTTTAAAAATAATACATTTTCCACTGAAATATATTTGTTTTTTGAATATATTTTAAAATTGCAGACATACTTTAGAGTCACAATACTGGATACCCTCCCATAGTTGGAGAGGAACCTTCTCAGTAGTATGTCAGAACTGGTGTGGAGTGTTTGGCAGAGTTAAAACCAGTGTAGTAGCCTCTGATTGGAGATGCCGTTTCCCACCTGGAATGCTTACATCATTCACAAGTGTGAAGGCCTCTTGCTAAGCCCAAGATTAGTCCCCAAAGAATAACATGCATCTTGCTTAATACTTTGGCTTCAAACTTTGTTGGGGTTCAACATGTAAGACTGAAATGTATTTGCAAAAATACATTTTGATTTCACAATTTCAGCTGTAGGTTGACAGTTATTTTGTTCACATGTATCCTGTCTTCCAGGAACTGCAGGGCCCTGGATACACCTCAAATTCTGCTGTGAAACCACGCCTTCTACAGCCATCACCCGCTGCCCGTTCTCATTCCAACGTTCCATCTTCCCAGTCTACAGCCAGCTTCCTGTCTCATGTAAGTCACTTGTCTTATAGTTTGTGATGCAAATGGCATAATATGTAAATACTTCTAAGTTGAGAAGAATTTCATTTAAAAAATAAACCTATAGTTACGACATTTTCAGTTTTTAGAATTTAAATTTATACAGATCAGGTGAACAAAAATGTTTTTCATTCTTGTTTGGTATTTTCTCTGGGAAAAAACAAAACATGAAATACTCAGTGATATTAATATAAACAATAATTATTAAAGTAAATTATTTAATAACCTGTATTGATTTTTTTCTGTTACAAGCATTCAGTTTACAAAGCCAATGTTGAGATGGCTAAAATAAGCATCACTTCAAATGCCAAAGACAAATTATTTGTATTGTAGTACTCTACTAAGTACTGCATTTCGGACTCTTTTTGTTGACCCTGATGGCTACTCCCTTTCTTCTAAGGGATTCTTGCCCACAGTAGTAGATATAATGGTCACCTGAGTTAAATTCACCCATTCCAGTCCAATTTTAGTTCGCTGATTCCTAGAATGTCGACGTTCACTCTTGCCGTCTCCTGTTTGACCATTTCCAATTTGCCTTGATTCATGGACCTAACATTCCAGGTTCCTATGCAATATTGCTCTTTACAGCTTTGGACCTTGCTTCTATCACCAGTCACATCCACAACTGAGTATTGTTTTTGCTTTGGCTCCATCCCTTCATTCTTTCTGGAGTTATTTCTCTACTGATCTCCTGTAGCATATTGGGTACCTACCAACCTGGGGAGTTCCTCTTTCAGTATCCTATCATTTTGCCTTTTCATATTGTTCATGGGGTTCTCAAGGCAAGAATACTGGTTTGCCATTCCCTTGTCCAGTGGACCACATCAGTCCTGGGTGTTCATTGGAAGGACTGATGCTGAGGCTGAAACTCCAATACATTGGTCACCTTATGCAAAGAGCTGACTCACTGGAAAAGACTCTGATTCTGGGAGGGATTGGGGCAGGAGGAGAAGGGGACGACAGAGGATGACATGGCTGGATGGCATCACCGACTCGATGGACATGAGTTTGGGTGAACTCCAGGAGTTGGTGATGGACAGGGAGGCCTGGCGTGCTGCGATTCATGGGGTCGGAAATAGTCAGACACGACTGAGCGACTGAACTGAACTGAACTCTACTAAGATGAAAATGATTTGCTGTATATTGTCTCTTCATGACCTATATGTGGACTTATTTATAATCATAAAGATTTTATTAATATTAAAATAGTTATTCTCTTTAGTTAAAAAAATTAGAGAGTTTGAAAATTTTTTAGTTTAACCTTTTGTACTATTAAAGCTTAGGAAAAAATATGCACAGTATAAAATTCAGATTTTCTCTTCTCTGAAGTTATGTGTATTTATTGTACCACTAATCACTTGCAACCAATATTCAGCTCCAGCTCTAAAGAAATGAGACATATTTCATAAATCACCCATGAAAATTCGTTTCATTAGTTAATGGTCCTATTGTGTGTATAGCAACAAGGTCACTGGTCGCCTACCAGTTATTCTGCCTGTGCATTGAATATAAAACATGCACTGCAGAATGAACAAGTTGAAATGGACTCCTTTCACATACATGAGGTATATGACTGATAAGCTGTCACACAATAACATTCTATCAAACAAAAGAATATTATTAATGGTGGTGGTGGTTGGTGGTTTAGTCACTAAGTTGTGTCCGCCTCTTGTGACCCCATGGACTATAGCCCATTAGGCTTCTCTGTCCATGGGACTCTCCAGGCAAGAATACTGGAGTGGGTTGCCATTTCCTTTCCCAGGGGATCTTCCCAACCCAGGATTCAAACCTGGGTCTCCTGCATTGCAGGCAGATTCTTTACCGACTGAGCTACAAAGGAAGCCCAGTATTATTAACATTAGAAGTTAAACATGGTTCTCTCTGGAGACTGGAATTTGGAGGTGGGCAGAGGAAGGGAAGAAAATTGCTGCTTTTTAAGTGTCATAAATCATTTTACTTTTAAAACTATATGTATGTTACATTAATAAAAACTAAATTAAACCCTTCTCTCCATGAACTAAACAACGAACAAAGAGCAACAACAAAGCATATTTGACCAGGAGTCACTGGGGCTTAAGATGTGCCTCTAACTTCTTTGTGTGACCTTGGAACTTGAGTTAAATAATACTGTGTCTTTTCATCTCTAATGAGGAGTCTGGACTATGGATCATCTCTAGGGTTTTCTAGAAGATCAGCTCTAAGATTTCATGACTTTTCATTACCCAAAAGCCAGCCTAGTAATATAGGCTCTTTAATACATAGACTATACTTGATTATAAAGAACTCATCCATCACTGAAAAAGTACTAGTCATGAGTCTATTAAATTAAAAACTTGAGTTATAATTCTAACAGCAATAATGAAGTATATTTTCTGAATAGATTGTTAAACCTGTTCATACAATTAATTTCTTCCCTTAAAAATGTTATTATAAATATGTTTATTATATAATTTTACACATTAAATGTAATATACATTCTTTTTTCTGTTCACTGATGTGTTCTGAGTACCTAGAAAAGTATCTAGCATGTGGTAGATACTCAGTACATATTTGTCTAATGGATGAATGAATTCATTGTACTGATAAAATATTGGGTACAGGTTTTCATTGTTTCTACTGACAAGTCAGTTTTAAGTCTTACTGTTGCTTTTTTGAAGGTAATATTTTCTCCGACCACTGTGAAGATTTTGGTTTAAGCAGTTTGACTGTGATGTGCCTACCTGTATTCTTTATCTCTTGTGGGTCACTGATCTCCCTGGATGTGTGGATGGATATCTTTCATTGATTTGGGGAAATTTGTATCTTTTATATTTTTGATTATTTTTTCTGCCCCATTCTCTTGTTTCCTTCTGAAACTTGTACTATTAGATAACTTTACTTTTTTAATTTCAGATGTCTGTCTTGCATGTTGGAGCTTTTTCCTTCACTGTTTACTAGCCATCCATTCATACTTAAAATTGAGGTCCTAAAATTTTTTTAAAAATTGAGGCCCTAAAAAACTAATTAAAAGCACTTGGTAAGGTTCACAGGATTTGTCAACTAGTAGATGGTTAGGTATTACTTTTTAACTAAGAGACCCAAAAACTATCTTACTTTTTTCTTGGTCCTGTCAATCCCACTACAGAGAGAATCTCTTACTACTGACTTGTTGATATAAATCTGTTCGCCAGTGTTCTGAAGAGGTGAGTGGGACAGGGAGCCTGGGGTACATGTGTATCTGTATAGTCTTACTTTATTATGCTTATATTTTCAGTTTGCAGCCTTACTTCTGCCATGCCAGGTGTCCTCTTAGAGTTTAAGTTCCTTTGGTCCAACCTCTAATTTTATTGAGAGGAAAATAATGAATTATTACCCATCTACATGGGGAGAACATCTGGTATTCTCACAGCTTCTGCCATAAGCTTTTAGCCAGTCCTCCCATTTTGCTGCCCTGTGCCTTCCCCTGACCTTTAGAAATGCATGAGGCCTCCATTACTTGAATCTTTCTTGCTGGTATACTCTGATGCAGAGCAGTTCACTGTTTCTTGGCTACTTCTGTGCAGGTCCTTAATGTTTTAGCTTCTTTGTTCCATTGAATTAGCTGTGAATTACCATTTGCTTTTCATCTCCCCAGATTTTATCATCATTACTCATCTAATATTATCTCTCTTTTCCTGTTTATTCTTGTTAATTTTTTTAGTGTCATTTTAGTGACACTAAAATAAATGGAATAAATGCCAAATCTAATGTTTAAAAGTAGAACAAAAGTAGAATATCACTGCATAAATTGTTCTGCATTGCCCCTTTATTTCATTTCATTTTAGTCTCCTTGTTCCATGAATCTAATAATAGTCATTATTTACTGAACACCAGGCACTGTACGATATTCTTTCTAAAGATTATATAATTTATTCCTCACAATTACCCACATGAGGTAAGTGCTGTTATTATAACAAGTTTTCAGAGAAAGAAACTAAGGCTTGGAGAAGCTCAATGAGTTATACAGAGTTCACACTCCAAAAACACAGTTGTGCCAAAACTTAACCAAGATGGCCTGAGTCTAGAATTTGTCTTCTTGATTAGTTTGCTGTACTGATTATGCACACTACACTGCTGAATGCTAGTTATAAAAAAATAAATAGATGATGCTGTAAATAAATACTCTACCTGCACTAACTGTGTATTTCATCAGGTCCTTGTGACTGAGGATTGTACCATTTCAGAGATCCAAAGACATTAAAAAGTATCCAGTTGATTGCCCCAGTGTTATTAATAATAGAAGAGAAAATGGTAGAATTGGAAAAATTTTATTATCTGATTGATCCAAGCTCAGAAACCAAGAACATGTGTGTGTATCTGTGTATGTATATACGTACACACACAGATACACACACATAATTGGTAGCCTGACACAGAAGCATTCTAGATTAAAGTTTTCAGTTCAGTTCAGTTCAGTCGCTCAGTCGTGTCCGACTCTCCGCGACCCCATGAATCACAGCACGCCAGGCCTCCCTGTCCATCACCAACTCCCGGAGTACACTCAAACTCATGTCCACAGAGTACGTGATTTTAGATACAGATTATTTTAGCATTTAGAATAGAATAATTCCAGGATAATATAATTTATTTTATTTATATATCGGATTCCATACACATGCACTGTAATTTGTGCTAACTGTGCTTGATCTTTGTCACTGAAGTACCCATGATGTGAGCAAGATTTTCAGTAAGACTTTATATAACTT
Organism: Moschus berezovskii; assembly: GCF_049115385.1. Classification (NCBI taxonomy): domain Eukaryota; kingdom Metazoa; phylum Chordata; class Mammalia; order Artiodactyla; family Moschidae; genus Moschus; species Moschus berezovskii. Next base: position 100,649,215 of record NC_142464.1, on the reverse strand, counting down.
TGGTTTCCTATTCACCCATTTTTAATATACAATATAAATAGTATATTTATATTCTAAATAGTATATTCATAATCCATTTTTACTACAATCTTATGACAGGAACATAGGTATTATAGGAGATGGATTTGGTCAGGCATTCTTAAAATAGAACAGTGTAATTCAAACTGAATGAGATCAAGCTTTTATTTTTAGCTTTTTCATTTATCTTCTATCTCTGGAGAGTGGAGATAGAAGGTGTTGAGAAGCACACACTCTCTTCAACATTACTTATCTTAAGTTATAACTCATGTTTGCCTGTAATGGACTCAAGGCCATTAGAGAGAACAATATTTGGAGAAGATGGAGGTGCATTTGAGATATAATTTGCAAGTTATTTTGGAAACAAGTCTGACATAAAACAATTTCAGAGTCAAAATGTAATAGGAAGCTAATCAAATCACAAAATAAACCTTAAGTTTAACAATGACAGTATAAGTTCATATTCATCCCTTGAAATCAAAAAGCTTGTATAAGTTTTAACCTGAAAATGTATGTCCCCTAGAAATAGCCTTAATATATATCCTAAGGGTCAAAGGATTGACGTGAGGAAGAGCAAGATTCTTTGATGGGTTCTAGTAACCTCATGAAGAACTTGAATGTAGCTGTTTCTTTACCAGTCAGACAAGATAGTCATAAACAGCCATACATAGCCAGCCAGTCATATGTAAAGAATGTTTTTAAATCATTCATTTCCTAGCTATTTCTAATTTTTTAAAGTATATTTTGTTCATGTTATAAATAAAAAATTGTTCCATATGAATCAAACAATAAAGTATTAAACTTTTTAATGAAAAGTATTACAAGTGAAAGTATTATAAGATTTACAACATGAAAAGGAATAATTGACTATTTTGAGTAAATGAAACTTAAATCAGAAGCCATCACAAACTAGAAAATTATTTCTAGTAAACAAAGGGTTAATATAAAATATAAAGAGTTTTTCAGTTCAGTTCAGTCGCTCAGTCGTGTCCAACTCTCCACGACCCCATGAATCACAGCACACCAGGCCTCCCTGTCCATCACCAACTCCCGGAGTTCACTCAAACTCATGTCCACAGAGTCGGTGATGCCATCCAGCCATCTCATTCTCCGTCGTCCCCTTCTCCTCCCGCCCCCAACCTTTCCTAGCATCAGAGTCTTTTCCAGTGAGTCAACTCGTCGCATGAGGTGGCCAAAGTATTGCAGTTTCAGCTTTAGCATCAGTCCTTCCAATGAACACCCAGGATTGATCTCCTTTAGAATGGACTGGTTGGATCTCCTTGCAGTCCAAGGGACTCTCAAGAGTCTTCGCCAACACCACAGCTCAAAAGCATCAATCCTTCGGTGATCAGCTTTCTTCACAGTCCGACTCTCACATCCATACATGACCACGGGAAAAACCATAGCCTTGACTAGACGGACCTTTGTTGGCAAAGTAATGTCTCTGCTTTTTAATATGCTGTCTAGGTTGGTCATCACTTTCCTTCCAAGGAGTAAGCATCTTTTAATTTCATGGCTGCAATCAGTATCTGCAGTGATTTTGGAGCCCAAAAAAATAAAGTCTGACACTGTTTCCACTGTTCTTCTATCTATTTCCCATGAAGTGATGGGACCAGATGCCATGATCTTTGTTTTCTGAATGTTGAGCTTCAAGCCAACCTTTTCACTCTCCTCTTTCACTTTCATCAAGAGGCTTTTGAGTTCCTCTTCACTTTCTGCCATAAGGGTAGTGTCATCTGCATATCTGAGATTATTGATATTTCTCCCGGCAATCTTGATTCCAGCTTGTGCTTCTTCCAGCCCAGCGTTCCTCATGATGTACTCTGCATATAAGTTAAATAAGCAAGGTGACAATATACAGCCTTGACGTACTCCTTTTCCTATTTGGAACCAGTCTGTTGTTCCATGTCCAGTTCTGACTGTTGCTTCCTGACCTGCATACAGGTTTCTCAAGAGGCAGGTCAGGTGGTCTGGGATTCCCATCTCTTTCAGAATTTTCCACAGTTTATTGTGATCCACACAGTCAAAGGCTTTGGCATAGTCAATGAAGCAGAAATAGATGTTTTTCTGGAGCTCTCTTGCTTTCTCCATGATCCAGCGGATGTTGGCAATTTGATCTCTGGTGCCTCTGCCTTTTCTAAAACCTGCTTGAACATCTGGAAGTTCACAGTTCACGTATTGCTGAAGCCTGGCTTGGAGAATTTTGAGCATGACTTTACTAGTGTGTGAGATGAGTGCAATTGTGTAGTAGTTTGAGCATTCTTTGGCATTGCCTTTCTTTGGGATTGGAATGAAGACTGACCTTTTCCAGTCCTGTGGCCACTGCTGAGTTTTCCAAATTTGCTGGCATATTAAGTGCAGCACTTTCACAGCATCATCTTTCAAGATTTGAAATAGCTCAACTGGAATTCCATCACCTCCACTAGCTTTGTTCGTAGTGATGCTTTCTAAGGCCCACTTGACTTCACATTCCAAGATGTCTGGCTGTAGGTCAGTGATCACATTATTGTGACTATCCTGGTCGTGAAGATCTTTTTTGTACAGTTCTTCTGTGTATTCTTGCCACCTCTTCTTAATATCCTCTGCTTCTGTTAGGTCCATACCATTTCTGTCCTTTATCGAGCCCATCTTTGCCTGAAATGTTCCCTTGGAATCTCTAATTTTCTTGAAGATATCTCTTGTTTTTCCTATCCTGTTGTTTTCCTCTGTTTCTTTGCATTGATCACTGAGGAAGGCTTTCTTATCTCTCCTTGCTATTCTTTGGAACTCTGCATTCAGATGATTATATCTTTCCTTTTCTCCTTTGCTTTTCGCTTCTCTTCTTTTCACAGCTATTTGTAAGGCCTCCTCCGACAGCCATTTTGCTTTTTTGCATTTCTTTTCCATGGGGATGGTCTTGGTCCCTGTCTCCTGTACAATGTCACGAACCTCCGTCCAGAGTTCATCAGGCACTCTACCAACCTACCGACCTGGGGAATTCCTCATTCAGTATCCTATCATTTTGCCCTTCCCATGAACAGTATCAAAAAGTTTTTACATACCTGGAAAAAGACAGCATATATTCTAAAAGAAATGTATAGAAAAGACATGTATATAAAATTCATAGAAGAAATGCATATAGTCCATAAGCATGAAAAATGTTCAAGCTCATTTATAATCAGTTAATAATTATTACATATTAAAGCTAAAACAAACAATTTTGTGTATAGAATGGTCAAATGGTAATGGGAAGGGTATGGTATAATGGCTACTCTTCTACCACACCTTACTGATAAACATATAAATTGATATGACTTTACATTGTCATTTTTACTTCCAAAGTTCACGATTTCCTTTTGTTTTAAAATTAATAGACTTTTTAAAGAGTGGTTTTAGCCTTACAGAAAATTGAGCGGAAAATACAGAGTTCCCATGGATTCTCTTTGCTGTCCTCTCTCCCCCCAGCTTCCTCTGTTACCAGCATGTTGCATTCATGTGGTACATTTGTTATAATTGCTAAACCAATATCGATACATTGTTATTAACTAAAGTCTATAATTTTCAGTGGGTCTCACTCCTTATATTGTGGAGCTTCCCTGAGTGCTCAGTGGGTAAAGAACCTACCTGCAATGCAGGTGACACAGGAGACATGAGTTTGATTGCTGGGTCGGGAAGATCCCCTGGAGTAGGAAATGGCTACCCACTCCAGAATTCTTGCCTGAAAAATCCTATGGACAGAGGAGCCTGGCAGGCTACAGTCCAAAGGAGCGCAAAGAGTCAGACACTACTGAACATCACATTCACCTTATATGTACATTTTGTGCATTTTGACATATGTATGATGACATATATCCACCATTACAGTGTTATACAGAATAGTTTAACTGCTCAAAAAATGCCCTGTACTTCACCTTTTCATCAGTTGCTCCCTTCCCCTGAGCCCCTGGCAACCAGTGATCTTTTTACTGTCTTCATAGTTTTGTCTTTTCCAGAATGTCATATAACCAGAGTCATCTAGTTATAGTCTTTTCAGATTGGTTTCTTTCACTTAGCAATATGTTTGCAAGATTTTTTCATATCTTTTTATCCTTTAATAGTCAATTTCTTTTTTTACTGAACAATATTCATAGTATGGATGTACCACAGTTTATACAGTCACTTATTGAAGGATATCTTGATTGCTCCAAGTTTTGGCAAGTTATGAATAAACCTGCTGTAAACATCTGTGTGCAGGTTTTGCATAGACATAAGTTTTCAACTCTGTTACATAAATGTTACAGAGCATGGTTGCTGCATTTTATAGTACAAGCGTGTCTAGTTTTGTAAGAAACTACCAAACTGTCTTTCAAAGTGGCTGTACCATTTTGCAATCTGACCAGCAGTGAATGAGAGTTCCTGTTGTTCCCCATCCTTCTCAACATTTGATGTTGTCAGTGTTCAGATTTTAGCCATTCTAACCTGGAGAAGGAAACGGTAACCCACTCCAGTATTCTTGCCTGGAGAATCCCATGGACGGAGAAGCCTGGTAGGCTACAGTCCACGGGGTCGCATAGAGTCGGACACGACTGAGAGACGGAACGGAACCGAATAGGAGTGTATTGTGATATCTTATAGTTTTAATTTGAAATTCCTTAATGAAATATGATGTTGAGCATATTTTCATATGCTTATTTGCCTTCTACATATTTTTTATAGTGAGATGTCTGTTCTAAACGTTTTAAATGGGTATTTAAATTTTTTTCTTACTGTTGAGTTTTAAGAGGTTCTTTTTGGAGGTATATTTTAGCTACCAGTCTTTTGTCACTTATGTATTTTGAAAAGATTTTCTTCAAGTCTGTGATTTTTGTCTCCATTTTTTTAAAAACTATCTTTCACAAGGAAAAGTTTTTAAAGTTAAAAAGTCCAACTTACTAATGCTTTTCTTTCATGGATTGTACTTTTGATTTGTATCTAAAAAGTCATCATGAATCCAAAAATCATCTAAAATTTTCTCCTGTATTATCCTCTAGAGGTTTATAGTCTGGAATTTTATGTTTAGGTCTGTGATTCACTTTGAGTTAATTTTTGTGAACAATATAAGGTCTGCATCTAGATTTATTTTTTTAATGCATGTGAATGGCCAGTTGTTCCAGTACCATTTGTTGAAAATACTCCCTTTTCTCTACTGAAATACCTTTGCTCCTTTGTTGAAGACTGGTTGATTATATTTGTATGGGACTGTTCCTGGGATCTTTATTTTATTCTGTCCCATCAGTCTATTTGTCTGTTCTTTTACCAGTACCACACTGTTTTATTACAGTAAATCGTGAACTTGGGAAATGTCAGTTGTCCAACTTTGTTCACCCTCACTGTTGTCTTTCCTATTCTGAAGTTTTTGCCTTCCCATATACACTTTAGAATCAGTTTGTCAATATATCAAGGGAAGCATTGTAGCTAGAACACACAGCTAACCCTGATGACATCTTCTTCATGACTCTGTCCTGGTACTAACATACTATTTACATTGTCATGTTAACCTTTCTGGTTACTCTAAATCCGTAAATATGAAGCATATAAGATACTTAATGTGTTTTTATGCTAAGGGGAGAAGGAAGTGGAAACCAGCCTTTTTTGAGTACTTACTATGCATACATTAAGTACTTCTCATTCCTTATGCCATCCTTTTACAGTAAGAGTTATTTTCCCCATTTTTACAGATTAGGAAATGGAGACTAAAAGAAGCATTTCCCTTGTTATATTGAAATAATCTTTATGAATTTGTTTGCAGGTTATTACACTGATAATTTATAATAAGTGTCATGGGCTTAAAATTTTTAAACAAAGCTTCTTAAGTAAACTTCCTAGTGGGTAGAAGATATGAAGGTCCAGGTGTTATATTGAAGGTTAGAACTGAAGTGACTGATTATTGCAATAGGATAAGTCTTTTGAAGTTTTATTCCACATCAGATATGAGGTCCACCAGGGCTAGGACAAGAACAAAGCCTGTGTTTGTTGAAACTGGATCTGCTTAGCAACAAATGCTTTTACTCATGATTAAGAAACTGGTTCAGCATGTGCGGTATATGGGAAATCTCTGTACCTTCTACTCATTTTTGCTGTGAACCTAAAACTTCTCCAAAAAATAAAGGCTATTAAAAATGGTTCACATCTTTGTATATTTTAAATCAATGAAATAAAATTGAATAGTTTAATGGAATCTTAATTTATGAAACCCTGAACTCATCATGGTAATTTTTCGGTAACATGACCATCAGTAAAGTGGTAAAATCATACTTACCACACATATAGTTAGTTAGAACTCTTGACATCTTCGACTGGATATTTTGTGTGGTTTATCAGTGGTAATAGGAAGTGAAGGACAATGTGAGGGCTATACCAGTAGCATCAACACTTGATTGGCATGGACCCTAGAAAAGTAAAGCCTAAAGAACAAAAATTTTGCAGTGTTTATCCTTCAATTACCAGTATGTCTGGCAGGTGTAACTCTACCTTGGGTCAGACACCACTGGCTAAAATACCTGTGATGCCTGATGCCTCTCTAGCCATGAGTATCCTCCAACTAAGTCCACCTGCTCACCAGGGCTGCTGCTGCTGCTAAGTCACCCCATAGATGGAAGCCCACCAGGCTCCCCCGTCCCTGGGATTCTCCAGGCAAGAACACTGGAGTGGGTTGCCATTTCCTTCTCCAATGTGTGAAAGTGAAAAGTGAAAGTGAAGTCGTTCAGTCGTGTCCGACCCTTAGCGACCCCACGGACTGCAGCCTACCAGGCTCCTCCATCCATGGGATTTTCTAGGCAAGAGTACTGGAGTGGCTTGCCATTGCCTTCTCTGGCTCAGCAGGGCAACCTCTGATTATTATTAGGTTTCCTCTCTTTTTTGTGCCTATTGGGAACATCTGTGCTTCTTTTTATATTATAAATATTCATTGAGGAATACTTGCTACCTGAAAAATCTTTTAATATAATTCCTCAACTAACATAGTTTGAAAATATTGAATATTTCTTTCCTCTTCAGTAAAGTGGTGGTGGTGGAGGGGCTAGATTCACTCATTGCTAGAGAGTTCCTTACTTCTAAAATTCTATAGCTTTATAAAATTAGTTCATCCTTTAACAAATTATTGAAATTATTTTACCTGGATATAGTTATAAATATTTAATGGCATGGTAAGATGTCCATACCATATTGTTAAAGTTAAAACAATTAAAAAATGAGTTCATTATATTGTGAAAAAGGAAATTAATATATGATACAGTGTTATTAACTAAAGTACAGATTTTGTTCAAATTTCATGAAATTTTATGCTAGTGTCCATTGTTTGTTTTCATATCTTATTCAAGATTCCACATCGTATTTAACTGCATTGAGTAGCTTCAGCTATATGCAACAAATTCTGATAAATTCTCTTTTCATCTTTTTTCTGTTACAAGTATTTTCTAATTTTCCTTGTTACAGCTTCTTAGATACACCCATCATTTAAAAGTGGATATTTAATTTCCACATGCACAGGGTTTTTAAAATATCTTTGATATTAATTTCTCATTTAAATGCTTTCTTCTCTGTAATCACCCTCTGTGTTTTTTCAGTCTTCTAACTTTATTGAGAGTAATAAAAGCTCAATCAATGGCTTTATTAGAGATCTAAATCAAAAGATCTCTCTTGGCTAAACCAAAGATCTCTCTTGGTAAATGTCACGTTGCACTTGAAAATATGTGGGTTATTTTCAAATACCTTTTGATATTGATTTCTAACCATAATTCCACAGTGATAAGAGAACAGACTCTATAATTTCAATACCTTTTAGACCTTGAAATTTTTCCACCTTGTTTTATGTCCCTGGGTATGTTCCAGTGTCTCCTAGTTTATAGTTTGTGGGAACTTGAATAGAATTTGTATCCTGCTGTTGTGTGAAAATTATATAAATCTTAATTATGTTGAAAAATAAAGTCCCTGCTAATTGTAAAAGAAAATACTTTTAAATAGATGTGTACAGTTTAATACTGTATAGTTAATTTATATATGTATATGTATAAATAGGTATGTACATGCATGCTAAGTCACTTCAGTCATGTCTGACTCTTTGTGACCCTATGAACCGTAGCCTGCCAGGTTCCTTTGTCCATGGGATTCTCCAGGCAAGAATACTGACATGGGTTGCCATGCTCTCCTCCAGGGGATCTTCCTGACTCAGGAATTGAACCTGTAACTCTTAAGTCTCTTGCATTGGCAGGCAGGTTCTTTACCACTAGCACTACCTGGGAAGTCCATAAATAGGTATATGCATTTATGAATTAGATATAGCACTGTGTTGATTGGATATTACTGATTTATCTCTGAGTAGTAAGATTACAGGTTTTTTATTTCCTCTTTTTCTCCTCCATAATTTACCAGTTGAATTAATTTTATAATAGGAAATGGCATTAAAATCTGAAAAAAACAAAGTATCCTTGTCTTGTAAATTGTTTTAATTCAGCACTCTATGAAACCTAACGCAAAGGAAGATCCAACGAGGGACTTGAAACAGCTTCTCCAGGAGTTGAGAAGTGTGATCAACGAGGAGCCAGCCGTGCCTCTGGGCAAGAGCGAGGAAGACGGGAGAGCACCGTCTCTGGGGGTCTCCTTTGTGGCTGTGTAAGACTGAATGTGCTTCAGAATGGGAAAGTGTCCCTCAACAGTGGCTGGCCATCACACTGTCTACAGGGGAGGTTGAGGTTACATTAACTTTGAGGGGTATCTGGACATTACCAGGAGAAATGATATGAAAGTGGAGGAGTCGGCAGAAGTGAAACTACTTGATATGGAGAGAAAATATTATTTGTTCTATTCAGAAATTAGGGCAAAGTGTGACCCAAAGTTACATTCATACAGTAATTTATAGTTCCCAGCAAATTTCACATCCATAATCTTACTTGATTATCACAGCAACTGTTTGAGACAAGACAGAGCAGGATTTATTTATCCAATTTTAAAAACAGGAAAAACACAAGTTCCAAAAGGTTGAGTTACCTACTGCCACATATGGTGGAGCTAAAACTCAAACCCTGAGAACTGCGTACTCTTCAAATATAAACTAATTGGAAAGGTTTGGCTCTCTAGGCATCCATGCCAGTGACTTAAATTAATAACATCCAAAAAATGATTCAGCCAGTCTACCAGCCACTGCCTGCATGTACTTACAGAAATCAAATAGTGTTTTAAAATTTTAATGTGTGCTATTATTAAATTAACTTAGAGCATTTTAGCACAGTATATATACTATATTATTAGCATTGCAACATTAATTATATGTTGTTAGTATTATAACAACCCACTTTTGTAACATTTTTTATCTGGTTATGTAGCAAATATCTCAAAATCATACTCTCTGACATAATACTTATATGTAAACAATCTCCAGTTTCTTTAAGATATTCAGACAGTGCTTATTAACCTGAAATAGCAAAATATTAATTGGATTTATCTATTTTACTAATAATATTTGTTAATAGTAGTAGTAAAATATTAGTGATTGTCTGATATATACATAACATTGCATTGTCTGAATCGCATCAGAAACATCCCCTTTTCACTCCATCCAAGAACACTTATATGTGCAGAGTACTTTTTAAAAAAATGTTCTCATGCATTTTACTTATTTTTTTCAATTTTTAAATTGAAGTATAGTTGATTTACGATGCTGTTTTAATTTCTGCTGTATAGCAAAGTGATTCACTTATAGATAGATGTACATTCTTTTTTAAACATTCTTTTCATTATGGTTTATCATGGGATATTGAATATAGTTCTCATGCTATACAGTAGGGCCTTGTTGTTTATGTATTTTGTATGTAGACGCTTACATCTGCTAACCCCAAACTCCCACTGCTTCCCTTTTCCACCCTGCTCCTCCCTTGGCAACCACCAGTCTGCTCTGTGTCCGTCATTCTGTCTCTGTTTCATAGATAGGTTAATTTGTGTCATAGCTCAGATTACAGATACAGGTGATATCATGTGGTATCTGTCTTTCTCTTTCTGACTGTTTCACTTAGTACCATCATCTCTAGTCGCATCCATGTTGCTGCAGATGGCATTATTTTGTTCTTTTGATGGCTGAATAGTATTCCACTGGATTTATGTACCACATCTTCTTTATCCATTTGTCTGTCAAAGGACAGTTAAGTTGTTGCCATGTCTTGGCTATTATGGATAGCAGAGCACTTTGGTTTTTGTCATAACTCTAATATGCCTTCTAAGCTAGGGCAGTATTTATTAAGTTCATTTGACCAATGATTACGTTGACATAGATTGAGTTGCTGCCTCCTATGAGACAAAGAGATAAAGTCAGAAGTAAACCAAATAAACATTAGAGCCCCTGACTTCCAGAACTAATCATTCCACAAGATTACCATGACTTCCCTGATCAAATTCCATCACTTCAACCTCTCCAGATGTGCTTGACTATATTGGACTCTGTTGAACATGAATATATTTGGCCCCTGCCTTTAGAGAATTTATGTTAATTTGCTATAATTCTACAGATGACCTTGTTACCAAAGCCTCAACTCAGCCTAAAGCTTTTAAAGATTCAGGAACAAAAGCATTTCTAGGTTGACAAACTCCATGGGTAACCCTTTGCAAAACTTGCTTGGAGACCCAAAATCTACTCTTTGCATTAAAGAGTTAAATACATATGAGCAATTGATTCTAAAAATACATGGAATCTGGAAATTATTCTTTGTATAATTAACTGAGAGTTATATTTATCGATACAGAGATGATAGAGTAAGAGATTGTGTTACTGAATCAAGCCTGAGATTAGAGATATGCCATAGGTAAGAGGAGTCTGAGATTCTGAATCTTATTAATTGCCGAAGAATTGTACATGTGACCGACCAGATAATTTGGGAAGTCTGAATAGTTTAGATGGGAATTGATGGAAAGCCTTAATAGTGTTTAACTGAAACAGAAAAGTATATTTTTGTGAAATATACTGAAGTAACTTACTTTCTAGAAGTCAACTTCATAGGCATTTTTTTTTTTTTTTTTTTGCTGCTGTTTACCCAGATGAAGATATTTCTGTGGTATGCCATTCCAAAAATGGAATACTTTTCCTACAGTTACAATAGCTTGCATAACTTTCGAGAAGAAGGTGGTCTCAAAGGAAGTTGTAACAACCTCAATATAGGATTATAAGAACCTTACTGAAAACAGTCCTATTTTTATCAATAATCTGATAGCTGAATGTTTAAATGAAACCATTAAAAAGAGCATTAAAAAACCATTAAAAAGAGAGATTACATCCATAATCCCTAAACAAAAACAACCCCTGAGAACTGTCTTTAGCCAAAAAGGAGAAAAGCTAATATTAGTTTGTTACTCAGTCAGACACAGAAGGCATTGCCTCAGGTCTTCAGTAGCTCCCAGCATCTGCTTCATTCAACACATGGTTCTCAGACTGACACTGAAGCATCTCCCTAGCTGGTCGCCAGCCTGCCTTCCTCCTGTACTGAGCTCTGACCAAGATGGACTACGCCTGATTCCCAGAGGGGTCCATGTCCTTCTGTCTTCAGGCTTCTCTCCATACATTCTCTCCACTGGAAAGAGCCAGCACCCCAGTCTCTTTCTTTTGAATCTGCATCTGTCTAAAAGCAGTATTCAGAGGAACAATTTGGTTTGATCACTAAGTTAAAATAACATCACATAGTCTTTAACTTCTCCCACCCTCTGCCAACAGAAGCAACAATTCATTAAGGGAATCCACTGAAGGCAGCAAATCAAGTGAAACTTTTAGCAGGTAAGAAACCATCTGACCAGCCCCTGACTTTCAGAATGTCCCCTTTACTACTATTTTTCATTCATTAGAATATTGTTCACTGCCTGTGATGTGCCATGTTATGTGCTAGGCCCATGGGATGTAACAGCAGGTGAGACACACATGGGCCCTGTCCTCAAGCTGTTTATAGTTGTAGGGTCTATTTATTGACTGACTGCTGGGAAAAACTTTTATCTTCCTATTTTTATTGCTTATGAAAAAATAGAGATATTGGAGTCCTCTTTATATCATAGAATATGAAAATGAATTCTAGTGTTTAAATTCCAGTTAGGCAAAGAAAGTCCTATTCATTACTGTATCTTTAGCACCAAGCATTTTGCCTGTTTTTCAGTAAATATTTGTTCGTGAATGAATTAAAGCAGATACTTTCTTACTGTCCCTACTGTTTGATCAATATTCAGTGAGCTTGAATCTTTATAAATACAGCTTTCTCTTAGCCTAAAAGAAACAAGTTTTGATTGTCTTCTAACCTGGTTGTGTAACATTACACTCACTGATTCTATTAATAATATCTGCAGCCATCTATTATCTGGGTGTTTTTGACTTATCTCATTTAGTCCGTCTAATCAAATCTATGATACAGGCATTATTATCCCCATATATAGGTTAGAAATGAAGACTCAGCTTGCCCAACAATTTACCAGGGTCATACAGCTTGTAAAAGGAACCAGATTTGAACTCAGTTCTAGCCTGCTTCTGAGCTCAGGCTTATAACCACTCCTGTGTTCTGCTTCTGGGTACCTGGACAATCAGTATGTTGGCAAGGTTACAATCCTTTTAGAAGCCCTTGGGATTAATGCATTCCCTTCCCTTTCTCTTTTAGAGCTTCTGGGCCTCTAGTGCTTCATTCTTTGCACTCTTTACCTTGTGGCTCCTTCCTCCGTCTTCACAGCCTCTGGCATGGCATCCTCAAGACTTCTGCTGGGATTGTAACATCACCTTCTCTCTTCTGTGTGAAATCTCCCCCTGCCTTCCTCCTGTAGAGATTTAGATAATGTAGGTGTATCTCCACATACTCCAGGACAGTCTCTCCATCTCAAGACCCTTGATATAATCACATCTGCAGAGTCTCTAGTGGCATGTAAGGTAACATTCGTAGGCTGTTGGTATTTGGACAGATATATTTGACAGTCATTATTCATCCCACCACACTGCTTTTAAAGCCATTTTACCAATCTCATGTACCTTTGTGGTAGCCTCTAGTGTTCCAGAGAAGGCAATGGCAAGCCACTCCAGTACTCTTGCCTAGAAAATCCCATGGATGGAGGAGCCTGGTGGGCTGCAGTCCATGGGATCGCTATGAGTCGGACATGACTGAGCGACTTCACTTTCACTTTTCACTTTCACACATTGGAGAAGGAAATGACAACCTTCTCCAGTGTTCTTGCCTGGAGAATCCCAGGGACAGGGGAGCCTGGTAGGCTGCCGTCTATGGGGTCGCACAGAGTTGGACACGACTGAAGTGACTTGGCAGCAGCAGCTATAGTGTTCAGTGTGGATGTCTTAAATCTCTATAGTCTCTTGTAAGTTCCAATCACTTCTGTGCATCAGTTTCAAATTGCTCTGCCTGAAGCACACCTCAGACTATGTTCCCATCCCCCAGACCTTCAAAGGCTCCCCATTGCCTATTGGAGCAAGAACAGACTCCTTACCCTGATAATGAAGACTGCACAACACAGCCTTGACCTTTTCCAAGGCTTTCCTCCTAATATTCTAAAACATTTTAGTCTCAGAACCCCTTTGCACTCACAAATATCACTGAGGATTCCAAAGAGCTTTTGTTTACGTAGGTCATTTCTATTTTTAGTATTGGAAAATAAATTTTAAGAATTAAACAAATAAAACATTTTGATACTTTAAGATAAGCAAAGTAAGTATATTACATGTTACTGTAATAAAAGTTTATTATGAAAAATAACTTTTCAAACAAAAAAAATCATTGGGACATCATTTTACATTGAATACATGGCTTAATAAAAGGTAGCTGTATTCTCATACCTGCCACTGCATTTTTCTGGTATGATATCAGATATCATAGAGCCTCTGGGAAACTCCACTGTGTACTTATGAGAGACTATGAGTTAAAAAGAAAATAATATCTTAGTATTCTAATAAAATTAGTGTTGACCTCACAAACCCCTTTTCAAGGGCACCGCTTTGAGAACTGCTGTCATAATATTTTCAGACTGGTATCCAACCCACAGAGAACTATGTGGTTTAGTTCAACTTACTGATTTAAATAGGTCTGACACTTAAGAGAGGTTATTTTTTTCCTTGGTTTTTAAATTTTAAATGAGTCATTAAGAGTGCATCTCTTAGAATCCATGAGAGAAATACTGGGTTTTATAGCTATTATTACAAAAAAGAATTTTGCAACCAAGATTATACGTTGTTACATTTTCATTCTGCAAAATGTTCATGGGCACTGAATACATAAGGAAGACGTAACTTTGGTTCTCCCTCATAGGGTGCTTTAGGACCTCTGCAGCTTAGGGTCGTGGCTGCCATCTTGGGTTTGTACATTAAGCCATCACTTTTGCCTTCACCAGCTTGTTCTTGTTGATAAATCCTAGCACTGAGTTTGGAAATGGAATGTTTTTGCATGACCATTCTTATGTTTACAGAGAGCCAGTCACATTACACGTAGGAGAGTTGGAAGATCCACCTGGTTGCTTTGTATTCCCATCTGCAGGTGAGTTTTTAATGAAAGCACAGAAATGGGGCCTGCTTAAATCCTACAGTGGCTTCCCTTTCACGCTCTGCTAGCCCCCTCATTTTTTATACTATGTAACTTACTAATTACGTTGTTGATTGGGTGTCACCTCCTGCTAGACAGATCTGCACAAGGGCAGATGTCTTTAGTGGTTGGGATATACCCCAGTATCCAGAACCTTCCCGGGACATAGCAGGCCCGTAAATAATTCAGTAAATTATTCAGTAAAAATATTCAGTAAATAATTGCTAAATGAGTGAAAAGAAAAAGATATGAGACAGATTGTTCTCCATTCACTTTCCAAAGACAAAATGTACTCTATAAAGCAAGATAAAGGAAGAAATTGAAAGATAGCAGAATCTGTTGAAAAACAAAATGGCACAACTCAAACTAGAAATGGAAAAAAATAAAAGTGAGGATAGGAAGGGCAGAAATCATAATCAGGGACATGACAGACTCCTAGAGAAAACTGCAGAAGAGGAATTTTTAAAACTAAGAAATGTGAAAGATAATAGAGAATAGGTTGCATTTGGAAGGCGAAGGCAAACCAGCAGACACAAAATCAGCTGTCTTATGGAAGAAAACAAAATAAATAGAAAAGAACAAAACTGAAAATGATGGTTATTCAGCAAAAGTTTACTATAAATCTGGACAGTAATGTAAAAGTAGGGAAAATCAAGGTGTGAGGTGAAATAGAAGGAAAGTTTCCAGGTTTTCTTGTCTTTTGTAGAAGAATGTAAATATATATCTAACATCAAAGCAATATTCTTAAATAAATTCTATTTCTTAATTTTAAAATTTTTAACTTGTGAGGATTTTTATGAACTAATATTATATTTTGAAGAAAAGAACATTTGAAGTTGAATAGTTTCCTTAGATTTTACTTCAGTTGTATGTTTATATTTTTGTTTGCCATTTATCCAACAAATATCCTTGCTATATTAGATTAATATAAGTGAATGCTTTAACCTTTTTTCATAAATTGTGAGTACCTTAGAACATATTAACTCCATTTACTTTCCTTCCAGCTTACACAGAATTGTGGTCATGTATTTTAATTATAAAGGTAAAATACCATAAGGGGTCATTTCCATTGTGTTGTGCCATTAAAATTCTTTTAGATGCACACACATATTCACACTGTATCTTGTATCTGCTGTCATTTTACTTATGCCTTTAATATTTCCTTTAACATATTCTCAGTTTCTGTTTGTCTAAACATGTCTTTATTTTATCCCCACTTTTGAGGAGTATTTTTGCTAAGTATAGAATTCTAGGTTAACATTTTTCTTTCATTTTGAGAGTTTTCCATTGTTTTCTGGCTTCCATTGTCTCCACTAAGAAGTCAGCTCTAAATTTAATTATTCCTCGTTTCAATGTAACCTGTCATTTTGCCCTCCTGGAAGCTTTAAGATTGTTTTTTGTCTTTGGGTTTGTGTTTGTTTTATTTTCTGGCCATTTTTACTGATACATCTAGGTATGATTTTCTTTATATAAGAAGCACTTGTTTGTGGTTTGGAGTAAATGCTGTTGAATCTGTGGTAGTCTATGCCTCCATCATCCAGACCTTGCAGGTCTATGCCTGTTATCTGTATTTTTTTTTCTCTTGGTTTTCCGCCATGTCATTTTGACTCCTCGTGTTGTTGCTCAGTCACTAATTTGTGTCCAACTCTTTGCAGCCTCATGGACTGCAGCACACCAGGCTTGCCTGTCCTTCATCATCTACCAGACTTTGCTCAAATGTCAATACAGTCAGTGTGCTATCCAACCATCTCATCTCCTGCTGCCCGCTTCTCCTCCTGTCCTCAACATTCCCAGCATCAGGGTCTTTTCCAATGAGTCAGCTCTTCGAATCAGGTGGCCAAAGTATTGGAGCTTCAACTTCAGCATCAGTCCTTCCAATGAATATTCAGAGTTGATTTCCTTTGGGATTGACTGTTTTGATCTCCTTGCTGTTCAAGGGACTCTAAAGAGTCTTCCCCTCACCACAATTTGAAAGCATCAGTTATTCAGCACTCAGCCTTCTTTATGGTCCAGCTCTTACATCCATACATGACTACTGGGGAAAAAACCATAGCTTTGACTATACAGACATTTGTCAGCAAAGTGATGTGTCTGCTTTTTAATATGCTGTCTAGGTTTATCACAGCTTTCCTTCCAAAGAGCAAATGTCTTTTAATCTCATGGCTGCAGTCACTGTCTGCAGTGATTTTGGAGCCCAAGAAAATAAAATCTGTCACTATTTCCACTTTTCCTCCTTACATTTGCCAAGAAGTGCTGGGACTGGATGCCGTGATCTTGGTTTTCTGAATGTTGAATTTTAAGCCAACTTTTTCTCTCTCCTCTTTCACCCTCATTAGTTTCTCTTCCCTTTCTGCCACTAGAGTGGTATCATCTGCATAGCTGAGGTTGTTGATATTTCTCCCAGATATTTTGATTCCAGTTTGTGCTTCACCCAGCATGGCATTTCATACGATGTACTCTGCATATAAGTTATTAAGCACATTGACAACATACAGCTTGTCACAGTCCTTTCCTAATTTTAAACCAGTCAGTTGTTCCATGTCCAGTTCTAACTGTTGCTTCTTTACCTGCATACAGGTTTCTCAGGAGACAGGTAAGGTGTTCTGGTATTCCTATCTCTTTAAGAATTTTCTACAGTTTATTATGATCCACATAGTCAAAGGCTTTAATGTAGTCAATGAAGCAGAAGTAAATGTTTTTATGGAATTCTCTTGCTTTCTCTGTGATTGAATAAATGTTGGCAATTTGATCTCTGATTCTTCTGCCTTTTCTAAACCCATCTTGTACATCAAGAAGTTCTCGGTTCACGTTCTGCTGAAGCCTAACTTGAAGGATTTTGAGCATAACCTTACTAGCAAGGGAAATGAGTGCAGTTGTATGATACTTTGAATATTCTTTGACACTGCCCTTCTTTGGGATTGGAATGAAAAAACTGACCTTTTCCAGTCCTATGGCCACTGCTGAGTTTTCCAAACTTGCTGACATATTGAGTGTAGCACTTTTACAGCATCATCTTTTAGGATTTGAAATAGCTCAGTTGGAATTCCATCACCTCCACTATCATTGTTTGCAGTAATGCTTCCTAAGGCCCACTTGACTTCACACACCAGGATGTCTGGCTGTAGGTGAGTGACCACACCATCGTGATTATTCAGGTCATTAAGACCTTTTTGGTATAGTTCTTCTATGTATTCTTTCCACCTCTTCTTAATATCTTCTGCTTTTGTTAATTCTTACTGTTTCTGTCCTTTTATCGTGCCCATCCTTACATGAAATGTTCCCCTGGTCTCTCCAATTTTCTTGAAGCGATTTCTAGTCTTTCCCATTCTATTACTTTTTTCTACTACCTTGCATTGTTCACTGAGGAAGGCCTCCTTATCTCTCCTTGCTGTTCTCTGGAATGCTGCATTCAGGTGGATGCATCTTTCCCTTTCTCCCTTGTTTTTTGCTTCTCTTCTTTCCTCAGCTATATGTAAAGCCTCCTCGGACAACTACTGTGCCTTCTTGCATTTCTTTTTTGGGAGGATGATTTTGGTCACTGCCTCCTCTACAGTGTTACAAACCCCTGTCCATATTTTTTCAGGCACTCTGTCTTCCAGATCTAATCCCTTGAGTCTATTCAAGTCCACTGTAAGGGACAAAATCATAAGGGATTTGATTTAGATCATACCTGATAGACTAGTGATTGCCCCTATTTTCTCCAATTTAAGCCTGAATTTTGCAATAAGGAGTTCATGGTCTGAGCCACAGTCAGCTCCAGGTCTTGTTTTTGCTGACTATATAGAGCTTCTCCATCTTTGTCTGCAAAGAATATAATCAGTCTGATTTTGGTATTGACCATCTGGTGATGCCCATGTGTAGAGTCTTCTCTTGTGTTGTTGGAAGAAGGTGTTTGCTATGAGCAGTGTGCTCTCTTGTCAAAACTCTGTTAGCCTTTGCCCTGCTTCATTTTGTACTCCAAGGCCAAATTTGCCCGTTACTCAGGTATCTCTTGACGTCCCACTTTTGCATTCTAATCTCCTATGGTGAAAAGGACATCTTCTTATGGTGTTAGTTCTGGAAGGTCTTGTAAGTTTTCATAAAACTGGTCAACTTCAGCTTCTTCGGCATCAGTGCTTGGGGTGTAGACTTGGATTACTGTGATGTTGAATGGTTTGCCTTGGAGACGAACCGAGATCATTCCGTCATTTTTAAGATTACACCCAAGTACTGCATTTTGGACTCTTTTGTTGACTATGAGGGCTACTCCATTTCTCCTAAGGGATTGTTGACCACAGTAGTAGATATCATGGTCCTCTGAATTAAATTTTCCCATTCCAGTCCGTTTTAGTTCACTGATTCCTAAAATGTCAATGTTCACTCTTGCCATCTCCTGCTTCACCATGTCCAATTTACCTTGATTCATGGACCTAACATTCCAGGTTCCTTTGAGAAATTGTTCTCTATAGCATCAGACTTTACTTCCATCACCAGACATATCTGCAACTGAGCATCATTTCCACTTTGGCCCAACACTTCATTCTTTCTGGAGCTATTAGTAATTGCCCTCTTCTCTTCCCCAATAGCGTATTGGACACCTTCAAACCTGAGGGGTTCATCTTTTGGTGTCTTTTCATACTGTTCATGGGGTTCTCATGGCAAGAATACTGGAGTGGTTTGCCATTTTCTCCTCCAGTGGACCACGTTGTCAGAACTCTTCACTATGACCCATCTGTCTTGGATGGCCTGCACAGCTTGGCTCACAGCTTCACTGAGTTAGGCAAGCCCCTTTGCTACAACACGGCTGTGATCCATGAAGGGGGTCTCCTCATATACTTGGTTATTTTTATTGTATGACAAACATATATGAATATGTACGAAAAACTGTTTCAGACTTAGAAAATGCTTTCAGACTTAGAATAAGATTGCCTTCTTCCAGAGAAAATTCATACTTGCCTCTGGTACTCAACCATACCAGCAATCCCAGATCAATTTAATCCAATCAGGAATTAAGATAATTTGAAGATAGACCTCAGGACCCACAAGGGCAGGCTCAGTTCCTTATTCTAGGATGTACCCCATTTTCTTGGGTTTTACCAGAACACACCCCACCCACATGATTAGAAACATTTTCTCATGAGAGTTTGATTTTTTGAGAGGTGTAGCATACTATTTTTAAATAATTCTGTCCTTTTACTTTTGTTCTTATAAAATTTTAGGAAGTCCATCTGTGAAAAATTCAGCTTCCCGTTCATTCCATTCTTCTCCTAAGAAGTCTCCAGTTCACTCACTCCTAACTAGTTCGGTTGAGGATTCCATAGGTTCCTCACCACAATATAGATCTACCAAACCTGTTCATTCACCTGATCCTGTTAAAGGTAAGAATGACCTGATATCACTGATGAAATTAATTGTTTTCCTACTCTGGTGATTTAAAAGTTCTTTTCCATAATTGGATTTAATAAAGTTTCACATGGTGTTCTTGTAGGTACACTCCAATTGATGCTGTGTGGTGGGTGTGTGTTTAAAGTGAAAGTGAAGTCACTCAGTCGTGTCAGACTCTTTGTGACCTCATGGACTGTAGCCTGTCCATGGGATTTTCCAGGCAATAGTACTGGAGTGGATTAGTGGGTCTTATTTATTTATTTATTTGTCTTAGTTAAATAGAATAATTATTAATGCACACATACACCTTAGTAAATAAACATAGATATTATAGATAAATATTATCTCTTTCTCTGACATGAATAATGATCTTTTTCTCTATTTTATTATAAGATTTTGGGTCTTTTTGTAAATGCTGAGAATGAATGACTTTTCTTAGTTCAGTTCAGTCACTCAGTCATGTCCGACTTTTTGCGACCCCATGAACTGCAGCACACCAGGCCTCCCTGTCCATCACCAACTCCCGGAGTTCACCCAAACCCATGTCCATTGTGTCGGTGATGCCATCCAACCATCTCATCCTCTGTCGTCCCCTTCTCCTCCTGCCCTCAATCTTTCCCAGCATCAGGGTGTTTTCCAGTGAGTCAGCTCTTTGCATCAGGTGGCCAAAGTATTGGAGTTTCAGCTTCAACATCAGTCCTACCAATGAATACCCAAGACTGATCTCCTTTAGGATGGACTGGTTGGATCTCCTTGCAGTCCAAGGGACTCTCAAGAGTCTTCTCCAACACCACAGTTCAAAAGCATCAATTCTTCGGTGCTCAACTTTCTTAATAGTCCAACTCTCCCATCCATACATGACCACTGGAAAAACCATAGCTTTGACTAGATGGACCTTTGTTGACAAAGTAATGTCTCTGCTTTTTAATATGCTGTCTAGGTTGGTCATAACTCTCCTTCCAAGGAGTAAGCATCTTTTCATTTCATGGCTGCAATCACCATCTGCAGTGATTTTGGAGCCCAGAAAAATAAAGTCAGCCACTGTTTCCCAGTCTATTTCCCATGAAGTGATGGGACCAGATGCCATGATCTTAGTTTTCTGAATGTTGAGCTTTAAGCTAGCTTTTTCACTCACCTCTTTCACTTTCATCAAGAGGCTCTTTAGTTCTTCTTCACTTTCTGCCATAAGGGTAATGTCATCTGCATATCTGAGGTTACTGATACTTCTCCCAGCAATCTTGATTCCAGCTTGTGCTTCAAATTATCTCTGTGTTCTGTCTGTGTAAGTGCAAGTATCTGTTATACAAACTTACCAAAATGTCCTCATTTTTAAAATTTTGAGTTCATTTATTATTAATAAAGACAGGTGAGAAAAAAATGATTTGCTTTAGAATAAGCCTGAAAAAATGAAAGTGGACATTAAATATATATAAGTACTGAATCGAGCTTGAAATGTTTTTCATCATATATGACATCAGTGCTCTCTGGTATCATTCTCTTTGATAAGAGGTAAATTAGCCAAGTTGTTGCATCATTGTTAAGTCAGTTCCTGGTCTTTTGAAATTCTATACCTAACATATTTGTAAATCCTAAAAAAAAAAAATCAGGACTTAATCATAGCTTTTAGCACATTTTCTTTTTTTGTCATCTTTTTCTGCATCTGGGTCCTCCTTCATTTCTTATACTTCTAAGTTCTTTAATTTTTTTTAAAAAATGTGCTGTGCTGTGCTTAGTTGCTCAGTCTTGTCCAGCTGTCTGTGACCCCATAGACTGCAGACTGGAGAAGGCCATGGCAACCCACTCCAGTATTCTTGCCTGGAGAATCCCATGGACAGGGGAGCCTGGCAGGCTACATTCCATCATGGGGTCCCAAAGAGTCGGACACAACTGAGCGACTAAGCACAGCACAGCACAGACTGTAGTTAGCCAGGCTCCTCTGTCTAAGGAATTCTCCAGGCAAGAATACTGCAGTGAGTAGCCATGCCCTCCTCCAGGGGACCTTCCCAACCCAGGGATCGAACCCAGGTCTCACGCATTATAGGCAGATTCTTTACCATCTGAGCCACCAAGGAAGCCCAATTACATCATAATGACAACAGTGATTATTGCAGGAGTAGAACAGTGCCGCTGATCACCTCATTATTAGTTTGTGGCTACATAATGGAAGATCCCCTGAAGAAGGGAATGGCTACCCACTCCAGTACTCTGGCCTAGAGAATTCCATGCACTGTATAGTCCATGGGGTCGCAGAGTTGGACACCACTGAGCAACTTTCAATACCATGGCATTTTCTTTATTGTTCCCTGTTGTCAGATATTTGTTAAACATGTTTTGCATTATTTACATTAAAAATATCTCAATGAGAAATTATTTTTTTATTCTCTTGAACAAAAATAATTCCTAGATGATTGCCTTTAAAATCATCTTTAAAAAGTAAAAGGGTGTTTTCTTGATAGGAAAATGAGGTATCAAAATATTTTCAAGATTATACAGAAAGTCAGAGACTGAGCTCGAAATTAAAATCTTGTGATTGACAGCCAGTACTTTTTGGAGGTTGACAAAGCATAGCGTAATATTTGAGAATAGTTCACAGGCTTCTAGCACCTCCTCAGTTGCTGCTGCCACATTTTTTCTAGGTTCCCTGTGGCTGTGTCAGTGTCCATACTGCTCTTGCAATATAATACTGTCCTCATTCATGTGACAACAACTGAAATGGGCACTTGGCCTCACACATTCAAAAATGTTTCCAGCACCAGTATTAAATCTCACTCTTCCAAACACTTAGTTGCTGGAACTACACAGGTTTGGAATGAAAAGCTGTCATTTAAAATGTAGGACATATCATTAAACCTGAAGTGTTCTTCCCACTCATCCCACTTAATGCTGTGTGGTTCAGTTCAGTTCAGTTCAGTCGCTCAGTTTACAGACTAGCAAATCAGATTGGTTTGAAACAAAATCATATAAGCTAGTATTGCAATATTTGGATACAATATTTCTTTATTTTAAAATAGTGGTTTAAAGCTTCCATTATTTTAAAAGAAAGGTTGTTTAACCCATAATTGGAAGATTTCTAAAATGAAATATCAAATAGACTTTTAATATCATCTAAGCAATTTTCTAATAGCTTCACAGTCTCAGCCAATAGAAACAACCGGAAAGACATGCAGGAAGCTCCAAACCAGACTGGAAAGCTTGCAAACTCTGGTAGAAGATTTACAGATGAAGAACCAAGGTACGATGCACATTTTTGCAGAGAACATCCTAGCTCAAAAGAATACTCAGCCTTCCTTTCAGGTTAAGCCTCTTACCTGTAGATCCACTGAAAAGGATACACAACAGGCAATTTAGAAACCTCAGTCAGAACCTAAGAGTCTTCACCATGACTAATGCCTAGATTAGCAGTGTGACCTTGGGCAAGTTGCTTTAGCCCTCCTCTTTCATCTAATAGGGATGATAATATTGCTGACCAGCCCTCAGCAGGACACATGTTCTGAGTGGCTGAGTTCACATGACACTTTCCCATACACTGTCTTTCTTGTCCTTTCTGGTCCGTAGATGAACATTTGTATGACAGCAGCAAGCATAAGGTGGCAGTAAATAGCCAGAAAACAAAACAACAGTATTTAGCCTTATAGAAGATTTAAATTACCCAGGGCAGACTGTGCCACCCATTGAATCACTGAATAAAAAGATGAACTATGTCTAAATGTGGACTTCCATATGTCTACATAAACTAGAGCTATTTGAACGAGAAATTGTTGTATTCTGCAGATGATAGACAACTTTTGGGACATGAATTCCAAGTGGATGTTCCCATGAATTCAGGAGGCTATCATGTTTTATGATTTCCTGATATAAATCCATGAATCCAGGAGACTTTGTCAGAGAGAAATTAATTTTGGAGTATACAGGTTATTCTTATTTCATCTCTGGAAATAATACAGTCTTGCTAGATGGAAGATAATAACTTTCAAAAAATCATTTAAAAATAAATTTAACCTTATTATTAATAATAGTTGTTATTAGCATTTATTGAGCAATCATCAGCTGTGTGCCAGGCTCTGTGTGCCAGGCCCTGTATGCAGTGTCTTGCTTGTGAGCTTCACAATACTGGGAGGTGCATGCTAATCTCTTGTCATTTGGTAATGAGGAAGCTGAAGATCACAGTCAGTCAATAAGTTCTAAGTCACACAAAGAGTAGTGGAGCTGGGAACTGATCTCTGCAATTTTTGACTCCAAAATCCACATTTTTAATGTACTAAAAGCTAAACTGTTACTAAAGAAAATCAACAAATTCTTTTTGATAACTCCAGATGTCTGTGTATATAAACATAAACATTTGATTTTAAGTTTATCATAACTTTTTAGAGGAAGATTATCTTATTGGCCCCATTTTTATTCATACTTTGACTTATATTTCTGACTTTATCTGACTAAACCTACCATATAATAATGCAAATGGAAAACATGTCATATTTGTTAAAAAAATTTTTTTCTAATCTTTTTATTGGATGCATTGTCTGGATGAAATGTCTCTTAGAAATTATGAAACAGATATTTTGGAGAGAATGTGGGGAACATTTATCAAAATTTAAAGTACATGTATTCTCTGACCCAGAAGCTCCACTTCTAGCAATTTATTCTGCAAGAAAAGTTGCACACACAAAAGTCTACTCACAGAAGTATTTCCTATAGCATTGTTTATAAGCAAAAATAAGGAAGCAGCTTTAAAAAGTTTATTTATTAACATGTTGGTACATCCACACAATGTGATACTGTGCTGTCATAACAAAACATGAGCTGAACTGGAAAGATATTGACGTTTTAAGTGAATGAAAGCAAGCTGCAGAATGATTTATACCACATTTCCATTTTTGTAAAGAAGAAAACTTCTGTCTGTGTGTGTGCGCGTATGTACTTGTGAAGATATTCACTAAAATGTTTATAGTGATAACCTAGGGAGAAGGAGGTTCAATACACTGAGGGAATAAAAACAAAGAATGATTTTTATCTCTTTGTGTATCCTTCTGAGGTGTTCAGATTATTTCCAATTAGTATGTATTACTTCTGTAACAATAATTATCATGTTATTATTTATTTGGCCACACAGTGCTGCTTCCCTGACCAAGAACTGAACCCATACCCTTGGCAGTGAAAGCACAGCATCCTAACCACTGGACCATCAGGGAATTCTGTATCGTGTTTATTGAAAACAATTAAAGGAGCAAAGATTTACCCTCAGCTCTGTTTCATAATTAAAGTCTTTTTTTAAAATGTGCTACTTTGCAGTTTTTAAGAACTTTTTGAGCTTGGCATGTATCTATTCTGTGGTAGCAAGCTGATCTTTTAAGAAATACATAATAGAAGTATATATTTAAAGCCTGAGTATATGTTGCTTTTCTAACTTTGTTTTATCAACATTTTCAGCAATGTCTTCAATGATCAGAAATCAAGAAAAAAGAATACAGAAAGTGAAAGACCAGGAAAAAATGTTACTAAAATGATACATTGCTTGCCTATTCTTTACAGAGAGATGATGCCCAATTAATTGTGGTGTTACTTATAATTAATGCCCTGTGTACTTTTTTCTTTTTATGTGAAAATTTAATAAAAGATATCCTATCCTGTCCTGTAAGCTCTATTTTGAAATAAACTATTCTTGAATGCTCTCTTAGTAAAACTTAAAGCAGTACTAGCTAGATGTGAATGTACCTTACAGGTATCAATCCATGCTAATACCAGTGTGTTGGAATAACTGCATTTTTTAAAAATTATTATCTTTACAGGTGCTGAGGCAATAGTCTTTTTTTTTTTCAGCTTAAAAATTTCTTTTTACATGAAAGTAAAAGATGGGGTATGATGCCCAGACAGAAGGACAAACTCCAAGGTCTTGACCAGATTCCTTCTGTGACCCTGAACTCGGTGTTCTGTCAATATCAGTCAGTGTTATCACAGAACAGAACACTGGGGCCTGTAATCAAAACTTCTGAAGAAGTTTCTCTTTTTGCATATTAATAACTAGAAGGAAAGAGATAAAAGGCTTACTATTCTCAGAGTTGACTCACTGGAAATGACTCTGATGCTGGGAGGGATTGGGGGCAGGAGGAGAAGGAGATGACAGAGAATGAGATGGCTGGAGGGCATCACCGACTCGATGGACATGAGTTTGAATGAACTCCGGGAGTTGGTGATGGACAGGGAGGCCTGGCGTGCTGTGATTCATGGGGTCGCAAAGAGTCAGACACGACTGAGCGACTGAACTGAACTGATTCTTCAGCCAGTGGGTAACTTCTGTAGATCAAATGGATTCAGTCTGCTCTAAGTAGTGTTTCATAAATGAGTGGGGTCTGTATGTGAAATATTTTCCAACACCAATATCCAGTTCTCTGTGGACACCAACTGGGTGTCTGTGAATCAATTCAATTCTGACACTAACTACCTGGAGTTAGTGTCCAATTCTGCAGACTCAAGAGCCCAGTCCCTCAAGACTAGGGCTTCCCAGGTGGCCCAACAATAAAGAATCCACCTGCCAATGCAGGAAATGTGAGTTCAATCCCTGGTCAGGAAGATCCCCTGGAGAAAGAAATGACAACCCACTCCAGTATTCTTGCCTGGGAAATCCCATGGACAGAGGACCCTGGTGGGCTCCAGTCCATGGGGTTGCAAAAGAGTTGAACACAGCAACTAACCAACAACAACCCACAAGATTGCCCCCACTTTATCGCAAGTCCTGGGCCACCTGTAGTTTTTGACTGGCTATAAATTGGGGAGTTCCCACATCCCTCTCTAAAGTTTCAATAATTTGCTAGAACTGATCACAGAAGTCAGGAAAGTGCTTTACTTAACTATCATGGCTTATTATAAAGGAGTAACTCAGGAACAGGCAAACGACAGGGGCACTGAGCAAGGCATGGATGGGGGTGTGGCACTTCCATGCCCTCTCAGGGCTCCCAGCCCCTTGATATATCCTCCCACCCAGAAGCTTATTAAGTGCCATCATTCTAGAGTGTCTCAGAGCTTCATCTCCAGCCCCCTCCCCAGCCTGGAGATTGGTGTGTGGGGCTGGAAGTGGCAAGCCTGCGATCCTACTTGGTCTTTCTGGTGGCCAGCCCTGACCTGAGGCTGTCTAGTGGCCCCACCTAAGTCACCTCACTAGCAGAAATTCAGGCATGGTCTAAGGGGCCTCGTAATGAATAACAGAAGACACCACCAGCTCTGGGGAAATTGTCAGAAACAAAGACCAAATGTATTTATTATACTGCAGGATGGGAACCCAATGAAAGGAGACCAGAACAGATACAAAAATGTTTAAATTGTGTCAAAGACAACAGAAACAATTCACAGAAGCCAGCCTGTCCAAAAAAATAAAACCCGTGCTCCCCTTCCCCAGTACAGACGTCCCTGAGAGACTGCGGCCCTGCTAATGGCTCTGTTCCCAGCAAACCACCCCCCAACCCCGCTCCAATCTACGTATGGCCACCTGACCAGGTCTCACTAATGACACTAGGACACAGCCGTATGTGGCACCTTCTGGCCCCGAGTTTTAGTGGAGTCTTTTCCCTTTCCACGGACTGGTTATAGAGGAGAGGGCGGTCCTAGGGGACAGAGGAGCCACAGGACAGAGGCCTGGGTGACGATCTGCAGGGAAAGTGGCCCTCCCGCCAGGAGTGCCCACTGCTGTTTAGTAAAGCGGGGAGTAAGCGCTGCGGGGCCGTGACAGCAGGTGCCGCTCAGCCTAACAAGAGCAGATGCCAAGCTGAGAAGGACATAAGTCCTTCTACGGCCCTCCCACTTCTCCCTCTAAGCACATCTGATTTTAAATGAGTTTCAAAAATGTAAAATTTAGTACTACTATGTATCTCTTAAATCAACTGGCTTTACTTAAAGATTTTTACTTCATCAGATAATGATAAAATAGCTAGTGACAGAACTCTCAACAGGTTTTTACTATAAATTGTTCCACCTTTAACTTTACCTAATAGAAACGCTTGGGTATTCTGTGTAGTAAAAGTCAGTGTCTTCTGAAGACCTGACTGGAAGGAATATAAAATTCCATTATGAAGTTTGTAAAAAATGTGTGTGTGTGTGTGTGTGTGTGTGTGTGTGTGTGTGTATTAAAGCAAAAGTATTCTGAGCCAAAAAAGTTACTGAAGCACTTTGTAACACTATTTTCAGATGAGTTTACGCTCTTTTTAGCAAAGACCATCCAGGATTAAATGTTGTTTTGCCAATAAATATTACACTTAATAAAAAGTTGTTTCAACATAGAATTTTCAAGTACAGGCATGCGTAATATCCTCCCAAACAAAGGCAAAGTTGTAAAAGAAATATTCTAAAACTTTAAAGGGAAGAGAACAGTGTATATGCCTCTTGATGTTTGCCTTTTTTTCTGTGTCATTAGTGAAGAAAAATATTAGTATTTTATTTTACATCTAAGCGGTTATGGTACTAAGACTTACACAAATAATTCAGACATTTAATAAAGATACTAAACTCAGGTTTTATTTTTTTTTCAGTTATAATGGCAAAGTTTAAAGGTTGTTTCTTCCCAGGGCAAAGATGTGTTTCTGCATCACTGTCCTGTTACAGTTTTGTTACCCAAGATCGTCACCAAAATGAAGAGGGAAGACAGTGAAATGACTGCTGTGGGACCAGCCATCTGTGAGCCCAAATCTGCTGTGAGACGAGCAGCAGTGGGGCAAGATGGTCCTCCAAAGGCCCTTCCAGGAAATGATGGGGCGTCCCACCCTCCAGTGGGCTGTGCCGTAGCCCCCAGCCCTTTAAGAGGTATCAATCAGGCCTCCTTGCTCAGCATCCACCATAACCCCCTTCCTGTTCTCTTTCCTCTTAGACTGCTCCCAGTAACAGACTCTGATTAGGCCCCTGTTTCTACACCAGCCTTTGATCATTAAGACAAAAACATACTTGCTACTTTCAAACCATACATGGCAAGTAAAATCAAGCAAAAAAAAAAAAAAAAAAGGGAAGTCTTAACGCAATGCTTCATATCCTGGCTAATCACATCTAGTGACCAGATATTTTCTCATTACAGTTCCATATGGTGCTGCTGCTGCTGCTGCTAAGTCACTTTAGTCATGTCCGACTCTGTGCGACCCCATAGACGGTAGCCCACCAGGCTCCCCTGTCCCTGGGATTCTCCAGGCAAGAACACTGGAGTGGGGTGCCATTGCCTTCTCTGCCATATGGTGCTAATGATTTTTAAATATGTGTATGAGAGCATTCCTCCAGCTGCACCAGTAGGAAATCTCTTTTTGAATAAGGCTTGTTTTACTCCCCTGGTCTAAGAATCACTGAAAGGCTCAAGTCTAAACCCTGCACAGTTAGTTGGTTTCTGCGCTCCCTGACCACTGCGCACTTAGCCAAGCCACTCCCCAAGACAACCAAGCCCTAAAGTAATGATGGATCAGCATAAATCCATCCAGCAATGCCACAGGAAATGCCATGCTCACTGGAAGCACTATCTACACATTAGACAAAAGCCACTAGCAAATTTGAAACAAGTCTGAGGGGTTAGATTTGAAGTTACACTTCCTTTAAACTATTCCAGGTGCTCCATGACCTTAGCCCCTTCCATGCGCTCCCATAGCCTCTTGGCTGTTTGTCAAAGTGATTCAGTGAATCCCCCACCACCTGTGAACCACTTTATCCTCATGACCAGTCTCTAAGAATCTATTGCTGCATTCTTCCCAACGAGCAACTTCTCCGTTCTCTACCACCACAAACTTCCACTCCACCACCGTGTCTGCCGGCAGGGACACAGAACGAGACCAGAACCCATCCCTGCTACACTGGAGTGGGATGTAAGCATTCCATCTCCCAAGACTCTCGTGGTCTCCAGTTACGGCGATGAACTGCACACCAGCACTTGTGATATAATGGACCTGGAACCTGACACTAACTTGACGACACTCTTTCTGACCTCTTGCTTCTACCAGCATGCTTCTGTCCCAGTCCTTTCCCTGCTTAGAGCTTAACACTGGAGACCCAAGACTGTCACCCAAACCAACATCTCCCCAGGACGAGTGCCGGGACACCATCTCCCAGTCCTCATGGTCAGCCCGGGTCTGACTGTCCAGCTGTGCAGGGCTCACTTCTTTCGCTCTGCCCAGGAGCAGGTTGCTAGAGGGAAACTTCTCTGCCAAACATGGAACTGCTTTGGAAGGTGTCTCTTGGCCTTTTTGCAATCCCCATTCTCCCATAGGAGATCCCAGGTTTTCGTGTCTTGAAACGTCAGAGTAACTTCTAGAGTTACCAGTCTCAGAGGTAGGTAGAGATTCTGTGTCTGGAAACGGGCCAGAAGGAACATGCGCTCTTGAACTGTCAGGGTTACCAGCTTCTCCAGAAGGACTCTGCTGTCTCCATGCTGCTCCCGGCAGGTCCCCAGGACCTTTGGTCTCAGAAACCAAACATCCATTGCTTTCTTGAAGATGCTCTTAAAAAAACAAAAGGAAAAATGTAATAGTATTTGGGCAGTTCAGTAAGTTAGGTTGAGGAAATAGGTTTAGTTATGAAAGACTCCACTACTAATCTATCTGCAGTTCACAAAATTTGTCTCTATTAAAATCAAGTACTTAATTACCTGGTGCCTTCCTAACACTGTGCTCTAAGAACACACATATCCAATAATAAGGGGCTTCCCTGTTGGCTCAGATGGTAAAGAATCTGCCTGCAATGCAGGAGACCCAGGTTCAATCCCTGGGTGAGGAAGATCCTCTGGAGGAGGGCATGGCAACCCACTCCAGTATTCTTGCCTGGAGAATCCCTTGGACAGAGGAACCTGGCGGGCTACAGTCCATTGGGGTCACAAAGAATCGGACATGACTGAGCAACTAAGCAAACCACATCCAATAATAAAAGGCATATCCAGGAGTGCCAGTATACCAGCACAAGAGTATAAACAAGGAGGCAAACTGTAGAGGCGGACGTGTAACACTGTCATCGTCCTGGATCTCCGCAGTGCAGGCCGTACTGGCATGCAATCGAGTCGTTTGGCTCCTATCATCAAAAAATGCTGTCCAGCCTGTGTGATGAAGAGCTGCACAGTTACCCTGCAAACCAGAAGAGCACACCTTCCCTCCCAGGAACTGTGTGTGGGTCAGGCGTTGATGGTCACAGTGTGGACAGGCCAGCAGCAGCTGTCACTGTGGCAGAATATGAAGGACAGCAGTGCATCCGTGGGCAAGGGGTGGGGGGACAGGGCTGGATTCTCCTTGCCAACTGTGTGCATTTGGAGCCTCTTCAACAAAACACAGGCTAGTTAGTTAAAGTAACTTCCCTGGTAGCTCAGAAGATAAAGAATCTGCCTGCAACGTGGTAGCTGCTGCTGCTGCTAAGTTGTTTCAGTCGTGTCCAACTCTGTACGACCCCATAGAGGGCAGCCCACCAGGCTCCTCTGCCCCTGGGATTCTCCAGGCAAGAATACTGGAGTGGGTTGCCATTTCCTTCTCCAATGCATGAAAGTGAAAAGTGAAAGTGAAGGCACTCTGTCATGTCCAACTCTTTGAGGCCCCATGGACTGTAGCCTACCAGGCTCCTCCATCCATGGGATTTTCCAGGCAAGAGTACTGGAGTGGGTTGCCATTGCCTTCTCTAGCAATGTGGTAGACCCAGGTTCAATCCTTGGGTTGGGAAGATCCCCTGGAAAAGGAAATGGCAACCCACTCCAGTATTCTTGCCTAGGAAATCCCATGGAAAGAGATGCCTGGCTGGCTACAGTCCATGGGTGTCACAAAGAGTTGGACACAACTGAGGGACTAACACTTTAACCAAAAACTCAGCTTACTTCTTGGCCTCTTCATATAGTCCAAATAGCTCCCTACAATATCTCCAGAACCATTCAATCAGAATAGATGGGGATTGAGAGGGGGATGGGAGTGAGAAAAGGGCGATCTTGTTTGTCTCTTTTTAATGGTGGGGTTGGAAGTGAGGCATAAACAAAAATTACTTAGAATTCCCAATCTCTCCACCTGAAACAGGAGGCTGGCTTTCACGGAAAAGACCAATGAGCTCTCTGCAGGAAAGACAGAGAGGCAGATTTATCAAGTGGCTACACATGAACACCACTCCACTAAAAATAAAGTTTACAGATGTCATTTTCACTAGGCTGGAATCCAGGGATGGGCAGCTTGCCAAGGGAGGGCGCTGGAAGGTAAGTTTTTCTGCCGAGTCTCTTATTTGTCCAGCACAGGGGGTCAAAAGCGCAGACGTCTAAACCTAGATGTCAATTCTGTTCCTCGGAGTTGGGGCCGCTACTAAGTGTGCCTCTTCCCTGGGGTTTTAGACAACCGTGCCCTGCTCCGGTGAGCATGGGGGAGGGCCGACAGCTCCGAAATCTGCTGCCAGCGAGCCGCCCCAGGGTTTGAGCCGAGGCCTTCATGGCCAGACTCCAGCCTGAACTTTGCCTCCCTGACAGAGGCGTCCAGAGAGCGGGGGTGGTTATTGCTGTGGTGTTCCCAAACGCGGTTCTTCCCTGCGGTGAGGGATAGGAGGACATGAGGCTATGGGATTGGGACTGAGATGAGACAGTGTCCCTGCTCGGACAGACGCGGGAGGGTCGGAGGATCTCTTAACCCTAAGCACCCCTTTCCGAAGGCCCGGAAGGGGCGCCGCCGCTGCAGCCGTCTGCACTGCACCAAGCGCCGCCGAGCGGAGGAGCCCATCCCCGCCGGAGGGGCAGGGGCAGGCGCCGAGGTTAGCGACTCGGAGGGGCGCGCCCCCTGACGAACCGTCT
The DNA here is from genome assembly GCF_049115385.1 of Moschus berezovskii. NCBI lineage: Eukaryota > Metazoa > Chordata > Mammalia > Artiodactyla > Moschidae > Moschus > Moschus berezovskii. Next base: position 100,616,557 of record NC_142464.1, on the reverse strand, counting down.
GGGCATCTTCAGGGCCTCGGTGGGGGCGAGCACCCCGCCCGGAGCGTGCGCACCAGGCGGGGAAAATGCGGAGCGCGGCGATGGTCGCGATCCGGGTAGAGGAAGCTAGTCCCGGGGAAAGGACGGCTAGGAAAGCTCCAGGTGGATCCCTCCCGCTCCCCCGAGGAACTTCAGAGCCCTCTGGCAGATCTGCCCAAGGAGGAAGAATACCTGGTTTGGCAGAAGGTCCGGGGCTCAGTCCGCCGCCGCCACCGCCCTGATCTCCTCCCGGAGCCGCAGCCTCCCTTGGGGGGGCGTCCTTCCTCTGCTCCGCATTCCCCTCCTTTCCCGAGTCCCGCAGCAGCCAGACGAAAAGCGCTCCGGCCAGACCCCCTCCGACCAGCAGGGCGGACCAGACGGCGCCCATGACTGAGAGGCCGCGGCTGCGGGAGACGACGGCGACCGAGACGGGGGCTCAGGTCACGCAGGAAGAGCCACACCTCCCCAGCCCGCTCCAACCTTTTACGGTCCCCCCGGTGGCGGGCGCTGCCGCGCGGAGCCCAGCCCTCCGCCTCTAAGACTCAACTTTCCCGGCCCCGCCCCGCTCCCCGCCCCGCGGCTGCAGCCCAGGCTCCGGCGCAGCGGGCCCGCGAGCGCCCTCCTTCTCCCTCCCTTTGGACCCCGCCAGTTGCCGGCGGCTGGGAGCACCGGGCGCCGAGTTCCAAGTGCCACCTGCGTGCGCCAAGAACCCAAGGGCGCACGGCTCCAGCGCGCAAACCCGCGCCCGCCCCGCCGCTTTCCCTTCCGGCTCCCGCGGCAGTCAGGCCCGGCTGTGAGCCGGGCAGCCCCTCACAAACAGCAGTGCGGCCGCGTAGAGGCCGGCGCTTCCAGGAACTTAGAATCGGAAGAGGCTGTGTTATGTTGCGGACCAGCGGGGCTGGGGCTAGGATGGGAGAGGCAGCTTGGTCGGGTTGGGTGGGGAAGACCCGCAGCACAGCGGCCGCGGTGGAAGCTTCATCCCGCCTCCAGTTAGCTGCGCTTCACCTCCCCGAGCCTCCGCCTCCCCGCCTGTAAAAGGAAAGGGTTGGACTGACACCCTTCCATCTATACCTACCGGTCACTTCTACCGCATCCAGTCATTTTTTCTTCCCCGATTTCTTTTAGGGTGCGTGGTTGTCACAAAAGCGCGCCTTCCTGGCCGGACAGGAGGTTGCCCAGAGGCAAGCCTCTACAGATGGCTTTATTAATTAAAAAAAAAAAATGCAACCATCTTTGTTAAGCGCTGTCGGTGTGCCAGGTGTTTAATGTATGCATAGACAAATGGATACAGAACAAGGATCCTGGAACCAAGTTATACACATTTCTTTCTAAATTCACACCTCTGCTGACCTGATGGCTTCACACACCGACTACAAGCTATTGGTTCCAATGCTTGTATCTGCAGGGTGAGCCTTTTCCTCGACCTGTACAAGTGTGGCTCAGCTGGTAAAGAATCTGCCCGCAATGTGGGAGGCCTGGATTCGATCCCTGGGTTGGGAAGATCCCCTGGAGAAGGGAAAGGCTACCCACTCCAGTATTCTGGCCTGGAGAATTCCATGGACTGTACAGTCCATGAGGTCACAAAGAGTCGGACACGGCTGAGCGACTTTCACTTTTCACACCAGTCCACACCCAACTACCAAGGCCACAGCCGGCAGACATCCGCCTTGGAATGATTACTAACACGTGGCTCTTATAAAACAGATCATTCAAACGCGCCCCAGGCTCAAGCCGATAGCAGCCCCTGACGGGCAGCGAGACCCAGCTAGTAGTTACAGGTGCTCACGCCTTGGCACACACAGGCCACAGCCCCTGCCATCAAAACGGAGAGAGGAGAGAAAAGGTGAGGAGGGGGCCGCACCAACCGGAGCTCCTCGCTAGTGCTGCATGCTAAGTCGTTCAGTTGTGTCCGACTCCTTGCCACCCTATGGACTGTAGCCCGCCAGGCTCCTGGGATCCTGGAGTGGGATTTTCCAGGCAAGAATACTGGAGTGGGTTGCCATGCCCTCCTCCAGGGGGTCTTTCCGACCCAGGAATCGAACCCGTGTCTCTTATGCCTCCTGCACTGGCAGACGGGTTCTTCACCACTAGGGCCACCTGGGGAGACCACTGGATGCTACGCTAGTAGACATCTCAAACCCAATTTACTCAAATCTGACACCCCCAGACCCACTACTTGCTCTGACTTCCTCATCTTGGTAAATGGCAACCACATTTCTCCTTTTTCAGTTCAGTTCAGTTCAGTCGCTCAGTCGTGTCCGACTCTCCGCGACCCCATGAATCACAGCACGCCAGGCCTCCCTGTCCATCACCAACTCCCGGAGTACACTCAAACTCATGTCCACAGAGTCGGTGATGCCATCCAGCCATCTCATTCTCCGTCGTCCCCTTCTCCTCCCGCCCCCAACCTTTCCCAGCATCAGAGTCTTTTCCAGTGAGTCAACTCGTCGCATGAGGTGGCCAAAGTATTGGAGTTTCAGCTTTAGCATCAGTCCCTCCAATGAACATCCAGGATTGATCTCCTTTAGAATGGACTGGTTGGATCTCCTTGCAGTATAAGGGACTCTCAAGAGTCTTCTCCAACACCACAGTTCAAAAGCATCGATTCTTCGGCGATCACCTTTCTTCACAGTCCAACTCTCACATCCATACATGACCACGGGAAAAAACATTGCCTTGACTAGACGGACCTTGGTTGGCAAAGTAATGTCTCTGCTTTTTAATATACTATCAAGGTTGGTCATAACTTTCCTTCCAAGGAGCAAGCGTCTTTTAATTTCATGGCTGCAATCAGCATCTGCAGTGATTTTGGAGCCCAAAAAAACAAAGTCTGACACTGTTTCCACTGTTTTTCCATCTATTTCCCATGAAGTGATGGGACCAGATGCCATGATCTTTGTTTTCTGAATGTTGAGCTTCAAGCCAACCTTTTCACTCTCCTCTTTCACTTTCATCAAGAGGCCTTTGAGTTCCTCTTCACTTTCTGCCATAAGGGTGGTGTCATCTGCATATCTGAGGTTATTGATATTTCTCCCGGCAATCTTGATTCCAGCTTGTGCTTCTTCCAGCCCAGCGTTCCTCATGATGTACTCTGCATATAAGTTAAATAAGCAAGGTGACAATATACAACCTTGACGTACACCTTTTCCTATTTGGAACCAGTCGGTTGTTCCATGTCCAGTTCTGACTGTTGCTTCCTGACCTGCATACAAAGTCTGCCTCTTCAAAATACATTCAAAATTCTTCTCTCCAAAGTGAATGCCACCCTTCCCCACACCCCAAATTCTCCAAGCTAGGCTTCAGCAATATTGAACCGTGAACTTCCAGATGTTCAAGCTGGTTTTAGAAAAGGCAGAGGAACCAGAGATCAAATTGCCAACATCCACTGGATCATCAGAAAAGCAAGAGAGTTTCAGGTCTATTTCTGCTTCATTGACTATGCCAAAGCCTTTGACTGTGTGGATCACAATAAATTGTAGGAAAATTCTTCAACAGATGGTAATACCAGACCACCTGACCTGCCTCCTGAGAAATCTGTATGCAGGTCAAGAAACAACAGTTAGAACTGGACATGAAACAAAGGACTGGTTCTAGATAAAGGAGTACGTCAAGGCTGTATATTGTCACCCTGCTTATTTAACTTCTATGCAGAGTACATCATGAGAAATGCTGGGCTAAATGAAGCACAAGCTGGAATCAAGATTGCTAGGAGAAATATCAGATATGCAGATGACACCACCCTTATGGCAGAAAGTGAAGAACTAAAGAGCCTCCTGATGAAAGTGAAAGAGGAGAGTGAAAACGTTGGCTTAAAGCTCAACATTCAGAAAACTAAGATCATGGCATCCAGTCCCATCACTTCATAGCAAATAGATGGGGAAACAGTGGAAATAGTGGCTGTCTTTATTTTGGGGGGTGGCTCCAAAATCACTGCAGATGGTGATTGCAGCCATGAAATTAAAAGACGCTTACTCCTTGGAAGGAGAGTTATGACCAACTTAGACAGCATATTAAAAAGCAGAGACATTACTTTTTCAACAAAGGTCCATCTAGTCAAAGCTATGGTTTTTCCAGTAGTCATGTATGGATGTGAGAGTTGGACTATAAAGAAAGCTGAGCACTGAAGAATTGATGCTTTTGAACTGTGGTGTTGGAGAAGACTCTTGAGAGTCCCTTGGACTGCAAGGAGAGCCAACCAGTCCATCCTAAAGGAAATCAGTCCTGAGTGTTCATTGGAAGGACTGATGTTGAAGCTGAAAGCTCCAATACTTTGGCCACCTGATGTGAAGAGCTGACTCATTGGAAAAGACCCTGATGCTGGGAAAGATTGAGGGCAGGAGGAGAAGGGGACAACAGAGGATGAGATGGTTGGATGGCATCACTGACTCAATGGACATGAGTTTGGGTAAACTCTGGGAGTTGGTGATGGACAGGGAGGCCTGATGTGCTGCAGTCCATGGGGTTGAAAAGAATCAGACATGACTGAGTGACTGAAATGAACTGAACTGAAATCTTTATGGACTCTTACTAATTGTTTCTTATAAGACTACTGTAGATCAAATTTTTAATAAATTTTGTAGAATAATTTAGGATTATTTCATCTCCTTTTGTCAAAGTGAAACGTCATACACAGGCTGTTTTTAAATTTTATAAACTCAAGCCAATAGAGTGATTTTACAAATAATATGAAAATCCCTGAACATTTCTCTTTTTTTCTCACTGATAACTTTAGCTACTGCTTCATCACTTAGTTTTCTTTGTTTTTATTAATGTGCTAATGAGTGAAATTCCAGAAGATCTGTAAAATCCTAGAATGCAAGGCCTGCTATTCAGTTCTGATACATAGAAGGCTCTTAGTCAAGGTTGTTGTCATCAATTACTATTTCATTTATTAAAAATATAAGGAAGAAAGATATAATTCTCCCCAACTTATCAGAATTCTATTTACATTGTAAAAAGAATTGTATTAGGTTTATCATGCAGTATTTTTAGAGAATATTATTTATTTGGATTTTCTAAACTTAAATGTTGATTCATCGATTTCTATGTTGCTGTTTAAAAAAATAATATTCCACTCACTATCATATTTGTTAAAAGTCTACAGCTACATATTCTAAAAACATTCTTACAGCACCAAGAATAATGTATTTATCATCATACAATTTCAAAATAATGCTCTTTGCTTCTACACAGATCTTGAAGCCTAAGAAGATGGAAAGGAAAAAGGGTGGCAGATTCAGTAGGATGAGGGAAGAAGATGATGAGTTCTGCTGAGAAAGATTCAGTTGAGGTGCTATCAGGACATTGGGACGGGTGGTCTATAGTTTAAGAAGAGGGTGAGGGCTGGAGAAATTCCTCACAGGGAGGTGGCAATTAAATCATGGTAGACACTAATGTTTTAGAGGGAAAGCAAAAGAATGAGCCTAACTTCAGCCCTTGGCATAATTGCAAGAAAGATTGAAACGCTCCTCCCTATTGCTACTTATTTGCAATTATGTCTTGATGATATGTTTTAGGGGCCATAATGAAATGCCCATTTTCTAACTGATTATTATTCTATTAAATGGAGTATAAATAGACATAGATGGATATTTTAAAGTTATTTATATATATTGTATATTTAAGTATATATATTTATATATAAACTCAATTGTGTCCAACTCTTTGTGACCCTATGGACTGTAGCCCCACAAGGCTCCTCCATCCTTGGGATTTTCCATGCAAGAATACTGGAGTAGGTAGCCATTTCCTTCTCCAGGAGATCTTCCTGACCCAGGGATCAAACTCCGGTCTCCTGCTTTGCAGGCAAACTCTTTACCATCTGAGCCACCAGGGAATTCTTTATATATATAAATATATATTTAGGAGCCTGGTGGGCTACAGTCCATGGGGTTGCAAAGAGTCGGATATGACTGAGCAACTTCACTCAAGTTTATATAAAATAAATATACTTGTCACCAGCAAAACCCCACTGGAGTCCCCAGGAAAAACAAGATGGAATGTAGGTGATATGGTCTAACCTCTTTAACTTAAGCTGGCTTAGTCTAGCTTCACTTGCCTATAGAGGGCCACAGGCGAAGAGCTTGCAGTCTGACACATGGCGTGAGATTGCACAGCCCAGAAGCACTGTGCATGATGGTGGTAGGGCTTGTGCAGAGACACCAAGTGGGCACTGCAATCTGAAACAGCACGGCTGTGCCTGCCTAATGAGAACTCTGTGCCTTCCCCTCCCCTCCACTCCCCAGTGTCAGACCCTATAAAACTGCCTTGCCCACAGGGAGAGCTGTGCTCTAGAGTAGGAACCCTTACCTCCCCATGCTCTGATCAAAGATACCATTTTCCTTTTCTTCTGAACTGAGCTCTCCATCTTACTCTCTGGGCCCATAGCACACAGAGCAGAAGGATCCTAGCTGGGGCCTGACTCCAGAGGGTAGATAACATATACATATTTATATAAACATTTTCTCCTTTAACTTGTACAGGAAAAGATTGCTCACTCCCAGAGCCTTGTTTGCAGGGCAGGGACAAAAGACAGTGGGAAGGAAAATCTAGGAAAAGAGAGGTTCAGGAGCTTTGTTTGCAAAGTCAGGTACAGAGAACACTGGGGGAAGGTGGCGTGGGAAAAGGGGTTATCACTCAGCAGAGCCTCGTGGATAGAGGGCTGAGAAAAAAAATTGGATTCGATCTCAAAGACGTCCTTGGTGACTCTGCAGTGTTTGTGGAGGTGGGGGTTGCTTTGAAAGGCTGAGGGGTGAAGGTGGTGAAGGCTGACTTGGAGGGAACCCTCTCTGGAGAAACCTGGAGGCCCAGGGTAGGAGAGAAATTGAAGTATCACTTGAGAACCAGACCCAAGGGAAGCTCTTCCAGCCTGAGAGACACCTGGCACATTTGTAAGCAGGAGCGAGCCAGGGGAGACCTGGAGGAAGACATGAGGAAGGACAGGAAGTCCTTGGTGGAGATTCCATGAGAAGGAGGAAAGGCAGGGTCAAGAACACCAGCAGAAGGGGAGGCCTCGGAGGAAAGGAGGGGAGGAAACAGGCAGGAAAAAGAAAAGAAAGAACAAAAGAAACATTTTGAGATACAAAGGTGGCCATAAGTGAGGCTGCTGCTGCTGCTGCAGCTAAGTCGCTTCAGTCATGTCTGACTCTGTGCGACCCCATAGACGGCAGCCCACCAGGCTCCCCCGTCCCTGGGATTCTCCAGGCAAGAACACTGGAGTGGGTTGCCATTTCCTTCTCCAATGCATGAAAGTGAAAAGTGAAAGTGAACTTGCTCAGTCGTGTCCGACTCTTCGCAACCCCATGGACTGCAGCCTACCAGGCTCCTCCGCCCATGGGATTTTCCAGGCAAGAGTACTGGAGTGGGGTGCCATCGCCTTCTCCGTAAGTGAGGTTATCTATCAGCTAAAAGAGAGAAAGGAAATCCAGGTGTAGCTTTAAGGGAAGGAGAGCTGGTAGGAAGGAAATAGCTGTTAGGGAAGAGGTTGCCTTGGGAGTCCTGTGGATTCTTCCATCACAGGCTTGTTGTGTTGCTCCCTACCTGTTGCTCCCAGTGCCCATGCCCCTATTGAGACCCCACCTAACCTGTCCAGACCATACCATCCTCCCGCATCTCCCTCCCCTCTGGTTGCAATCCACTTGGCAGCCACTCCTGTTTAATCCTCAATGCACAGCTCAGAGCAGAGCATCTTCTCTGTCTACCAGGATAAATCCAACCCCATTTCAGGCTTCAAGGTCTCATGGCACAACCCAACAGGCCATCCTCTTACCGTTAATCTATACTCTAGCCTCATGGGCACTCTCTTGCAGGAGCCTTTGCTCATTGGTCTAGACATTTCCCCAAAGCCAAGTCCTTCCATGAAACTTTTCCCCAGCCCCTAATCCTAGTCCCAGACCCAGCCCCCAGATTTATATGCCATTCTTTCCTTTGAACTCTGATTACATATTATAATGTTTTTAGAGCAAAATTCCAGCTTTTCTCTTACGGTATAATTATTTTTGTAGTTTATCTCATCCCTGTGTTAGATCGTACACCCCTTGGGGGTCAGAGTATGTTTATTCTTTGTATTCCCCAGAATGCAGAGTCTGTTATGTCATTCATAAGCATTTCTATTGTCTTTGTTCATTGAATGCCTAGTACATATTGGCCCTGAGCTAGGTGCTTTATAAGGATGACCTCATGTTAAATCCCTGAGAGGAATAATCTGCCCAAGGTCAAACAGCTGGTAAGCAACCAAGCCGGGATTTGAACCCAATGTTCTTGACCTCCCAGGACTCATGCTTGAAACTTGAGCTACATTGCCCCCTAATACTTTTAAATCATGTCCAAATTTCAAAGCTTACATTTTAGGAGTGTGCAAATTTCGATGTGTGATACTAGACAATCCCCCTGGTAGTATTCCAACTTTTACGGTAAATTTCAGCCTTGCCCTTGGTTTGTAAGTTCTCTCTGCAAGCCCTCACCTTGTAGGAGAAACATCTCCCCACCAGCACCTGTCCATTGCTGTCAAGCATCTGGCTCCAGCTACTCCACATAACATTAACCATAAGTCAAACCTTTCTGCAAAGCAGTCAACATTGGAGTTGCCCAGTTTCAGATTTCACAGGGACATTTTCCAAATGCAACTGTTTGCAAACCTCTGACTCATCTTGGTTCCCAGAATAGACTCAAGGCTGAGATCTCTTAGGTTGAATGATGAAACCCTGAGAGCAAAGGAAAACCTGTGTCAGGAGAACAAGTTCACTACGTAGAGAAAAATATAGATTACTACTTTGTACCACGTAAAATGGTGGATTCCAGATGGAATGAAGTCCTAAATGTAAATGCTCAAACTATTACTAATAGAACAAAATCCAAGAGACTGTCATTGTAATATTGCATAATGTGTGTGCGTGCTTGCTCAGGCGTGTCTGACTTTTTGCAACCCCATGGACTGTAGCCTGCTAGGCTCCTCTGTCCATGGGATTTTCCAGGCAAGAATACTGGAGTGGATTGCCATTTCTTTCTCCAGGAGATTGTAATGTGTGTGCCTGAGTGCTAAGTCGCTTTAGTCGTGTCCAACTTTTTGCAACCCTATGGACTATAGCCCTCCAGGCTCTGCTGTCCATGGATTCTCCAGGCAAGAATACTTGAATGGGTAGCCATGCTTTCTCCTCCAGGGGATCTTCCCAACCCAGGGATCAAATTTGAGGTTCCTGTGTCTCCTACATTGGCAGGCAGGTTCTCTACCACTAGTGCCACCTGGGAAGCCCAGAGAATCTTAATAGAAGAGGCCAAAAAATTTCTTGACCTCATCAAAATAAGGCTATCTGGTCAGTGAGATAGCAGACAGCAGATAGATTCATGTGGGGAGCAGATTTTTGCCTTGTTAAAACTGACAAGGCATTAATATGTGTATATATGATGAGCTCATACAAACTGATCCAAAAAAAAGACATGAGATCCAGTATAAAATCAACAAGGGATGCTTTTACCTGGTGCCAGGAACATAATAGGCACTCAGCGTAATTTTTGGTTGAATAAATGAATGACTAGCAAAAAGACACAAAAATGCTCAAATTTATTAGTAGTCAGATAAGTGCAAATTAAAGCAATGATGTTACACCATCTTACATCCCCCAGAAAGGCAAATATTTTAGAGATGTGACGCTACTGATGTGACAGTGAAAGGGAAAGATGCTCAGTTGTGTCTGACTCTTTGTGACCCCATGGACTATACAGTCCATGGAACTCTCCAGGCCAGAATACTGGAGTGGGTAGCCTTTCCCTTCTCCAGGGGATCTTCCCAACCCAAGGATCAAACCCAGGTCTCCCACAGTGCAGGCAGATTCTTTACCAGCTGAGTCACCAGGGAAGCCCAGTGGCTACAGTAAACAGGGACAAATAATCTGGAGAACAATCTGGAAGAATTTTGTGAAATTATGTATATGTTTATCCCAGGACCCAGCAATCCCACTCCTGAGCATGTATGGCCCAGAGAAACTTTGGACAAGACTGTAAGGGGACACATGTGTTATTTGGGGGTTTGGTAAGTTCAAGGCCACCTAGCTGCCCATTAAGGGCAAATGGTAAGTAAAACATACTGGATGCTGATGAAATGCTACGAAGTCATTAGGACAATGAACTTGATCTATACAGCAATGTAATTATATCTTAAATACATATTAGTGACTAAAATGTAGGAAGCAATAATATTTCTAGTACAATAACACTTGTGTACATTGAAAATACATATGTGCCCTCATAATAACACTCTTTAGGTTTAAAAGTGTGGGAGAAGGCGATAGCACCCCACTCCAGTACTCTTGCCTGGAAAATCCCATGGGCGGAAGAGCCTGGTAGGCTGCAGTCCATGGGGTCTCGAACAGTCAGACATGACTGAGCGACTTCATTTTCACTTTTCACTTTCATGCATTGGAGAAGGAAATAGCAACCCACTCCAGTGTTCTTGCCTGGAGAATCCCAGGGACGGAGGAGCCTGGTGGGCTGCCTTCTATGGGATCGCACAGAGCCGGACATGACTGAAGCAACTTAGCAGCAGCAGGTTTAAAAGTGTAGGCTTAAGGCCAATTCTTTTTTTTTTTTTAATTTTATTGAAGTGTAGTTGATTTACAGTGTTGTGTTTATTTCTGTTGTACAGCAAAATATTCAGTTGTACATATTCTTTCCACTATGGTTTATCATAGGATATTGAGTATAGTTCCTGTGCTACAGTAGGACCTTACTGTTCATCTGTTAAAGCCAGTTCTTAAACAGATTAAAGGGAGTATCCCTGTTGGGTGAAAGGATAGGAATGGGCTTTGGAATAAAGGGGAATAAATAAGCAAATAACCAGAGAAGGGCCTTCGCAGACCAATGAGAAGCATAGCTCTGAACGAGGACTTCTCAAACTTGAGTGGAGAAAGTACTGGCGATGTTGCTAAGTGCGGATTCCTCTTCAGCAAGTCTGGGATTCTGCCTTTGCAACAAGCTGCCAATTGACAATGTTGCTGCTGGTGCGTGGACTTCGCTTTAAGCAGCAAAGAGACTAAGGAGTAAGATTAATTCAGAAGGTTTAAAGAGGAAGAGAGGTGATCAGGAAGGGAAAAACGGAAACCATTAAGTATGGTGTCGGGGGCAGCCAGGCTTCCCAGGCGGCTCAGACGGTAAACAACCTGCCCACAATTGCAGGAGACCCAGGTTTGATCCCCGGGTCGGGAAGATCCCCTAGAGAAGGAAATGGCTACCAAGAGGAGCCTGGCAGGCTACAGTCCACAGGGTCACAAAGACACAACTGAGCTCCTAACATTTTCACTTTCACTGGGGGCTCCCAGAGCAGGGTCATGGGTCCAGAACACAAAAAGAGGATGAGCCAGTAGGCAGTCTCTGCTGCTTCTAATCAGCCACATCAGGCCATGCCACACACGCCGACCCTCCACCCAAGGGGGAACAATTCAAATAAAAGGAATGAAAGATGCTTACTCCCACCAGGTGCCAACTGTTAAGGAAGTAAATATAGATCAGAATCTTCCTCAACCTCCCCCTCCAAAGCCATGCCTACACCACCAGTCCATCAGAACTGCTGTCGATTATTCTCAGTTCTGGAATCTCACTGATCACTGTTAGATCATCCATCATTCACCATGTTATCTTCTTTGATTACTTGTTAATGGTGTGTCTCCCACACTAAAGAATAGACTCATGGGAGCAGGGAATGTATAGGTTTTTCCCTAAAGAGTCCTACAGAGTGCCTAAAGTCCTACATAGTCAGACCTCAAACTATACATTTATTGAATTGAAACACTAAGAATGTATTACCAAAATACAAGAGATGAATGTCCTGAAAAAATATTTTTAAAGAATTAACAGTTTTATTCTTGGGAGAGGGTGAGGTAGATTAGAAAAGGATGTGTGTGTGTGTGTGTGTGTGTGTGTGTGTGTGTGTCACTCACTTGTGTTTGACTCTGCGATTCCATGGACTGTAGCCTGCCAGGTTCCTCTGTCCATGGGGATTCTCCAGGCAAAAATACTGGAATGGGTTGCTATGCCCTACCTCCAGGGGATCTTCCCAATCCAGTGATTGAACCCAGGTTTCCCACATTGCAGGCGGATTCTTTACTGTCTGAGCCCCCAGGGAAGCCCTAGAAAAGCATATACCTAAGCAAAACCATGATTCCGGCAAAGTCTGAAGTGACCATTATCCGGTTTCTTGTCTTCTTCCTCTTTTCAGTATTATTCTTTAACTGTCTCCTGGTCCCACCCAACCATGACACTGTTTATGTATTGGTCCCTGGTGGCTCAGAGGTTAAAGCGTCTGCCTGCAATGCAGGAGACCTGGGTTCGATCCCTGGGTTTGGAAGATCCCCTGGAGAAGGAAATGGCAACCCACTCCAGTATTCTTGCCTGGAGAATCCCATGGACGGAGGAGCCTGGTGGGCTACAGTCCATGGGGTTGCAAAGAGTCGGACACGACTGAGCAACTTCACTCACTCCCATTCACTCATCTGATAAAATGTGTCAAAAAGAAAGTTGATGTGTCACCAATTCCCAACAGTGGATTTGCTTGATATTTTAAAATCTAGAGGGAGAACAAACTAAAGGAATACATTTTTAAAGGAAGAATTGTGTACACTGGGCACCTGCCTAGGAAGGGTAGTGAGGGAAGTGGGGCTTCTCCAGCCCTCCTCATCAAAATATGCAGAACCGCCTGCCCTAGGAAGCAGGTCCTCCTACCGTACAGCACAAGGAAGTCTGTTCAATGTTATGTGACAGCCCGGATGGGAGGGGAGTTTGGGGAGTTGCTGGTCTTAGACTATGACATACATACTTAAGACACACATATATATGTATGGAGAAGTTGCTCCGCTGTGTACCTGAAACTATTAGAACATTGCTAACTGGCTATACTCCAATAAAATAAAAAGTTGAAAAAGAAAGTAAGTCCTATGTTTTCGCTCATGCACCAGGAAAAAAGTGGGCTAAGTCACAAAGAAATACAACAGACCAAAATCATTTCTTAAATGGTCAAAGTCACCAATAATAAAAAAAATTAAAACAAGATACCAATTTTTGTCTATTATATTTGCAAAGATTTCTGAAAGACAAAACCAATACTGGCAAAAATGTTTTTTTTTTTAAAAAAAAGATCTACAGATTCAACTTGTGAAAGTAGAAAAAGATACAAACTTTCTGAAGGGCAATTTGGGTATACAAAGCCTTAACAAAAAAGCCAGAATAAATAAGGAAATTTGTGTGTGCGTGTATGTACATATGTATATACACTTTGACAAAAGAATTCAATTAGGGGAATTTTGAGTGAGTAGAGATCAGAAATGCTGCTCAACATCCTATAATGCACAAGCAGCCCCTCACAACAAAAAATAACCATGTCCAAAACATCAGTTGGGCTGAGGTTGAAAAACTGCCCTATGACATGTGATGCAAGAGAAGGCAGGGAGGAAGTACAATGCCTTTTATAAGCTCGTCTTGGAAATCGCACTTTGCCACTTCTGACACATTTTATTCATTAGAAGTAAGCAGGTAGGGACTTCTCTGGTGGTTAAAAACCCGCCTTCCAATGCAAGGGAAAAGGGGTTCCATCCCTGGTTGGGGAACTAAGATCCCACAGGCCAAGAGACAATTCAGCCCACAAACCACAACTAGCGAGCCCACATACTGCAACTGCTGAGACCATCACAGACAAAAAACAAAAGTAAGCAGCTAAGTACAGCCCACCTTCAAGAAGAGAGCCTAACTCCTCCAAATTTCCTTTGCAGGAAAGAAAAGCAAATAACTTGCGGACATAGTCTAAAACCAGCATATCCTGTCCTTCAGATGCAAATTATATATGTTGATCTCACATGCAAAATACACTCATCCCCTTTTAGACACACCCTCTTTGAGTCCAAGCTGGCAATGTTTATTCCAATCCAGTTCTTCAAAAAACTTCGCAGGTCTCCTATGAATCTTATTCAGTCCACATCATTATTCAAGAGCCAGAGCCTCAAATCTCTCTACAATAAGCCCTTCGCAACCTTGAGAGTCTGCTGAAGGACAACACCCTCCAATCTCTTAGATGCTCCATTGTTTGATTAAAACTGTGAGGCAAACTAAAAATTTCATTAGAATTTTGTCTGCCTAAATGTACTCTGAAGCGTCATCTTTGATCTTTATGGGATCTTAACAAGGGATTTGACAATAACATCCTTGGATTTATCTTTAGACCATGTTTTCCTGGCTGTGTCCTTTATGTGTCCTTTTGGATTTAATCTTTGCTACAAATCATTTCTTAATTTAAAGATCAGTTGTCAAGTGAGAGGCCAGGAGTTTTCAAAACCATGAAGTCCTGATTGTTTTTAACTGTCTTTTTGGCTTAACTTGCATTTTACTATTAGCAGCAAGAGACCAGGCAATACCTTTAACACTCTGTATAAAAATTTCCTGAGACATCACCATTCATCAGGTGCTGTTCTACTTTCCATGTTACTTCGGGTGACAGTGTGGATAAACCTCCTGCTATTGCATTACAAGGGTCTTCCCAGGTGGCTCAGTGGCAGAGTATCCACCTGCCAAGCAGGAGACACGGGTCTAATCCTTGGGTCAGGAAGATCCACTGGAGAAGGAAATGGCAACCCACTCCAGTATTCTTGCCTGGGAAATTCCTTGGACAGAGAAGCCTGGTGGACTTCAGTCTGTGGGGTCACAACGAGTCAGACACAACTTGGTGATTAAACCACCACTGCAGAAAAAGGAGAGCAGTTCTCCCAATTTCCAATTGTATTTGCCTCATTTTCCTGCTAGTCTTTACCCACAGCCTCCTCAAAGTCTGTGGGGTTTCTGCTAACAGTCTCTTCAAAATTCTTCTAGTTTCAACCTATTTCTCAATTTCTTCTGCCTTCCACATTTTACACTTGTTATAGCATCCTACTTCCAGGGACAAAAATCTGTTATCTATTGCTACATAACAAATAATCCCTAAGTTTAATGGTTTAAAACAACAAGCATTAGAGTCATTTCTATGGGTTAGGAATTCAGAAACCTCTTGACTGGGTGATTCGGGCTCAGTATCTCTCAGATGGTTGCAGTCAGGATGTCAGAAGCCTTGCAGTTGCATCTGAAGCTTAATGGGGCTGGAGGATCTCTCCAAGATGTCTATTTGCAAAAGACTTCATTTCCTTGCCATACGGGCCTTTCCTCACAACATGGTAGCTAGTTTATCCTAGAGCAAGTGACTCAAGAGAGAACAAGGAGAAAGCCACAATGTCTTTTATGATTTAGTCTCAGAAGCAACAATTCATCACTTCTCCCACACTCTATTCCTTAAAATCAAGTCTACACAGCCCACACTCAAGGGAAAAGAAATTAGACAATGCATTTTGAAGAGAGGGTATCAAATAATTTGTGGACCTTTTTTGGAACAGACACCGTCCCCCCAAATCAGAGAGTCCTTGGGATTTTTCTATTAAAATCTCATATCTTAGAGCTGATGAACTGAGAGAAAGAAAATAAATGATCCTTTAATTTGCTGAATTAAAATACCATTTGTTGCTAAGACTGATGAAGCCAGGCAATGATTTATGAGCAAGCTTTTACATTTCTTTTTTTTGGTATACAAAACTTGATTACTATTGTGCTTTCATCATCAAAATTCATGAACTTGGTCTTTCCTTCTTGCCTTTGAATAAAGCCAAAAGAGTGACAACCTTAAAGCAGACTCCAGGAATGTCACCAACAGCATGACCTTTGCAACCAAATCCAGCACCAGAACTTCATCATTTTCCTCAATAAAATTCAAACAACCATCATTGGGTACAAAAGGAGTGATTTTTTTTTTTTGCCATTCCTGATTAGCTGAACCCTGACACACTTCCTGATGGCAGAATGTGGCTGTTTGGTTTTAACTCCTACTTTTTGCAGCACAATTCCCTTAGCATGAGAAACACCACCAAAAGAGTTGGCCTTCAGGGCTGTGCCCAAATGGGCTTTCTTGTATTGTTTATCATGCTACTTCTCATCGGTGGCTACGGAGCTTCCTGGCAGTACAAAGACCGTGATACTTGCCTGTCCTGCAGGGCCACGGGCCTGAGCAAAAGAGCTACATTTCTTTATATATTCTGGGATGCTGAAATTATTTTATAATAAAGAATTACTAATAGCCAGAGAAAGACAGAGATCAGAGATGAAGGAAAGGGGACTGAGAGCAAAGGAGTGAGAGGGAACCTTTAATGTTGTTAGAAATATTCTGTATTTTGATGGTGGTGGTCACATGATTTCATACATTGTTAAATATAGAAGAATTATACACTTAACACGGATGACTTTTATTATATGTAAACTGTATCTTCATAAAACAAATTAAAAAAAAATTTTTTAATACCATTTGAATTCACAGCTTTGCAAAGTCTCTTATGTGAAGGCAGAGTATTGATGGGAAACAGTGAGACCCTAAATGCTGAACTGTGACCATATGGGAATGTTCAGATGGCTTCACGTTCCCTCGCTTCCCAACCCTATGAAAATATGTTGCTTGGATCTCCTGTTGCAGGGAGTACAAGTGACTGATGGACCCAGCTGCTACCCCTCAGGATCTTTTACCCTCTCACCAAGGTCGTGCTCTCTTGGGCTGCTCCCAGCCAATGACTGAGCATGCAGACCTACCAAGGCAGGCCTATTTTAGCAAAATGTGAGACTCCTCCTCTTGTCAACCTGGACTTGAGGTCTCCCCATTGGCCTGGCCAAACCTTTACTTGAATTGTGCTGGAGTCAAAATTCTTCCTACTCAAGTCTTCTTTTTCCTTCCCTCTTTCCTTCCGCAGGGAATCACACATGCATCAGAATCTAAAGACTCTCCCTGTGGTCTCCTACTCCCAGCCCCAGTAAATCTCTCAAACGTCTAATGCCATTTTGTCATTTACTCCTTGGTAGACCCAATGGACAAGGCTTTGAGCAAACCCTGGGAGACAGTGAAGAACAGGGAAGCCTGGCGTGCTGCAGTCCATGGGGTCGCAAAGAGTTGGACACGATTTGGTGACTGAACAGCAATAAAGACCCAAATGAATACAGCCTTCCTTGTCAGATAATTTCTCCCTACTCTCCTGTGTGGTGAGGTTTTCCCATGTTGCATGAAGACTCCTAAAATGGTTTTTGTGGAAATAACCCGGAAGGAGGTTGGGGTAGACAATTCTTTTTATTCTTCACCCCTAACACCCTCCCCCCACCCGCGGCCACTACCATCAGTAACATGCTAGAGACAGTTTATCCCAGCTCACAAAAGCCAATTATTAAATTTTCAAGAATTTAGTGAGCTGGTTGTTAAACACAGTCATTAGTAACACTTAAGGGGACTTCCCTGGTGGTCCAGTGGTTAAGAATCAACCTTGCAATGCAAGGGACTCGGGTTCCATCCCTGGTCAGGGAACTAAGATTCCCACATTGGGCAGAGCGACTAAGCTCACATGCCGTAAGTAGGGAGTTCATGGGCCAAGATGAAAGTTCTGCATGATGCAACAAAGATCCCACATGCTGCAACTAAGACCCAATGCAGCCAAAAATAAAATAAATAAAAAGTTCAAACTTAAATACACTTACAATTAAAATAAATTATATTAAAGCCAAATTGAAACTGTAATCAAAAATCTCCCAGCAAACAAAAGCCCAGGTCCAGACGGCTTCACAGCTGAATTCTACCAAAAATTTAGAGAAGAGCTAACACCTATTCTACTCAAACTCTTCCAGAAAATAGCTGAGGAAGGGAAACTTCCAAACTCATTCTATGAGGCCACCATCACCCTAATCCCAAAACCTGGTAAAGACCCCACAAAAAAAGAAAACTATAGGCCAATATCACTGATGAACATAGATGCAAAAATCCTTAACAAAATTCTAGCAATCAGAATCCAACAACACATTAAGAAGATCATACATCATGACCAAGTGGGCTTTATCCCAGGAATGCAAGGATTCTTCAATATACGCAAATCAATCAACGTAATACACCACATTAACAAACTGAAAAATAAAAATCATATGATTATCTGAATAGATGCAGAGAAAGCCTTCGACAAAATTCAACATCCATTTTTGATAAAAACTCTCCAGAAAGTGGGAATTGAAGGGACATACCTCAACATAATAAAAGCTATATATGACAAACCCACAGCAAACATTATCCTCAATGGTGAAAAACTGAAAGCATTTCCCCTAAAGTCAGGAACAAGACAAGGGTGCCCACTCTCACCACTACTATTCAACATAGTTCTGGAAGTTTTGGCCACAGCAATCAGAGCAGAAAAAGACATAAAAGGAATCCAAATTGGAAAAGAAGAAGTAAAGCTTTCACTGTTCGCTGATGACATGATCCTCTACACAGAAAACCCTAAAGACTCTACCAGAAAACTACTAGAGCTAATCAATGATTACAGGAAAGTTGCAGGATATAAAATCAACACACAGAAATCCCTTGCATTCCTATACACTAATAATGAGAAAATAGAAAGAGAAATTAAGGAAACTATTCCATTCACTGTTGCAATGAAAACAATTAAATACTTAGGAATATATCTACCTAAGGAAACAAAAGACTTGTACATAGAAAACTATAAAACACTAGTGAAAGTAATCAAAGAGGACATGAATAGATGGAGAAATATACCGTGTTCGTGGATTGGAAGAATAAATATTGTAAAAATGAGTATACTACCCAAAGTAATTTATACATTCAATGCAATCCCTATCAAGCTACCAACAATATTTTTCACAGAACTAGAACAAATAATCTCACAATTTGTATGGAAATACAAAAAACCTCGAATAGCCAAAGCAATCTTGAGGAAGAAGAATGGAACTGGGGGAATTAAGCTGCCGGACTTCAGGCTCTATTACAAAGCCACAGTCATCAAGACAGTATGGTACTGGCATAAAGACAGAAATATAGATCAATGGAACAAAATAGAAAGCCCAGAGATAAACCCACGCTCCTATGGACACCTTATCTTCGACAAAGGAGGCAAGAATATAAAATGGAGAAAAGACAGTCTCTTTAACAAGTGGTGCTGGGAAAACTGGTCAGCCACTTGTAAAAGAATGAAACTAGAACACTTCCTAACACCATACACCAAAATAAACTCAAAATAGATTAAAGATCTAAATGTAAGACCAGAAACTATAAAACTCCTAGAGGAGAACGTAGGCAAAACACTCTCCGACATAAATCACAGCAGGATCCTCCAAGACCCACCTCCCAGAATATTGGAAATAAAAGCAAAAATTAACAAATGGGACCTAATTAAAATCAAAAGCTTCTGCACAGCAAAGGAAACTCTAAGCAAGGTGAGAAGACAACCTTCAGAATGGGAGACAATAATAGCAAATGAAGCAACTGATAAAGGATTAATCTCCAAATTATACAAGCAGCTCCTGCAGCTTAATTCCAGAAAACTAAGTGACCCAATCAAAAAATGGGCCAAAGAACTAAACAGACATTTCTCCAAAGAAGACATAAAGATGGCTAATAAACACATGAAAAAATGCTCAACATCCCTCATCATCAGAGAAATGCAAATTAAAACCACAATGAGATACCATTTCACACCAGTCAGAATGGCTGCTATCCAAAAGTCTACATGCAATAAGTGCTGGAGAGGGTGTGGAGAGAAGGGAACCCTCTTACACTGTTGGTGGGAATGCAAACTAGTACAGCCACTATGGAGAACAGTGTGGAGATTCCTCAGAAAACTGGAAATAGAACTGCCATATGATCCAGCGATCGCACTCCTGGGCATACACACCGAGGAAACCAGAATTGAAAGAGACACATGTACTCCAATGTTCATTGCAGCACTGTTTATAATAGCCAGGACATGGAAGCAACCTAGATGTCCATCTGCAGATGAATGGATAAGAAAGCTTTGGTACATATACACAATGGAGTATTTCTCAGCCATCAAAAAGAATGCATTTGAATCAGTTTTAATGAGGTGGATGAAATTGGAGCCAATTATACAGAGTGAAGTAAGCCAGAAAGAGGAACATCAATACCGTATATTAACGCATATATATGGAATTTAGAAAAATGGTAACCTGAACCCTGTATAAGAGACTGCAAAAGAGACATAGGCATTTAGAACAGTCTTTGGGACTCTGTGGGAGAGGGTGAAGGTGGGGTGATTGGAGAGAGTGGAATTGTAGCATGTATATTATCATAAGTGACCAGTCCAGGTTCGACGCATAAATTTTCCTCTGTTCAAAAAAAAAAAAAAAGACATTTTCAAGTGCATATTTATACATACATTCACATATGACATTTATATGTAATATATTTGTTTAGTTATGTATTATGCACTAGATAAAAGTTTACATATATTTAATTATATATCATATATAAAATGGACTTCCCAGGTGGCGCTAGTGGTAAAGAACACGCCTGCCAATGCAGGAGACTTAAGAGACGCTGGTTTGATCTCTGGGTTGGGAAGATTCCTTGGTGTAGGACATGGCAACCTACTCCAGTGATCTTACCTGAAGAAATCCCCATGGACAGAGGAGCCTGGGAGGCTACAGTCCATAAGGAAAAAAATAAAATAAAATAAATTATATTAAAGCCAAATGGAATTAAACTCAAAAATTCATCATTTCCTGGCTGTTGACCCCTTCTTTGTTAGCATCTACGCTCCTGAGGTTATTCACATCTGTTACACTTGGGAGTTGGAAAAAACATATAATGATGTGCTACACGCACTACTCTGGATTTTGGAGGCCAGATTTAGATGTGCTGTTTCAGCTCATTTCTTTAGTAATCTGAGAGGCTGCCAGCTTGGAGGGTGGCCTGAAGTGAGAGGAGGCTTTCAGATGGTCCAGAAATCTCTGCCCTCTGACCCGGAGAAGCCAGAATGCTTGAAGCACCTGTGGCACAGAGTGCTGCTGAATGGAGCTTTGGCACGGCCAGAAAGGCCAGTCAGAGCTCAGGCCCCCAGGGCTTTGCAGCTGAGCTGTGAGCTCTGTGGCATGTAACCGCTCTCCTTTAGAAGAACCAATCTCAGCTTGTTGCTTGGCACCGGCTCATACAGCAGCCTGATCATGAGACCTTAGGTAACCAAGCGACTGGTGCTCATCGTCAACTGGGGGTCATCTGATCCCCTAAGCCATAAAGTCAGCTAACATTTAGTGCGTGCACACTGTGTGCCAGGCTCCGCTCTAAGCACTTTACTGCTAACATTCCTTTTAATCCCCACTCCAATTCTGGGAGATGGTACTGTTATTATTGCTACCATCCCTACGTTAGACGAGAACACTGAAGCAGAGAGGGGATAAGCAGTTTGCCCCATAGTCAAACACTAATAAGGAGTGAGCTGGGTTTGAATCGAGGCTCTCCAGCTCCAAAGTCCACAGATTTAATTACCAAATTATATTGCTTCTCATAATCAGGTGACAGTTTTCTATTTAGGACTGGGTTTGACCAGAAATTGAAGACACAGTGTGCCCACTCCTACCATACTGCCATCTTCCTCACCCTATACGTCTCACCTGGGGATGTTCTTTAAGTCCGGGTAACGAAACAGACAACCTCCGCAATATGATGGCAGCAGCCACAGGTGAACTGCCTTGACGCTCTAGCCCAACTCAAGGGCGGCCCTGAAGAACAGCTGAGAAGAGGAATTTTTGAGCAGACAGAAATGTAAGCGTTTCATCCTGTTGACCACTTTGTCTGAAAGGAGAAATGGCCTGAGGAGCATGTGTCACCAATTAATGGTCAGCAGCTGATGGCTTAGCTTAGAAGCCAGAGACTTGGAGGGATCATGAGTGCAGGGCTGGGGACAAGGAGGTTTGGGAGAAGAGGTGTACAGGGGATTGCACAGAATGGATCCAGAGTATGAGGGGATTTGGTTCTTTGTGACTATGCACCCAAAGGACTCCCTATAGAGGAAGCACTCAATAATCAAGGGAAAAGTTTAACCTAGCCTCTGCATGCCAGCTCCCTTCTTTCTCCAAGAGCACCAATGTTGCCCAGAGATGGCATAAGCAAAGTGGGCATGGAGGCAGAAATGCAGGCTCTGGATGCAATATCTTAAATTCCATTCACTAAGGCTGATCTAGCTACAGCTTTTGCGGAATAGTTGTCTGGCAATTAAAACCAAACTTAAGTCCCTGATATAAATTAGGCTTGAATATAACAAAGTCAAGAACAGTGTGTCCAGGGAAATAAGTGAATTCTCTCCAGACCACCCCCAACACCTCCTCCACTCAACACTTGAAAGTCAGAATTATGGGACTGAATGCCAAAATCCTGCCCCAGCTTGCCTAGTACAACTGGATGCCTCCTCCTCTGGGCTTGCAAGCTGAGCAGCTCTCCCTTCGCGTCTCCCATGGGCTACAATGCGGGAATGGATGATGAGCTGAAACATCAAGGGAGTCTGGGAAAAGTGGCGTTCCTAGAATAGCAACTAATTCTGGAATAGGATTTGCTTTCCTGCCTAACAAACTTCTGCCCACACCAACATTCACAGACGTCCTGAATGCTTAATCACCACTGTGGGATCCCACTCAACACTGAAACTCATCTCACAGCGATAGGCTGACACTACGGGTTCACTGCTTCTCTCATGTACTGCATCACCCTAACATGTCTGGACACATAAAAACTCATTTACAGCTACAGGTTATCGAAATGGGACCATGACAGTCCCAGAGGATGAAAGGTCATCCATCAGCCAGAGATTTTGGATCTGAAGACACATACAGTAACTGATAAAACTTTGAGAACCAATATCCTTTTTGCATTTTTTTTTTTTTTTTGACCGCACCACGTGGCTTGCAGGAGATCCGCAACCAGGGATTGAACTCAAGCCCCCTATATTGGAAGTGTGGAGCCAACCAACACTAGACCACCAGGGAACTCCTCAATATCCTTTTAATAAATTCCTTTTGATTAAATTATCTAGAGAGAAAGATCTAGAAAGATGCATTCCAATGACTAAAGAGTGGTTATTGCAGACTCTACAGAAATTCTTTGTATTTTTTAATGTTCTTTTTGCTAGTCTATATTTATTTCCTAATTTTCCTAACATAAGCATTAACATTTTTAATAAAAATATTTTTGAAATTTAATTTTAAAAATGTTATCTTGAGTTTCCATTAAACTTTATAATCCATGACCTTATGAGTACACATTTATTATCAAGACTAACATGCCAAAAAATGGGGAAAAATCCTCAGTAAGCTGAATTCAAATGAAAGAAGATTATATTGTAAAGAAAAAGTAAAGGACGTATTCATTGAAAGCAGGGGAAATAATACTCTGGAAAAATGCAAGAAAGTAATTCAGCTTTTGTAAGGTTTTATTTATTTTTACAAATAGTTGATATAACTAAGTAATATTGACAATGCTACAAAAGTGTTAGAATACCAAATATGAATATTGATCTCACAGTTGATAAGATATATAAAATATTGATTAGCTGAAGCAGAAGACCATTCTGAAATGTTTACAAGTAGTAGTTATAAATTTTATGGGGGTTGCCAAGTCAAAGTTGTACATTTGTGGGGGGAAATTCATCATAAATTTTGTTTAATGTTTAACAAGAAAGAAATAGCTAAGTAAATGAAAACTGTCTAATCATCTTCCCAAGATTCGTCTATGCTTGAGTTATTTTATAGGACTCTGGTTACACTCACGTTTACATTCCATCTTCATATATATCTTCTCAAGGAACTAAAAAAAGAAAAAAGATCAGAGAAGCTAAAACTGGCAAATGAAAATTGTACAGTCTGGTCAGAACCACTACCATACCTGAATTCACAATCTCCTACTCTCCTGTATATCCTTATAGTACTCAACATCTGATGTTGATGACTAGACCATGCTAGATGGTGGACTTTGGAAAGCAGCTGCATATCCTCAGAAATGCCTAGATTAATTCACACTCATTTTATGGCTAACTCCAGCTCATTCCCAGCTCAGCACAGCCTGTACTGCTCATCTCTGCTATTAAAGGCCTGGACCTCTGTGTAGCTGAGGGAATGAAGCTGTCAGTAACGCACAGAGCAGTTAATCCAGAAGCAGATACTGGAATGTGTAAGTGCCTATGCTCATGTAACATATATAAATGTGTATATACACAGTGTACATAGAAATTAGGGGAGTGAAAAGAGAATAAATGCTCACATATAAATTTAAACAATGACTAGTGAACTCCGGGAGTTGGTGATGGACAGGGAGGCCTGGAGTGCTGTGATTCATGGGGTTGCAAAGAGTCGGACACGACTGAGCGACTGAACTGAACTGAACTGAACTGAAAGGACTATATATATATATATAATTTACCGTAATAGAGTTCCTCCTCTCTTTTAGTTGAAATCTTACTGATAAAATCAAGGATATAAAATATAAGAAAAGGAGAAAATGTTCAAGGGTTTTGACACGCAGGTGTGAACATGCGACTCAGCTATAGCCAGGGACATCATCTCTCTGCCGTTGATGTAGCTGAAAGAGTAGCCAGTGATTCAGGCATGCTTCTTTTTGCCCAAAATTGAATTAAATGTTCATCAACAGAATGGATTAAATGAACAGGAGACAAAGCAAAATGAAAAAACAAATCTTTTGCCACTAAGAATATTCAGAAAAACTATGAGTCATCATAATATCAAGATACCCAGTTACAACATATATATATATACACACACACACACACAAACACACAATCTCCTTGGCAAAAATATATATTAATATGTCTGCATGTATATATATATATACATATACACATAATTATATTTAAGCTGAATATAAGTTTGCGTGTATTATATAATCATCTATACAATTATATAATCACGTAAAATATATAAGCGTATTTTATATATTATATATAAATATACTTATGTAGGCTGTATATGCAAATGAGGCAGTTATTATAAATACATAAATGTGCATGAGTACATTACTACATCTAGTAGGCCTATAGGTGATACTCAGAGTTAAAGGATAGATTTCATTCCTAGTTCTATAACAGAGTCTTTTAGCCCATTGGTCTGTCACACAGTAGACTTTTCCCTCACATCGCCTGATTTAACTCTGAATCAGTCTGTATTTGAGCTTGATCAAAATACCTATTTGCCAGTGTTTTGTTGTTTAGTCGCTCAGAGGTGTCTGACTCTTGCGACCCCATGACTAGCCCGCCAGGCTCCTCTGTCTATGGGATTTCCCAGGCAAGAATACTGGAGTGGGTTGCATTTCCTTCTCCACCTTTTGCCAGTCAGTATAGGTTATTGTTTGTTCTCTCACTCTTGGAAAAAAGAAATCCAGTATCCTAGTTCCAGGAAAGCCTACAATCTTGGCTGCACAGCCTCCTAAAGACTCCTCGGGCCGAGTGGGCACAGGGGACGCTGGACAAACTCAGAACTTATCAGCCATGACTCAGGCCCCAGGCCGGCCGGCTTCCTGCCGTGGTGACAGCATGGTCTGGGAACAGAGCCCCAGGCTACTGGCCCTCCTGCTCAACAATCTGCTCTACCAGCCTCCAGCCCCACTCTTGTCATCTTCCAGGAGAGTCTCCACACGGTAGGCAGCAGGGGCAGCTGCACAGGCTCACGGAGGGGGCAACACAAAGTGAGAAAAAGACAGAAGAGCCCTCAGGGATGCCCGGGAAGTGACCTTTTGGCCTAGTCTGCATCCTCCTGTACCCTGCATTGTTGTTCAGTTGCTCAGTCGTGTCTGACTCTTTGCAGCCCCATGGACTGCAGCACACTAGGCTTCCCTGTCCATCACCATCTCCCGGAGCTTGCTCAAACTCATGTCCATTGCATCAGTGATACCATCCAACCATCTCACCCTCTTCTCCTGCCCACATATAGCACAATAGTAGTACTGTGACTCCCAGCTCCAGTTGGTCCTGACCCTAGCACGGCTCCTTGACCTTAGAAGTGTAAGTGAGGGAGACTTAACATTCCTGGAGTTTTTAGCAGCAGCCTCTCGCCCTGCACACAGATCCCTTTCATTTGGTCCCATTAAAGCCAAACCCAAGGAAGGTGAGTCAACAGGAAGCAAACAGGCAGAATGAAAAGGGCAAAACAACAAACGCCATCTGTGCGCCCCTGTCTGGGGCAAGCATGCCCTTTCTCCAGGGCTGAGTCCTGGTGTGTGCCTGGAAAAGAAGTACTTCATCAGGGCACTGACCCCTTTCCCATTAGAACTGTGAGCCCCTAAGTGGGTCTCTCCGAAATGACCCTTTACTCACACTCGGCATCCTGTAGCCCCTGCTCAGAATAAAATCCTTAAAGGCAACAGCTCCATGAAGGTCCGCAAGTAACTCCTCCTGAAAGAGGGTCCACAGTTTAAAAAACAGTCAGCTGTCAGAAGCTTCATGTCATACTTGTCCTAATTAAAAGCACTGAGCTCTTTATCAAGTACCTCATTTTAAACTATTTCCTTCTCATTTAGGAATATGTGTATAAATAATGTTCAGAAGTTGATGACTACAAAGGTTTTCAAAAGATACCCAACTTTCCTTTCCCTGGTCTTTTTCTTACTCTTGTATTAAGGACAAGCAACACATTTTATCAATTAGATAATTATTGACCTAGGATGTCTAGACTCTATTTGAGATTAATAATTGTGATACTGTCATTTATAATATGCTATGCTATGCTTAGTCACTCAGTCATGCCTGGCTCTTTGCGACCTCATGGACTATAGCCCACCAGGTTCCTCTGTCCATGAGGATTCTCCAGGCAAGAATACCAGAGTGCATTACCATGCCCTCCTCCAGGGGACCTTCCCAACCCAGGGATCGAACCCAGGTCTTCTGCATTGCAGGTGGATTCTTTACCGTCTGAGCCACCAAGGAAGCCCGTGATTTATAATAAGAAATATGCATTTGGTCTTCTTCTCATTCTTGGCACAGAAGTCCTAAAAGCCTTGAAATTTCTTAAGTGATAAAAGCCACAGAGGTGAGTTTTTCTTTATTTATAACAACCACCTTTCAGCCATGTCAGAGTTTATCTACACGAGGTCTTTTTGGAAACCCCCTAGATAGCTACAAGATGGGAGTGGGTTGCCAGGGAAACCAACCATGCACTTTCAGCTCCAACCCCAACCTCCTGGGCGGGGAGAAGAGCTGGAGTTGAATTAATCAGGAACAGTCAGTAATGTAATCAATTAAAATCGCTCAGTCATGTTCGACTCTTTGTGACATCACGGACTGTAGCTCAACAGGCTCCTCTGTCCATGGAATTCTCCAGGCAAGAATACTAGAGTGGGTTGCCATGCCCTCCTCCAGGGGATCTTCCCAACCCAGTGACTGAACCTGGCTCTCTTGCATTGGGGGCAGATTCTTTGCCATCTGAGCCACCAGGGAAGCCCAGTATAATGAAGCCTCTGTACAAATCTAAAGAAGGGGATTTGGCAAGCTTTCAGGTTGGTAAGGATGTGAAGGTACCTGGGGAAGGTAAGGGAGCTCTGAGTCCTGCCCACATACCTTGCCCTGTGCATCTTTTCCATTTGGCTGCTTTTGAAAGTACCTCTTTATAATAAACAGGTAATCTTACTAGATTGTAAGTAAACTGTTTTCCTGAGTTCTGTGAGCTGTTCTTACAGACGATCAAACCCAAGTAAGGGAGTCATGGGAACATTTGATTTATAGCCGCTCAGCCAGAAGCATGGGTGACAACCTGGACTTGAGAATGGTATTTGCAGTGGAGGCAGTCTTGGGGTCTGAGCCTTTAAAATGTGGGATAGGATGCTGTCTCCAGTTAGGCAGTGTCAGAATTAAGAATCAGAAAACTGCTTGGTGTGGGGAAAAAAAAACCTCAGCACATTTGCTGACCAGAATTGAGAGTGGTAGAGGAAGAAATGGGAGTGTTTTCCTCTCAGTATATATCTGCAAATTTTAGAATTAACTCCAAAGGGCATGATAATAAAAAAAAAAGATTTGATCTAGTCCCAATGTCTTCAGGGTATTCATGCATTCATTTGGTTTTTCTTCAATTTATTTGAATTTAAAATCTTGATGTAGAAGTTTTTATCATTATAATTCAGTTCTTTAAGGCCATTTCACTTTCCAAATGAATTCAATCAAGAATAGTCAAAACTCGTGTTTCCCGCAAGACAGCCATGCCCTCATGGTGACTGGCCGTAACCAGCACATGACTGCATACATGACTTGTGAACTGAGGTCCACAGCCAAGTGGCATCACTTAAAGTACACAAGATACTCAGTCTTCAGGTATTACAAAAGTGTGATTTACAAAAATCATTACAGAACAATTCCATTGCTTTGAGTCCTTCCTGTGTCTAAACTGCCTGATAAACAGTCTTTTACTGTAATGGTTCTATAAACCACATTTCCAAAATTTAAGTATTATTTCTTTTTCATGAGCTGACTGTAACTATTATGACAAATGTCTTTACTGCCTTTCACCATTAAGATAAATCTTTTTTTTTTCAATTATTTAAGTTTTTAAGAATATGTTTCTTGGGACTTCCCTGGCGGTCCAGTGGTTAAAACGTCACCTTTCAATGCAGGGGGATGAGGGTTCAATCCCTGGCCAGGGAGTTAAGATCCCACATGCTTTGGGGCCAAAAAGCCAATACATAAAATAAAAGCAATATTGTAACAAATTCAATAAAGATTTTAAAAATGGTCCACATCAAAAAAATCTTAAAAAAAAGAATATGTTTCTTAAAAGAGAACTTCTAGACACCTTAATCAAAAGTTTCATTACTGTTTTTATTTTTAAATATTTAACTCATTGAGGATGTTCGGTTATTTTTTGAAAGTGAACTGGAACCGTTTTATGTCATATATTCAGTCAGTCAGTTCAGTTGCTCAGTTGTGTCCAACTCTTTGTGACCCCATGAACTGCAGCATGCCAGGCTTCCCTGTCCATACCCAACTCCTGCAACTTGCTCAAACTCATGTCCATCAAGTCAGTGATGCCATCTAACCATCTCATCCTCTGTCGTCCCCTTCTCCTCCTGCCTTCAATCTTTTCCAGCATCAGGGTCTTTTCCAGTGAGTCAGTTCTTTGCATCAAGTGGCAAAAGTATTGGAGTTTCAGCTTCAGCATCAGTCCTTCCAATGAATATTTAGGACTGATTTCCTTTAGGATTGACTGGTTTGATCTCTTTGCAGTCCAAGGGACTCTCAAGAGTCTTCTCCAACACCACAGTTCAAAAGCATCAATTCTTCAGCACTCAGCTTTCTTTCTAATCCAACTTTCACATCCGTACATGACTGCCAGAAAAACCATAGCTTTAACTAGATGGACATTTGCTGGCAAAGGAATGTCTCTGCTTTGTAATACGCTGTCTAGATTGGTCATAGCTTTTCTTCCAAGGAGCAAGCGTCTTTTAATTTCATGGCTACAGTCACCATCTGCAGTGATTTTGGAGCCCCCCAAAAATAAAGTCTGTCACTGTTTCCATTGTTTCCCCATCTATTTGCCATGAAGCGATGGGATCAGATGCCATGTTCTTAGTTTTCTGAATGTTGAGTTTTAAGACAGCTTTTTCACTCTCCTCTTTCACTTTCATCAAGAGGCTCTTTAATTCTTCTTTGCTTTCTGCCATAAGGGTGGTGTCATCTGAATATCTGAGGTTATTGATATTTCTCCCGGCAATCTTGATTCCAGCTTGTGCATTTCGCATGATATACTCGCAGGATGACAATATACAGTCTTGACGTACTCCTTTCCCGATTTGCAACCAGTCCGTTGTTCCATGTCCAGTTCTAACTGTTGCTTCTTGACCTGCATACAGATTTCTCAGGAGGCAGGTCAGGTGATCTGATATTCCCATCTCCTGAAAGAATTTTCCAGTTTGTTGTGATCCACACAGTCAAAGGCTTTGGCGTAGTCAATAAAGCAGAAGTAGATGTTTTTCTGGAACTCTCTTGCTTTTTCTATGATCCAGCGGATGTTGGTAATTTGATCTCTGGTTCCTCTGCCTTTTCTAAACCAGCTTGCACATCTGGAAGTTCTCGGTTCACATACTGTTAAAGCCTGGCTTGGAGAATTTCAAGTATTACTTTGCTAGCGTGACATGTGTTAAACTCACATAAATTTAGATAGGCAGCTCCAAAAACTGTATGACAAGAAACTCTGCCTAATATTATTTATTTTGAAGCTTATATATAAGCACCTTGGGCTCATAAATTTATGTCATGTTTCCCATTTGAAAACAAGAATTTCATACCCAGTTCTAGAAAAGATAAAATACTTTCTGCCTCAGCTTTCCAAGCAAAAGGAGGCAATTGATGAGTGACTTTTGAATAAATGAGTAGCCGTACTTTCATAGCATTTTACATTTTTGAAATGTTTTCACAGTGTTATCTGGGAGAAGTTTTGAATCTGCTGATCCAGAGAAGAGGATCACAAATATTCTCAGCAGAGTCCTGTATAAGCATTGCCTCAAAATTTCCAAAATTTCAGGACTATAGTGAGCATCTTCTTCCATTAGGTACTTGCTCACAAGAGATGGGCAGGCACAAAGCTAATCTACAGTAAAGCCAGAACATATCCTTATCATGTGTGTTTGTTGCTTTGTAACATCAAACAGAGCTTAACTCTTGTTCCTTTTCTCTCCGAGAGATCCTGCAACTCTGCTGAATGGCATAAAAGTAGTTTTTTTCTAATCACAATTTTAACATTCCTTCATTGCTGATTAAAAAAAAAACAAACACATTTTCACTCAAAGAGAACTCATGACATCATATCCATTCTCAATTGAGATGGTCCTACCAAGTCACACCACCCTTTGAACAACCAATTTATCCATGGACTCAAGAAGAGTAGGAGGACAATGAGTGGTTGCTCCATCTTTAGAGACATTGTGTCTACCATGAAGCTAGGAGATTTCAAGCCTTGCTTATTACATATTCCTCATAAAATGACTTGGCTTTCTCATTGTCAAATTCAATATGCAAGTTATAAGACTTTCAGCAGCCTCTGAATTATTCCAGAGACTCTGACTTCAATATGAGGTGGCAGCTGCACTAGGTCAGATGATCAAGTCTCAGCATACACACATACCTGCTTCTGTAGCTCCTTTTTAAAATTCTCATCTTGAGCTTTACATAAGACCTTGGGGTCAACCAAAGGTTCATCAGCTCTTTGCTTTTTCCACAACTTGGGGTTCAGATACCATGATCCATATCTCATCTTCACCCACTTTGGTTTATGAGGTTTCTGTACAAATAACATAATTCCAAATTTCATTAGTTTCTTTGGTTTGTCATTTCAATAAATCTAAAATTAAACTTGTGAAAATGGTAGCATTTATTTTAAGTTTATGCTTACTCCTTTCCAAGGCATTTTATGAAGTGTCAGTAGGCTTTGATTTTACAAACATGAAAAGTTTACAACTGAGAAAATAATGTGGTAGGTAAGCATGGCCTTTGATTTAGACAAACCTGGGCTCAAATCCAGCCCTCTCCAACTTAGTAGCTATGAGACCATGGACAAGTTACTCAAATTCTTCATTTGTAAAACAGAGATAATACTTATCTACCCCATAGGGTTATTGGGAAGAAAAAATGAAAGAACTATGTAAAACAGCTAGAAATCGAATATTTCAATAAAGGGTAATGACCTTCAACAATCCTCAATCAAGATAATGTTATTAACCTATTAGTCCAGCTCTGTGCTCAGCTTTGTAAATGGTATACTACTTTTGATCCAAATGCTATCCAACACCAATCTCTTGTCTCTTTAACTGAAAGAGAGAAAGGGGTGGAAGAAGAGATGTCGTCTTTCTTTCTTCCATGTCTCAGTGTTACAACAAAAAGAGAAACTTTTCTGGACAAATGAAAAGAAAGAAGATCTGCCTGGAGCAGACTGTAGGAAAGAGGATTCCCTGGAAATGAGCTTGAAAGATCTGTGGGTTGATGGGAATGTCCTAACATGGGGTTGTAGTGATGGCTGCACAATTCTTTAAATGTGAAATCACTGAATTGTGCACTAAAATGGGTGAATACCTCAAAAACACATGTGTAATGTAAAATGTTGACTATTTCAGTGTTATGAAATAAAGTCTTCATGTTGTTAAAAAAAAAATAAATGAAACTTTTCTTTCCTATTAACAAGCAAGAGAAACAAAGGAAGGAGTTAATAGCCATAGAAACAGCAAACCAAGTCTGTAAAAGTTAAGCAATTGCAGTTTTAACTGTTACTAATCTGTAGAATATGCAACTAAATTTGTCCTTCACAAAGTTAATTCCTTAATCACTTTCTGACTTGATGTGAACTGTATCCTTTATGTGAATTGCAGCCTGCATCTGGCATTTTCTCCCCCACACTCTCCTGTAATACTCCCCTGAAGCATTCTTCATTTCAGGAAGGTCACCAGTCGATAACTTTGAAGGAGAACAGATCCAGTTACTGAGCTTCCTGACGCCAGCTGTGGCCCTTTTGAAATTTTTGCAGAAGAAAGAAAAATACAAGACCTTCACTGTTTTCATCCTTATCACCTACCCTGGCTACAAGTCTTGATTCTAAGACCTCTCCCTACTCCCCAGGAAGGAGGGCACGGCTTCTGAGGCACTTGCCTCCCATGTTCCCTTTTTGCTTGGCAAAGAAATAAAGCTACTGTCTTTCCTCCAAAACTCTGTCTCCATATTTCTTTCTGGTATTGGTGCACAGAGGGCCAGTATTTTGGCAACATCAGGAGTTCATCTGTTAGTTCATAGCCCAGTGCTGTGATGCAATACCAGCTCATTGTCTCATCATGAAAGGAGGTTTAATGTTTGCATGGGACTAAGAGATATGAAACGCAAAGATCCTGCTCCTCCCTCTTCTCAGGCTTCCCTGGTGGCTCACATGGTAAAGAATCTGCCTGCAATGCAGGAGACTTGGGTTCAATCCCTGGGTTAGGAAGATCCCCTGAAGAAGGAATGGGTACCCACTCTAGTATTCTTGCCTAGATAAATCCATGGACTGAGTCCCTGGGGTCACTCATATCTAAACTATGAGGTGGAATGTGTGAGCCATTCTAGAGTCAAGCCAGAAACACTTGCCTGAAGAAGACGGGATGGGACCGAACACACAGGAGGGAAATCCCTTCTCAGAGCTGGATTCAGCATTATGATCTCCATTCCAAGCCTCCTGACCACTTTGTTATTTCTAGGGCACCAGTCACACTGCTGCCTCAGTGCCTTTGCATTCACTGTTCCCTCTCCATAATGCTTTTCCCCAAGACACCCACATGTCTCACTCCTTACCTATTTCAGGTCATCTTTTCAGTTGTGTCTTCCCTGACCACCCAGTTCAAAAACTGTAACCCCCGTCACAATACTGCTTGTCTTCTTTCCCTGACTCGTGTTTCTTAACAGCAGTTATTACCACTTGATGTGCTAAATATTTTCTTTTTTTCTTTGTGGCTGTGCTGGGTCTTTGTTGTTGTGAGCGGGATTTCTCTAGTTGCAGCGAGCAGGAGTTACTCTCATTGCAGTGGCCTCTCTTGTTCAGAGCATGGGCTCTAGGGCATGCTCTGGCTTCAGTAGTTGAGGTCTGTGGGCTCAGTAATTGCAGCTCTAAAGTGTAGCCTCAGTAGTTGTGGTGCGAGGGCTTAGTTACCCCACGGTATGAGGGATGCTCCAGGATCAGGGATCAAACCCATGTCCTCTGCATTAGCAGGTGGATTCTTAACCACTGGACCATCAGGGAAGTCCTAAATATTTTTCTGATTGCTTGTCTCACCTCCCACCTTCTAAAATGTAAGCATCTGAGACTGGCAGCTAAAACAATACTTAGGACACAATCGGTGCTCATTAAACATTTGTTGAATTAAAATTAGGTCTCGTAACAGGCATTACTGACATTTTGAGCTGGATAATTCTTTGTTGAGGGTGGGGGGAGGGTGCTGGCTTATGCATTGCAAGAGGTTCAGCAGCATTCCTGGTCTCAACCCACTAGATGTCTGTTGCTCTTTAGTTACTGAGTCCTGTCTGACTCTTTGTGACCCCATGGACTGCAGCACACCAGGCTTCCCTGTCCTTCACAATCTCCCTGAGTTTGCTCAAACTCATGTCCGTTGAGCCAGTGACACCATCCAATCATCTCATCCTCTACCACTCCTTTCTCCTCTTGCCCTCAATCTTCTGTGGGGAAAAAATTAGAGAATTTAAAGACATAGCAATAGAAACACAGAAAAGAGAATCAAAACTGAACAGAGCAGCTGTGATCTGTGAGACAACTTCATGCAACATGATTTACAAGTGATTGGAGTCATGGGAGGGGGTTGCAGGAAAAAAACATTTGACCATGTTATAGCCAAACTTTCCCCCAATAGTTTAAACCTATAAACTCATAGATCAAAGAAGAATAGTAAACCCCAAGCATAAAAAACATGAAGAACTAAATACCAATGTGTATAATAATCACACTACTCAAAAATCAGTGACAAAGGTAAGAATGACATAAGATTTAAACAACACAACCAAGATGACAGTGGGTGAAAACAAGAAACTTTTGAATCTAGAATTCTATACCCACAAAAATACCTTTTAAAATGAAGGCAGAATAAGGATAGCTTCAGACTTAGAAAAGCTGGGAGAATTCATTGCCAGCAGATGTACACTGGTAGAGTGTGACATGTGTATAAAGTTTAATCACTCTGTAGTGCCTGACCATTTATGACCCCATGGACTGTAGCCCGCCAGGCTCCTCCGTCCATGGGATTCTCCAGGCAAGAATACTGGAGTGGGTTGCCATTCCCTTCTCCAGGGGATCTTCCCGATGCAGGGATTGAACATGGGTCTCCTGCATTGCAGGCAGATTCTTTACAGTCTGAGCACCAGGGAAACCCAGGTAGAGAGGAGATATCAAAGGAAGGTGTTAAAGGAAGTCTCTCAGGCCGAAGGAAAATGATACCATGTGGAAATCTATTTGAACTTTTGCACAGTGATCCTCCATCTGCCAGTCAAAAGTTCGATTTTGGCAATAACCACCATGCTTTATAAAGCAGCATTTGTGCAATTATTTGTAAGTACAGGGACTTGAGCAATTTCATTCAGCCCAGATTCAGAACAAGCAGTGGTTCAGGCCCCATGTGCCTGAACCATGTGGATGTAATTTGCTTGCCCAGGATCATTTTATACTTTACACTTTAGAAAGATGAGTGGAAAACAGAAAATTTTAAATTAGTGACAGAATGCACAGTTTTCATAAATGTTATGCAACAGAGTCAAGGGTGGAAAACATCATGAGTGTAAAACTAGGTCAGCTGATTATGTTCAATTATAAATGGCAAAGTTATTGTGTCAAAAATATTGGAAAAATAGTATCAAACCTGGAGTAGGGAATGGCAGCCCACTCCAGTATCCTTGCCTGGAGAATTCCATGGACAGAGGAGCCTGGTGGGCTACAGTCCATGAGGTTCACAAAGAATCAGACACAACTGAGCAACTGAACACACACTTAGTATAAAAGACAGAGGGTAATTATTATCTTCACTTTCAGAGAAACAAACTGTATAACCTCCTCACCCCACAACTCCCACATAGGCACTGAAATCTGTTGTCGGACTGGCACAATTTGACTTGTATATATACAGTTGCACTAACACATTGTACAGAAAAGTTCTTAGGGGTTCATAGTACTTCCTTTTGGAACATAGCCTGTTTTTTCTACTGTTTCCTTGTTCTGTCTTCACAGGAAACTGGTGCTGGGAAACTGAGCAATTTGTTAATTATCAGGCAAGCATGTGGTCAAGAATGATGGTTTGTGGTCAAAAACACCACCATAAAAATTCAAGAATACTTTGGACAGGAACAGTGTCCCCAGTCACCGACTGCAGCATTTTACTCTTATAATTGTAAACACACATGTATAGTTGTACTGACTACTGGAATTTCAACATGTAAAACGCATGAGATAAGTTTCAACATATAAAACAAACCGATTGTTTCAACACATAAAACACATAAAAAGAACTAATGATTCTTCAGATATCACCAATAATGCTAAATGGCATGCCTTGTTTGTATAACTGACTTCGTCAGATGTATTAAATATTCACTCACTTAACACATTTATTTATTAGATTTTTTAACAAATATTAAACATCAAAGAATTTTTCAAGAATTTTACTGAAAATGGTCAGTGCCTTCTGAGGTACCCGAATTCAAGAACATTTAACATTTTGATATAATTTAATTTTCTTTGACTTCTCCCTTTTTTGCAATTACCTGTGGTTTCTGAAGTCTCTGCTCACAGTCTAGGTTCTGGAAAAACTGTGGTTCCTGCAGTTTATTTAGCCCACTCCTTTTCTTTAGCTCCAGAGGAACCTGGCTGGGTCTCATTGTGTGGAGCACGTTATCGCATGGTTTGCTCTGATAGTTAATGTCAAACTGTCTCAGGATAAACTCCTCATCAATGTTCAGGTTCCCCTGGAAGAATGACACAGGGCATGAGTCAAGGACAAATGTCGAAATGTTCCTTCTTCTTTCTTTAATCTAAAGGAGGTGTTTGGCCATGACTGGAGAAGAGAGAGGTAGTTTAGACA
This sequence comes from Moschus berezovskii, assembly GCF_049115385.1. Lineage (NCBI taxonomy): Eukaryota > Metazoa > Chordata > Mammalia > Artiodactyla > Moschidae > Moschus > Moschus berezovskii. The sequence continues at coordinate 100,580,076 of NC_142464.1, read as the reverse complement.
AGAGGTGGAAAACACTCTTGTAGGGGACAAGAAGGATTTGAGGTCTGGAGAGTTTTGTCAGTGCATTGAAACAACTTAGGACCTATAAGAAGCAGGGAGTCCTGAGGGAAATGATGGGGCTGTGGAAAATTCAGTCTGTTTGATCAAAAGCAAACATCTCTAACACGTTATAAGAGTGACATCTCTAGAGGTATTTTCCAGACACGTCTATAAATGTTAGTGTCTGTTCTGCCCACAGCCGTTATAAGGTTATAAGGGAAGCTGCCCTGTTTGGGATTCCTATTGAAGCCACGTTTTGTGCACAGAACAAACCTCCTTCTCTTCCCTCAGCCAAAACTGGGAGGAGCAGAGATGGGCACATTTAGAGCACCTAATCATCCATAAGGAACGCTGGGCTGGAAGAAGCACAAGCTGGAATCAAGATTGCCGGGAGAAATATCAATAACCTCAGATATGCAGATGACACCACCCTTATGGCAGAAAGTGGAGAGGATCTAAAAAGCCTCTTGATGAAAGTGAAAGAGGAGAGTGAAAAAGTTGGCTTGAAGCTCAACATTCAGAAAACAAAGATCATGGCATCTGGTCCCATCACTTCATGGGAAATAGATGGAAAAACAGTGGAAACAGTGTCAGACTTTGTTTTTTTGGGCTCCAAAATCACTGCAGATGCTGATTGCAGCCATGAAATTAAAAGACGCTTGCTCCTTGGAAGGAAAGTTATGACCAACCTAGATAGCATATTAAAAAGCAGAGACATTACTTTGCCAACAAAGATCCGTCTAGTCAAGGCTATGGTTTTTCCCATGGTCATGTATGGATGTGAGAGTTGGACTGTGAAGAAGGCTGATCGCCGAAGAATTGATGCTTTTGAACTGTGGTGTTGGAGAAGACTCTTGAGAGTCCCTTGGACTGCAAGGAGATCTAACCAGTCCATTCTAAAGGAGATCAATCCTGGGTGTTCATTGGAAGGACTGATGCTAAGGCTGAAACTCCAATACTTTGGCCACCTCATGCGACGAGTTGACTCACTGGAAAAGACTCTGATGCTGGGAAAGGTTGGGGGTGGGAGGAGAAGGGGACGGCAGAGAATGAGATGGCTGGATGGCATCACCGACTCGATGGACATGAGTTTGAGTGTACTCCGGGAGTTGGTGATGGACAGGGAGGCCTGGCGTGCTGTGATTCATGGGGTCGCAGAGAGTCGGACACGACTGAGCGACTGAAATGAAATGAACTGAATTGAATCATCCATAAGGGCTTCCCAGGTGGTTCAGTGGTTAAGAAAAAAAAAAACCCGCCTGCCAATGCAGGACCCACAGGAGACACGGGTTCAATCCCTGGGTCAGGAAGGTCCCCTGAAAGAGGAAATGGCAACTCACTTCAGTATTCTTGCCTGGAAAATCCCATGGACAGAGGAGCCTGGTGGGCTACAGTCCATGGGTTGCAAAGAGTCAGACACAACCAAGCACTCACGCAGCATGGAAACATCTGTAGGCTGATCATGGATGTATGATGTGGCTAAAAGATAGTTTACATTTGAAGGATAGTAGAATATAGCATCCCAAATGTGCCTCTGGCCCAAGAAGGGTTATTTTGAGCTGCTGATTTTGAGAAACAGCAAACAACACAGGAAACAATCTAGAAACAGAGTAGAAGTCTCACACTTTAAGTGAAATTTACATTAATTAAAAAAAATCTCTTTTTGTAAGGGTGTCTCCATCTCCATTCTAGAAGGAAAAGGAAGACTCTAAATCATATTATCAACAGAGAAGGCACTCATTTAAATCTGCACAACAAATGGTAATCCTGTTCTCCTGTTTTTCCTGGTCATCTCCCCAGTTACTGACTCCCCACAATTTTTTCTCTTTTGCCTTTGGCTGAAGATGGTGTTTGAGCCTGATTTCTAGCCCACCTAGAAGAGTTACTCATTTTTCCCTGGGTATCTCCCATGTATACATGAGGTATACTTGTTAATAAACTTCTGTTTGTTTTTCAGTTGTTAATCTGTCTTTGGTTGTAGAGATCCTGGAGAGAAATTAGAAGAGTAAACGTAAAAGTATTCTTCCCTCCCCAGCAGAGTCAACACAATCCCACCTTGGAATATATAAGTTGGGGAACATAGAGGATGAGGTCATCAGCAACTGAAGCTGATGTTGAAGCGAAACTTACAGAGAGGGATCATTAAATAGAGACGGGTATAATATTGAAACAGAAACAGAGCAAGCAGAATCAATGAGGTAAAAAATAAATAAACAACACGGAAGGAAAGCGTAAACTAGGGCTATAGAGACAATACCACAGGGTGACGTGATAGGGACCAAAGCAGTATGACAGATAAAGATGCGACCTTGGTCATAAGGGACTGAAGACAAGGCTGGTCACAGTGCACCTAAACTATTATCCTAGGGTTCCTCAAATTTCCTGCCGAAAGAGGAATAGTCTCCAGCAGTAGGAATGGGAGAAGAGTAAGAGCTGGAAATCAGGCAATCCCATCCAGCGGACTGTAGACAAGCAGTGGTAGAGTGGGCATCAGTGGGTAGAGTGCTTTCTTGCCCAGCATCCCTAGTCCAGTCACCCTCTGGGAAGCCTCCCTCCACCACTCTCAGTCAATCTGTTGCAGAAGGCTGGACATGCCCATCTTTTGACCTCAGGGTAAGACATGTGACCTGGACTAGCCAATAATTATATTCCATCTCCTTGCTCATAGTGGATAATTCACGCGTAGGTGTGACTCAGGTTAGTCCAGTAAATGTAAGCCCTGGATTTTCCCCTATGAGATAAAGGTTAGAGTGGTGGGATTTAAGTTTTGAAAATTTAGTGACTACTTTGGCATCTCTTAGGGAAAGACTACAGGAAAGTGTAGTCAGATAGAGGGAGCAGCCAAGTGATAGGGAGAGGGCATAAAAACATTTTAACACCAAGGTACAGCTGTGTCTGAAGCACCCAAGACTTCTGGATGATTCCCTTTTCTCCCTTAATCTAGTCAGAATTACACCATTTGCAAAAGAATTAGTCCTAAGTAATACATTGACTAAAACTGACTAACACACTCAAAAAATGAGGGTGGGGGATGGAAAATTCTCAGTTCAGTTCAGTTCAGTTCAGTCGCTCAGTCGTGTCCGACTCTCCGCGACCCCATGACTCACTGGAAAATTCTAGAAGGTCTTAAATCCAATAAACAGCATCAGGAATCTAGACATCTAAGGGGACTCAAGGACAGGAATAGGTGCTAAGGAGGGCAAGAAAAGAGCTTGATAACTGAGTCAAAAGTCTCTTCATGTCAAATACTTTTTGTAATGACTGTAGCCAAACATAGCTTCCAAAGTACTTAAAGATAAATATAACCAAGAAAGATTTATATGATCTGAAGAGAAATCCGAGTATGATGGAAAAGATTGAAGGCAGGAGGAGAAGGGGATGACAGAGGATGAGATGGTTGGATGGGATCATCAACTCAATAGACCTGAGTTTGAACAAGCTCCGGGAGATGGTGAAGGACAGGGAAGCCTGGTGTGCTATAGTCCAAGTGGTCGCAAAGAGTAGGACACGACTAAGCAACTAAACAACAACAACATAACCAAGAGAAATGAGTTGAAGAAGGAGTGAAGGATACAACCTCCAGTTATATGATGACTAAATTCTGGGGAATCTAATGTAAACCATAATGACTACAGTTAACAATGCTGGATTACACGCTTGAATGTAAGCATGTACATTCTTATAGTTACAGTGTTAGTTGGTCAGGCGTGTCTGACTCTTTGCCACCCCATGGACTGCAGCCTGCCAGTCTCCTCGTCCATGGGATTTTCCAAGCAAGAATACTGGAGAGGGTTGCCATTCCCTTCTCCAGAGGATCTTCCTGACCCAGGGATAGATCCCAAGTCTACAACATTGTAGGGAGACTCTACCATCTGAGCCACCCAGGAAGCTCCAAATTTAATTTTGATAAACCTAAAATTTAAATTTGATAAACCTAAAGTGTTAGTTGCTGAGTTATGTCCAACTCCTTGGGACCCAATCGACTGTAACCTTTGTCCATAGAACTCTTCAGGCAAGAATACTGGAGTGGGTCACCGTTCCCTTCTCCAGGGGATCTTCCTGACCCAGAGTTCGAACATGGGTCTTCAGCATTGCACTATATGTATATATAAAATCATCACACTGTATACCTTATACAGTGTTATATGTCAATTATATCTCAATAAAGTTGAGGAAAAACAAAGAGACACTTTAAATAATACATGAAACAACAGCAATATGACATATAAACATTTACACATTGGCTGCAAGCTTGCAAACTTTCCAGAAATTTCACCTACAAGAAACATTTTTATTTCACATGGTGGGAGAGTCAAAAGATGCTTTTATGACTTTGTCTATTTGACTTAGATTTATCCAAATGCCATCAACTAACAAAAACTGTTTTGTTTTATTTTTTAACAAAAGTAACTTTGAGTTCAAATTGTAAAAAGTAGGTTGCAAGTATTACTAGTAACTTACAAAGGCAGCAGCCCAGTTGCAGAAGTCGCTAACTCCTTGGCGTACATTTTTGTGAAAAAGCAGACCGTCCTTTTGGAGCAAACCTGTTTCACTTGGCTTCTTTTTTTCATAAAGCCATTGGCATGGATGTGACACAGGAGTCTTCTTGGGACTAAAGATAATGAAATCATCAAAGAATTATAATATAAGATGCCATGAATCCAAGTGGATTTCAAATAGTATCTTTGGGAGGAATTCATAATTGCATGTATTTTTAACAGTCTCTTGCAAGCTCATACAAATTATGTGTTAATATTTTCAAAGATCATATTCTCATTATCAATATCATAAAGACAAGTATACCATGTTATTCAGAACAATTAAAATTGATGTAGAATTTTATCATTGCAAGTTAACTTTTTTAAAATTATGAGTACCATTTATTAAGACTTGTGTCAGGTAAAAGCTCAAATTATAGTGACTGGAATCTTCCGAAGTCTTTTTTTTTTTTTTTTAGAGTTTGACAAATTTATTGGTATTTTAGTAAAGACATTTATCTTAGTTGTTTCTCTCTCCCATCTTGACTGTAGGTTGATATTTGAGTCAAGAAAATGAAATGTAGGAGAGGGATGTTATTTCAACATAAACATTAAAATGAACAAAAATGGAAAGTCTGCCTACATTAAAGCAAGTTAAATTCATGTATCTTGATATAATTAAATCATGTAAGTAAGAACTAATAGTTCTATATACATTTCCATTGTTTTACTTGGGGCTTATTCTAAACTCAAATGCAAGTGAACAAAGTATTAGGAATATATACAGGCTGCTTCTCTGGAGTTATTACTTATTAAAAGAGTTCAGCAAATAGTTACCACCAATCAAACAGTCTGAAGCTGCCTCCAAATCTAACATTGTAGTTTTCAAGGAAATCATTATCCTGTATGTTTCTTCTATGTGTGTCTATGCTTTAAAAGATGTGTTTAACTGTCACATTAAAAAAGAATTCATATACAATACAAAAATACAAAATGAACACAATCCTACAATACATAGATTAACAAAGTATATGTGGTCGAAGATTCCATAAAATATGTTTAAAGATGCATTTTCTTTCATTTTCAGTATCTAAAATGTGCTTTTGAGAGGCCACTGGTTAGCAAGTAAAGCATATTTTTGTGCTAAATAAGAATTCCTGTTAATAAGTTCAAATCAAATTGGATTTCACCAGTTAGTAACATAAATGCTTTGATAAAGTTACAGAAAGTGCATCTTTCTTATCTTCCATCTTCATACAGTGTTGCTCCCCCTTTTTTTGCTGTTTATACCCTTTAAAAAATAAAAACAGCCAAACATTTAACTATTATGTACATTTAAATTTTTGGTGGTGGTTTGTTATTTTAAAAGAAACAGCTTCCTTATGATTTGCCTCAAGATCTGGTGGAAATGCTTACAGGAACTAGCTAATAACAAAAATCAAGAGAAGCACATTCAAAATACCGATTTACTTTGGTAGCAAATGGTTGTTCTTTGAAGACTAATGAAGGTAGACAAGACCCTTTAAAATGAAGTGGGCTATTTTAAATACTCAACAGTTTACATAAAATTTTAAAATGTTCTTTCTAAAGAGCTTAAGCATCTGTATCCACTGATAGCAATGCAATAACTAGTTAATGATGATTTGAAACTAAACAAATGCCCATTAGGAAAAAAAAAAAAAGCTGTATTTTATCTAATTTACTTTCCCAGTCAATAGTCCAGTAACATTTTCCTCCCAATACAATACTCCCTTCTCTATAAGGCTGTTCCTGGGAGCCAGACAAGTTTAGGTTAATAAGGGAGTTAAGTTAGAGAGTAACTGCCTACAGTTTATTAAATAGACAACTTTTTGCTTCCCTCCTAATGTGCTAATAGTTGTGTCTAAAAAAATATGCAATTCTTAGAAAGGTACCATTTCTGATTATTTTAGTATCTTAACCTTTGGAAACTAATCACATGAAACTACAAAATTAGTAAATGTCTCGAAATCTGTATATAAAACATAAATTACCTCTAATTTCAAATTCTCATTTATTAGTGTACCACTCAATATTTAAAAAAAGAAAAAGAAAAAAAATGCGGCTCCAAAGATAGTCTTATACCATTCCTTAAAAAAGGAAACTGTTCCTTTTAACTTTACACCCACCCCACACCCCAATTTCAAAACACATCATTTAATTGTCTTGGTCATGGACATTTCCAAGATGAGATTTTATATTTCGCTCCCATAGCTTCTGGTTATCAGAAAACCCATGCTTTCCTTTATTGAAGGAATTTGGTCCTGCTGATGTTGGTGTATCCCTTCCAATATTCTTCATCCTCATCTTTGCTTCTGGAGGCATTTCCTCTGGTTCACTATCTTCGTCTTCATTAAAAGCTGCTGCTACTGAAAGGGTTTTTGGAGCAAGAGTTGGAACCGGTTCTTTAGGCTTACTTGAGCCAAGTTTGATGGATATGGCTGAGGCTTTCTTTGTCGTCTGACTACCTATGGCAAATCCAAACTTGGAGATCTTTGGAGGTTTTGTTGGGAAGTCTGCAGTTTCATCTTCAGCTGATCGCTTCTCAGCGCTGCGACTGGAATTTTCCCCTCCATTACTCCGGCGGCTCCAGCTCGCTGCGGCTTCTCAGGCTTCTCCTCTCCCGCCTTCCCGTCCGCCATTTTCCCCGCCGCGGCCTCTTCCGGAGTCTTAGACAGTCTTGACAAGCAGGAGATATCCTGGCATCTCTCTCCTTCAGCCTTAAAATTCAGCCTATTAGTAGATCTGGTAGATTTTAATTCTGTCCCCTTCTCTGGCCTGTCACAAAATGTATCTCTGCATCTTTCTTAAGGCCCAAATGCCAATTCCTAATCCATTCTCTACACTGTAGCCAAACCTGTCATTTCAGTATATAAATTCAGTCTTATCAAATGCAGCTACATTTCATCCTGGATTAAACCTCTTCAATAGCTTCTTTTTAAAAACTGAGATATAATTCATACATCATAATATTTACCATTTCAAAGTATACAATTCAGTTGCTTTCATATATTTACAAAGTTGCATGGCCATCACCACTAATTTTGGAACATCTTCATCACCCCAAAAGAAGAAGCCCCGTAGCCATTAACAGTCACTATTTGTCTTCCCTTCTCTACCATTCTCCTTGCTCTGAAACCACTAATTGACTTTCTGTCTCTGTGGATTTGCCTACTTTGTATAGTTCATCTGAATGGAACCATATATAACCTTTTTTGTCTGGCTTCTTTCACTTAGCATATTGTTTTCATTTCACAGATGCTGTAGCATGTATCAGCAGTTTATTCCTTTCTACACTTGAGTGATTTTCCACTGTATAGATAGACCACATTTGTTTATCCATCAGCAGTTGGTTGATGGATATTTGACTTGTTACCACTTTTTGTCTATAGTGATGCTGCTATGGATATTCAGGTACAAGATTTTGTGTTCAATAGCTTCTTTTAGTTCTCCAATAAAGATCTAAGTCTTAACTCACCTTTCAAGACTCTTCATGGCCTGCTCCTTGCCCATCTCCAGATTCTTCCAGAATTACCACCCTCCTACACTCTCTGAGCTCCAGCCATAGTGGCCTCTCCTCAGTTCCATGAATTCATCATGCTTCCAGCCAGCCACAGGGCCTTTGTATATGTTATTCTATCTGACTGCAATGCTGTCTCCAACCCCTTACCTCCCGTATGTCTCAACATATTTTCCCTTTCATAGGGAGGTATTTGCACAGTCTGTCCCCAGAACTCATATTTATTCAAAGCATCCTGTACCTTTCATTCATAGCACTTATATATTAATTCATCCACTCAACAAATATTTATTAGGCAACAACTATGGCTTCCTTGCTGGCTCAGATGGTAAAGAATCTGCCTGCAATGTAGGAGACTGGGGTTTGATCCTTGGGTTGGGAAGATCCCCTGGAGAAGGAAATGGCAACACACTCCAGTATTCTTGACTGGAGAATTCCATGGACGGAGGAGCCTGGTAGGCTACACCCCATGGGGTCAAAAACAGTCAGGCTGAGTGACTAACACTTTCACTTTCGTGTGCCAAGTACTATTCTAGGCATTAGGATTCAGCTGTAAATAAAGTTAAGAACCAGGACTTCCCTGGTGGTCTAGTGGTTAAGAATCTGCCTACCAGTGCAGGGAACAAGAGTTCTATCCCTAATCCATAAAGATCCCACCTGCCGGGAAAGAACTAAGTCCATGGGCCATAACTATTGAGCTTGTGCTCTAGAGCCTAGGAGCGACAACTACTGAGACCTGAGCACCCAGAGACTATGTTCCGCAGCGAGAGGAGCCAAAGCTCTGCACAGAGAGTAGCCCTTACCTGCTGCAACTGCAGAAAGTCTGTGCGAAGCAATGAAGACCCAGGGCAGCCAAAAGTAAAATTAAATGTTAAAAAATATTTTCAAAACTAAATAAAGTTAAGACCCTGTCCTCAGTCGTGTCCGATTCTTTGCAAACCCATGGACTATACAGTCCGTGGAATTCTTGAGGCCAGAATACTGGAGTGGGTAGCCTTTTCTCCAGGGGATCTTCCCAATCCAGGGATCAAACCCAGGTCTCCTGTATGGCAGGAGTATTCTTTACCAGCTGAACCACCAGGGAAGCCCTTACAATTGATAGGGAGACACAGCAAAGAGGTAAAAAAAATATATGTGCATCGTGTAGGCTGCATTGCTTCAGTCATGTCTCTTTGCAATACTATGGACTGTAGCCCACCAGGCTCCTCTGTCCATGGGATTCTCCAGGCAAGAATACTGGAGTGGGTTGCCACACCCTTCTCGAGGGGATCTTCCAGACCTAGGGACTGATCCCTTGTCTCTTAAGTCTCCTGTATTAACAAGTGGGTTCTTTACCACTAGCACCACCTGGGAAGCCCCAAACAAATATGTACCAGGTAACTGTAAGTGATTTAAAGAAAAATAAACCAGGGCGGGAAGGATGGAGAGTGATGACAGGGGGCTGTTTATACAGAAAAGGCCTCTCTACTAAAGTAATATTTCAGCAGACCCAGAAGAAGAAAGGAACAAACCCATGTAGATATCAAACATGCAGCTACTAGGCTGATAAGAACAGCATTGCAAAGGCCCCAAGGTCAGAGCTGAGAATATATGAGAAATACAAAAAGGCCACTGTGACTGGAGAGGTGTGATTAAAGGATACAATAGTGGAGGATAAGGGCTAAGAGACAACCAGAACCTGATCATAGAGACGCGAGAGGCAAGGATCCGGACTTAGGCTTTTACTCTGAATAAGTAAGCAATTAGAAAATTTTGAGCACAGGATTGAAACTGCGTGACTTAAGTTTTTGGTTTTTGTTTTACAGAATCACTTTAGCTACTGTGCAACAGATAAAACAGGGCACGAGTTGGGGGCTGGGTGGAAGCCATGAGACTAGTTAGTGAGCCATTCCAATAATCCAGGCAGGAGACGATGGCATCTCAGAACAGACTGACTGTAGTAAAACAGACAAGATTCCAGATATATTTCAAAGGTACAGGCATTAGGATTTTTTTTTTTTGGCAGATTGCAACCACTGTTTCAAAAGTCACTGAAAGAATGGAGTTACTACTTACTGATCTGGAGGAAACAGAAGCGGGAGTAGGTTTGGGGAAGAAATTAAGATTTCAGCTTGGACTTGTCAAGTCTTACATGCCAGTTATAAGTTCAAAGGAAAATGTTAAACAGTTTCTTGTATTAACCTTTTTTTGTTTGGTTGGTTGGTTTTCACCAAACTACTGGTCTCAGTCATGATGAATAAAAGGGCTTCTACCATAAATAATTTAAAAAGCCATTCCGGGCTAATCAAAACCATTCAGGTTTTCAGCAGTTTTCTTCTCCCACAGCTCTCCTAGAGTAGTGTAGACACAACTGAATTCCCTCCATTGCTGATAATTTGCATCCATTTAACGAAATAAGGGGCTTCCCTGGTGGCTCAGATGGTAAAGAAACTTTCTGCACCGCAGGAAGATCCCCTGAAGAAGAGAATGGCTACCCACTCCAGTATTCTTGTCTATAGAATTTCATGGACAGAGGAGCCTGGCAGGCTACAGTCCATGAGGTGGCAGAGAGTAGTACATGACTAAGCAACTAACACTTTCACTTTCAATGAAATAAAGCCTTCCCTGGTGGCTCAGTAGCAAGGAATCTGCCTGCCACTGGAGGAGAAGGGGTTCGATCCCTGGGTCAGGAAGATCCCCTGGAGAAGGAAGTGGCAACCCACTCCAGTATTCTTGCCCAGGGAAATCGCATGGACAGAGGAGCCTGGTGGGCTACAGTCCATGGGGTCGCAAAAAAAGAGTCTGACACAACTAAGCAACTAAACAACAACAACAGACTAAACACTACTCAGAGCAGGACCAAGGATCCTTTCTCTCCTTCTCAGGAACTGAATTACTTTTGCTTCTTTAATTATTGTAAAGATTCTTAATTAGTCCTAAAGTAAAGTGAAGAAGAACTAAAGAGCCTCTTGATGAAAGTGAAAGAGGAGAGTGAAAAAGTTGGCTTAAAGGTCAACATTCAGAAAACTAAGACCATGGCATCTGGTCCCATCACTTCATGGGAAATAAATGGGAAAACAGTGGAAACAGTGGCTGACTTTATTTTTGGGGGCTCCAAGATCACTGCAGATGGTGATTGCAGCCATGAAATGAAAAGACGCTTGCTCCTTGGAAGGAAAGTTATGACCAACCTAGATAGCATATTAAAAAGCAGAGACATTACTTTTCCTACAAAGGTCCATCTAGTCAAGGCTATGGTTTTTCCAGTGGTCATGTATGGATGTGAGAGTTGTACTATAAAGAAAGTTGGGCGCCGAAGAATTGATGCTTTTGAAGTGTGGTGTTGCAGAAGACTCTTGAGAGTCCCTTGGACTGTAAGGAGATCCAACCAGTCCATCCTAAAGGAGATCAGTCCTGGGTGTTCATTGGAAGGACTGATGTTGAGGCTGAAACTCCAATACTTCGGCCACCTGACGTGGAGAGCTGACTCATTGGAAAACACCCTGATGCTGGGAAAGATTGAAGGCAGGAGGAGAAGGGGACGATAGAGGATAAGATCGTTGGATGGCATCACCGATGCAATAGACATGGGTTTGGGTGAACTCCGGGAGTTGGTGACGGACAGGGAGGCCTGGCGTGCTGTGGTTCATGGGGTTGCAAAGAGTCGGACACGACTGAGCGACTGAACTGAACTGAACTGAAAGTATTCTAAAGATGAGAAGCTTTGAGAAGGTAACTACAGAGAATCACTGACTTAATGATAGTTTGTCTTAGAATTTTTCCACTTCACAATAGTGCAAAGCAATAGTCATTCAGAAGAAAATGTACTTTGAATTTGGATTTTTTTTTCCTGGGCTGGTGATATGCAGTGATGACCCTGTCTGGTGATGCTAGGCAGTGGCCGTGACCCATAGTTCCACACCAGCCATGTGATCACGAGGGACAACAGCTGATACACTTACGACCACCCTGTACCCACACAACCAATATTTTCCCCACCTTCAGTACTGTAGTCTGTCTATAAATTTTGTGAGATAGTCAATACTTTATTATCCAATAGGCCTTGTGTTAGATGATTTTGCCCAACTGTAGGCTAATGTAAGTGTTCTGAGCATATTTAAGGTGGGCCAGGTTAAGCTATGATATTTGGAAGGTTAGATATATTGCATGCATTTTCGACTGATGGTATGTTTCATTTATTATGGGCTTATCAAGACGACCCACTGTTAAGTCGAGGAAGATTTGTACTAGAATGTTTCATCAGGGGACAGGAATGAGCAAGAGGTTAAGAACCATACTTACAGTCCCAAGTAGACTTGGGTCGAACGCTTTTGTAAAAGTTTTGTGGGTTTTTTCATTCTTCTCCTGATGCCCTGACAATAAGCCCATGTGTCTTCCAGTTTCTTGTCAGGATCCAGAACTTCCAGCACCTTTAATAAGAGCTACAAACAGAAAACAACTTAGGAGAAAACAAAGATGTACTGGAAAGGGGGCTCTCTGATTCTCAAACACAACAGACCAACACATCCCTTCGCTCTGCCTTTCTAGTTGGTCAATACCATCCATTAGTTCCAGCGCAAATACGGTGCCGGGTGCTGCCGGTTAATGTCCACCACCTGGACATTAGCTGTGTAGCCTTTTCACTGAAGTTTCCATCTCCTCTAGATAGAACAATGACTTTGGGCCCCCTTGGATCCCAATGCCTCACTGAGAAAAGTACTTCTAGAGGGTGTCTGTGGTTTTTGACTGCCTACCATCCATTCAGGGCTTCCCTGGTGGCTCAAAAAGTAAAGAATCTGCCTGCAATGTGGGAGATCCCTGGGTCAGGAATATCCCCTGGAGAAGGAAATGCAATCCACTCCACTATTCTTGCCTGGAAAATCCCACAGACAGAGGAGCCTGATGGGCTGTATATAGACTGTGGGGTCTCAAAGAGTCGGACACGACTGAGCAACTAACACTTTCGCTTTCACCATCCATTCATCCTCCTATGAGTAACAGCATCTAGACTTTTCTTTGGAAAATCACCTCTCCCTCCATTCTCAGTCCTTGTGGTCTGAACTGGCCTGACAGCTCTTCACAGCACAGCCTGGCCTGGCCAATCAGGCCTACGGTGACTGGCTAACCCAATGAGACCCAGGGAAATTAGGTCATGAAATTTTCCTGGAACCATGCAAAGATGTGTTGTTTTCCAAAGTAAAATTGACATCGAGAGTTGCTGGTGGCAATCACGGCACCACAGGAAGAGATCCTGCTTCAGAAGGAAGACAACACATCTATTTGAGGAGGTCAGATATGAGAATAAAAATCACAGTTCCATGTGCCCTCTAAGGATGCGTGCGAAGGATCTCTTTGTCACAGACTCAGAAGCTCTGGTCCACAGGAGGGTAGTGAAGGAAAGCCCAGCGGGCAAACCATTGATTAGAAATTCCAGTTGTAATGAGAACCTTCTGTATAGCACAGGGAACTCTACTCAGTGCCCTGTGGTGACCTATATGGGAAGGAAATCCAAAAAAGAGGGGATATATGTAGGAATATAGCTGATTCACTTTGCTGTATAGAAGAAACTAACACAACATTGTAAAGCAACTATGCATGCGTGCATGCTCAGTCACTAGGTCATATCTGACTCTTGGCTACCCTACAGACTGTAGCCCACCAGGCTCCTCCGTCCATGGGATTCTCCAGGCAAAAATATTGGGGCGGGTTGCCACTTCCTTCTCCAGGGGATCTTCCTGACACAGGGATTGAACCTGTGTCTCCTGCCTCTCCTGCATAGCATGTGGATTCTTTACCACTGAGCCACTAGGGAAGCCCATGCTAAGTATATAGGAGCTGATTGGAGCTGAAAGTCAAAGAATCCTGGGACACTGATGACACGTTGCAGCTGCTGCCCAGCTCTGGTCCTGGCAATCTGGTGAACTTCCCTGTGACTTTTCAGGTGCCCATCCATTAATAACTTCTTATGGACACCTCCCAAGACCAGGCTAAAATGACAGAAACAAGACTGAACAATTCCTCCACTGTTTTCTCCCCTCAAAAGAGTCACAGGCAAAATTGACTGGTAGAGCTTCAGAGGTAAACAAGTCAAACATTTGTGGGTTGCTGAGCCTTTATAAGTTGGCTGGCCTTTTGGCGGTATGGTGCTGTCATCAGCATTTCCTGTAAGGCTGCTCCACACCCCAGGAGAACTCTCCCCAGGGAGACAGTCATCGTCCTCAATCCTGGAGGGAACTTCCCAGGTATCTAAGGAGCAACATTCTCCAGGCCCACCCACAACCCCGGGACAGGAGGTCACCTCAGCGGACATGTCTTCTTCCAGGTCCGGCCAAAGAGCCAAGGGGTGCAGGGTCAGCTGGGCCTCAATGTCTGCCAGGAATGCCTTCCGTGCCTGCTGGGCCAGTGAGAGCTTGGAACACAGGGCTGAGTGCCTGGGCAGCCTCTTCTTAGGGGCAGGTTGGGGAGCTCTGTGATAAATTTGGGGGAGAAAGCCCTCCCTGGGGCCCAGAGCAGTCAGACCTTCACAAGGCGGGCAGCCTCTCCTGAAGTCATCCTGTCCCATTCTCACGAATCTCCACCGCCGGCTGTCCAGGGAGGTGGGACCCGGCAGCCCGCCCTTGTGCTCCATGAAGCACTTGGAAGGAGGATTCTCTCTGTACCTGCAAGACATCATGGCAGTAGTCTGACCACAAGGGTGAGAATGGGAGAAGGAGTTTTTGAGGAGGCTGGCCCCTACCTGTGTTAGGGGGGAGTGGGAGGAAGGGAGGGTCACACAAGAACGCGGAGTTCCCATACTCCCGGTTCAGGGCACATCACCACTGGTCTGCACGACCCTCTCTCCTATTTCTTTATTCGACATTATCCCCATATTCCATCCTCACTGCCTTCTCTCCACAACCACTCTAACAGATCTGGAATGTACCCTTCTGTTTGCAGGGGCTTTCCTGGTGGCTCAGACAGTAAATACTCTGCCTGCAATGCAAGAGACCTGAGTTTGATCTCTGGGTGGGGAAGATCCCTTGGAGAAGGGAATGGCTACCCACTCCAGTATTCTTGCCTGGAGAATTCCATGGAGGAGTCAGATGGATTATAGTCCATGGGGTCACAAAGAATCAGACACAACTGAGTGACTAACGCTTTCACTTTTCACTTCTGTTTGAAGACATCCTTATAAGACCTGTATTGTTCTTTTGTGTCGATGTATCCTTACTGTACATAAATGGTCTTATTCTGTCACTTGTTTACAAAGCAAGATACCATGAAGGCCTATCCATGTCACTCTGTGTAAATGTAATTCATTATTATCACCTGCTGTCACCAGCTATCCCCTCTCTTTCTGAAGGATACTTACAATTTATAACCCCTCCTGGACTCTGTCTTATCCTTTAAAGGGACACAGTGCAGTGGGAAGAACGTGGACATGGTGACAGCTCACCCCCAACTGGGCTTCCCTGGTGGCTGACACGGTAAAGAATCCACATGCAATGTGGGAGACCTGGGTTTGATTTCTGGGTTGGAAAGATCCCCTGGAGGAGGAAATGGCAACCCACTCCAGTATTCTTACCTAGGAAATCCCCTGGATAGAGGAGCCTGGCGGACTACAGTCCATGGGGTTGCAAAGTCAGATATGACTGAGTGACTAAGCACAAGAAAGCACCCCCAAGTAGCTGAATGACCTCCGCCCTTCATTTAATCTTTGTGGGCCTTGATTTCTCCTCTCAACTCAGAGGGGTCAAGGGCAGCAAACTAACCATTCATGGGCTGTATCAGGCCCACAAACCCATCATTTGATCTCCTTTGTGCTTTAATAAGACTCATAATAGTTCACATGTAAGGAGAACTTTCTATATAACATGTGCTGTGCTCAATGCTTTACACGAATTAATCTCATAACAACCCTATGAAGTAGGTACTAACATTATTCCAGATAAGGAAACTGAGGCACAAAGAAGTTGAAAAACAAAACAAACACTTGTCAAAGTTCCCACAGTTAATAAGGCGGAGAGCTGGGATTTTAATACAGTTGGTGTGACTCTGGAGAAGGGTAAGAAAGGCGTTTATACGTCGGAGCTTCTGACATATAAAAAAGCTCATGCAAATAATGTGGAACAAACATCAGGAGCTCTGGGGACACTAGGTCCACCTTTCCACGGAGCCCCTATTGGTATAGTGGCTGCCATCTTTAGACAAGTCCTGTGCTGTCTTATTCACAGTCTCCATTGTTCCCTACTACCTATATGCAACCTGCTTCACTGTTTCTTTACCCCATCAGACAGTTATTTGCACTGAGTTTTTAGGGCAGGAAGCTAAGATGGAAGAGATCGATGGACAAATAGAAAGGAAAATGAGACCTGGATAATCTAATATATCCAGCCATTGCCAAAGTCAGGACTTGGCATTTGAGCAGCTTAATGGCAGGTCTCTCATTAATACATCACATGGCGCTAGTCAGATATTTCTATATTATTGGTGTCTTTACTTGAATCCTCTTCCACCTCCAGGCCCCTTTCATATATAAAGCCCCACTACAATAAATCTACTTCTTGTCACACTCATCTTTATAGGCACAAAATATTTTAAGAGATTCCAGTTTTATCCTTATTCTTTTCTTGTGAGTCCTGGAAACTTCTTGCTTGCTGTGCATGCTTGTGTGTGTTTTAAGAGTTTAATCCATCTCTGCTGTGAAAATATAGATGAGAGGATACAAAAATATGAGTTTGCAAGTTGCTCTTTGCAAGTAATAAATCACCCCTAAATAGCTAAGTGGTGGGGATGTTGAAATTCTATCTACCTTTGAGATTTGATGACTTACTCAGCATGACTTGTTAGCAAGTTACCCTCTATAGTACCAAAGTTCTTCCCAACCCAGGAATCAAACCGGGGCCTCCTGCATTGCAGGCAGATTTTTTACCAGCTGAGCTATCAGGGAAGCCCTGCTTTCCATACATTTACAACTAATTCAAACATCCAAGTGCTTCATAAAATCAAATCTGATGACCAATATTTTTACTCAAGCTCAGTAATACAACTCAAAATGGGGAAAGTGTGGCAGCTAGCTCAAGCTTGATAGAGCTGGCACAAACTTTGAAAGAAATCTAGTCTAACTTCCTCACTTTTCAACAAGGAAACAAAGTTCCAAAGAGGTGAATAAGGGAACCAGTCTGGCTGGAGGACTTACCTCACTTTGCCTCTCATAGCTGATAAACTTGCTTCTCTGCATTCTGTTAAGTTTATGAAAAATTTTGCTTAACCCAGAAAATAAAATAAGAACATTTTTCTAAGCATTTACTATTTTCACAGTCACTATATGATACTCGGATATTTCCATCTTTAAGAACTGCAAAAGAGTATTGGGCATTTATCCTAAAGAAACGAAAACTTGTCTTCGCAACAAAATTTGTACGCAAATGTTTATAACAGCTTTATACGTAATAACTAAAAACCAGAAACAAACTGAATGTCCTTCAACAGGGGAATGGAAAAACGATGGATAAACATCTGTGCCATGAAATATGACTCAGCAGTATGTACATCAATGGACTATTGATGTATACATCTGGGATGGGCCTCAAGGGCTTCTGCTTAATGCAAAGGAACCAATCTCAAAAGGTTTCATATCTTTTATAAAAGTATTATTCTATTTATCTAACATCCTCAAAAGAACAGAATTCTAAATGAGACCAAATTAGTGGTTGCCAAGTGGTGTGAGTGGTAAAATGAGTGAAAATTAAAGCATAGCATGAAGTGGCTCCCTTGTGGTAAGGAGACAGTTTTGTATCTTGATATATACATATGACAATATCTTACTGAACTACACACACAAGTACAAGTAAAAACTGGTGAAATTCAAGTAAAGTCTACCATCTAATTCATACATACACACAGTGCTGATTTCTGCTTTGGTAATGTACTATGGTTATGCACGGGGAAGGCAATGGCACCCCACTCCAGTACTCTTGCCTGGAAAACTCCATGGGCAGAGGAGCCTGGTGGGCTGCAGTCCATGGGGTCGCTAAGAGTGGGAAACGACTGAGCTACTTCGCTTTCACTTTTCACTTTCATGCATTGGAGGAGGAAATGGCCACCCACTCCAGTATTCTTGCCTGGAGAATCCCAGGGAACGGGGGAGCCTGATGGGCTGCCGTCTGTGGGGTCATACAGAGTTGGACATGACTGAAGCGACTTAGCAGCAGCAGCATGGTTATGCAAGATGGTACCACTGGAAGCAACAGGAGGAAGGGTACATGGGACCTCTGCACTGTATTTGCAACTTCTTGTGAGTCTATAGTTATTCAAAACAAAAAGCTTGAAACTGGGGGTGGGAGAGATTCTCAGAAGAGTCCATAATCTCTACCATGTATACAGTGCATATATGTGGTAGTAACTGTTTTACAAGTGCTAAGTCACTAAATCCTCACAGAGTTTGTGTGTTAGTCGCTCAGTCATGTCCAACTCTGCGACCCCATGGACTGTAGCCTACCAGGCTCTTGTGTCCATAGCATTCTCTGGGCAAGAATACTGGAGTGGGTTGCCATTTAGCAATCCTAGAAAGCTCATTCCTTTTATTGTTCCCATTTTACAGTTAAGAAAACGGAGCCCAGAAAGAAACATCTAAGGTCACCAGTCAAACAAGAGGAAAACTGGCCTTCAACTCCAGCCTTGCTGATTGTAGACTTTGCAATCTTAACCACCACATGGCTGCTGCCTCCAGGAGCGCTGAATTCCGTTCTCATAAACAGCTCAAGGAACCAGCCAAGGAAAAAGCCTCGGGTTCCTGTCTTGTGCAGTGATACCAACCATTTATAATGGTAGCTGACCACCCAGGGCCTGAGGCACCTCCCCAAACACCAGCTCTGCTTGGCCACAGTCACCTGCCGGGCGGGGAAAGACTTCTGGTGCAACCCCTCAAACATCCAGACCCCTCACACTGGATGTAGGATGCAGGTGGCTAACCCTGAGAAGAGTGGGTTGCAGGCTAAACCAGTCTCCGCAGAGGACTCCTCCGCCATCAGTTTCCCATCTGGAGGTGTGTTACTCGTTCAGTTTTGTCCAACTCTTTGTGACCCCACGGACTGCAGCCCGCCAGTCTCCTCTGTCCATGGAATTCTCCAGGCAAGAATACTGGAGTGGGTTACCATGCCCTTCTCCAGGGGATCTTCCAGACCTAGGGATCGAACCCAGATCTACGGCATTGCAGGCGGATTTTTTACTAACTGAGCCAGCAGGAAGCCCTCCCACCTGGAATGGGTATATTAATCTACATCCTCTGGTGTTGGTTTAGTCGCTCAGTCGTGTCCGACTCTGTGAGACCCCTTGAACTGAAGCTTGCCAGGCTCCTCCATCCATGGGATTCTCCTGGCAAAGTGGAGTGGGTTCCATTTGCTTCTCCAGGGGAATCTTCCCGATCCAGGAATCAAACCCTGGTCTCCTGTATTGCAGATAAGGAATCCGCCTCTAGGAGAGCAGTAAAGAGCGTGGCACGAGCTGGTGATGTTCTATTACGCTCCTTTAGGTGCGGGAGACCTTGAGGAGGGAAGGAAGCCAGGTCCTCCGCGGCCATCGGCCACCCCCGGCCCCCACCCCAGCAAGCACGGAGCGCAGGCGCCCCCGCGCGGCACCCGCGGGCTGCGCCCCGGCTCCGGCGCGCGCTTACCTGGGCCTGCAGTTCCCGCTCACCGGCATCCCGGCCCGCGGCGCCGGCGGGAACAGCGGCCTGCGGTCAGCCCTGGTGCCTCGGCCGCGCACCCGGCCTCCGGTGGTGTGTTCCCCGCCGCTCGGGTCGCTAAGAGACCCGCCGAGCTGCGCGCTGCCCGGACTCGCCCGGGGCGCGGAGCAGCCCAGGCGCCCCCTGCTGCTACCGGGGAACGAGCGACCGCGAGGCGTCCCTGCGCCCCCAACCCCTCCTCCAACGCCTGGAGGCGTGGACAGTGTCAGGGGAAGCTCGAAGAATCAGGTTCTTGGTTTAATTCTGGTTTTTTTTTTTTTTTTAAATCTGTTGTGATTAAATCTATCGGGATTTCATCTGTTGGGGTCAGTGTTCTTGCTTTTCTTGCACATCACCCGTTCAAAACTGTGTTGAAGGAAGAAAGCAGCTGGGGAGAGAACAAAAGACAGAATGGAAAGAGAGCGAAAGGAATAGACTGACTTGTAATGGTGGGAATGTTTTTCTGGAGGTCCTGGAAATCCGTGAGCCTCACCGCCTCTGTAAATCGGGGGCTGTGCACTGGTAACTAATCACCAGCTGGTTCTCAGTCCCTCCTAGCTCTTGTGTTACTTGCTGCTTCTGCCTGGACTCACTCAAGCAGTGAAAATGCCATCCAGTTGGCCCTGGTAGGCAGATGCGCTTCTAAATATGGATTGCATGAGGATGTATTTTGGGTTTGCTATGTTCTCTTGCTACTTCTGAGTGTTCCTGATTTAAATAGTAAGCCTTGCTTCTAGAGGATATAGCAGCAAAACATTCTCTTTCAAAATTATTGCAATAGTTAAATTGTGTCTGTTATGGTGGGATACTTTTTGCGGTCATTTAAAGATGAGTCTTTTCTTCAAACTCTCTGGTAATAAATTAGCGTCACATTTGGGCACCTGTTAAATATCTGGATGGTAATAAAGGTGCCCCAGCTGTCTCTAATTTCAGCATCTTCACCTGCTATGTGTGTTCAGCTGTCTTTTCTGGGCACAGTGAATGCCTTGGAGTCCCACCACTTGAGATAACCCATGACTTTGCTGTTTAATAATTACGCACACAAGGACTCCCCACCCCAATGGCTAAGACTCTGCATACCCAACACAGGGGTCCCAGTTTACATCCCTGGTCAGGGAACTAGATCCCACATGCTGCAACTAAGATCCAGTGCAGCCAAAGAAATAAATGAATAATTTTTAATGAGTTCTTTAAAAAATTATGCACACACATACACCTCTCCCTGGCACAGTTGCTTAAATTTGTTTTAGTTTCATTGATTTTCTAGCCTGAAAATGGGGGAAATAAAAGGCTATAAGAAGTAATAACTTATAGAGATATTGGGAAATTCAGTGAGATGGTGACTGTAAAGCATTTAACGCAGTGCTGGCAAGTAGGAATCCCTCAAGAATTACTGAGTATGATTATCATCTCTGGGCTTCCCTGGTGGCTCAGATGGTGTGAACTGGGGATGATAATATCTGCCCAGCTACTTCGCAGGGTTGTTATAAGAGTTAATGTAGAAAGCTACGGATGTAACCATGATAAGGGGTCCTCTTAGTTGTTTTTATTATCTTTGATAATACCTTTAATGTTGGTGGATTGCAAATTCAAACGTGTATTACTTTGAGGAAGTAGGATTTCTCCCTAGGACTGAGGATTAGGGTCATGCCCACCTTGCCTTTTGTACTGTGCATGGCACACGGTAGGTCATCATTCAACAAACATTGACTGTTATGGCCTTCCTAGGCACTGGAGATGCAATGGGGAATAAAACAGACTTGGTGTTTTTCATCCTGTTAGTTTGTAGTGTTGTGTGACTAAGAAACCACCTGTTTTTCATGACTCTTGCATTCTCACAAGTTGATGTTTGCTTCATGTACTAATTTTGATTTCATATCTGCTCAGTTCAGTTCGGTTGCTGAGTCCTGGCCAACTCTTTTCGACCCCATGCCTGGACTGTAGCACCCCAGGCTTCCCTGTCCATCACCAACTCCCAGAGCTTGCTCAAACTCATGTTCATCGAGTTGGTGATGTCCTCCAACCATCTCATCCTCTGTTGTCCCCTTCTCCTCCTGCCTTCAATCTTTCCCAGCATCAGGGTCTTTTCCAATGAGTCAGTTCTTCACATCAGGTGGTCAAAGGATTGGAGCTTCAGCATCAGTCCTTCCAGTGAATATTCAGGACTGATTTCCTTGAGGATTGACTGGTTGGATCTCCTTGCTGTCCAAGGGGCTCTCAAGAGTCTTCTCCAACACCACAGTTCAAAAGCATCAGTTCTTCGGCACTAAGCTTTCTTTGTGGTCCAATTCTCACATCCATACATGACTACTGGAAAAACCATAGCTTTAACTAGAGTAGGCAAAGTAATGTCTCTGCTTTTTAATATGCTATCTAGATTCGTCATAGCTTTTCTTCCAAGGAGCAAGCGTCTTTTAATTTCATGACTGTAGTCACATCTGCAGGGATTTTGGAGCCCAAGAAAATAAAGTCTGCCACTGTTTCCATTGTTCCCCATCTATTTGCCATGAAGGGACTGGATGCACCAAGTTTCTTTTTATTACACCACATCCCAGGCCTTAATTATAGTCATTACTCAGGCAATGTCTCATTCATTCTATTCCCTTCTTTCCCTTTGGTACCACAAAGGAAAAATGTGTTACATATAGTAATCTAACAAGTAGACGTTTTTTAAGAGGAAGGATGGAGACGTCCCTGGTGGTCCAATGGTCAGGACTCCCTGGTCTCAGTGCAGGGGGGCCAAGTTCAATCCCTGGTCAGAGAACTAGATCCCTATGCCACAACTTAAGATCCTGCCTGGACTTCCCTGGTGGTTAAGAATCCTCCTGCCAATGCAAGGGACACAGGTTCCATCCCTGGTTCAGGAAGATGCCACATGCTGTGGAACAACTTAGCCACAGCTACTGAGTCTGCACTCGAGAACCCCCACACCCACTGCAACTGCTGAGGCTTATAAGCCTAGAGCCTGGGCTCTGCAACAAGAAGCCATGGCAATGAGAAGTCCATGCGCCACAACTAGAGAACAGCCCCCACTCGTTGCAACTAGAGAAAGCCCATGCACAGCACCAAAGACCCAGTGCAGCTACAGTAAATACAAACATAAACAAATAAATGAAGTTCTAAAAATATTTAAAAATGGGTATTTGGAAATGAAATGATCACACTATCTGCCAATAAGGCAAGAAAAAAACACCATCATCCTCACTTTCTTTTTATTTGGCTGCACCAGATCTTCATTGCAGCATGTACAGGTAATCAAGAGAGAAGACAATCCACAGAATGGGAGAAAATATTTACAGATTACATATCTGATAAGAGTATAACATCCAGAATATTTTTTTTAAAACTCCTACCACTCAATAACAAAAAGACAAATTAAAAAGTAGGCAAAGGACGGGAATAGATATTTTCCCAAAGATACACAAATGGCCAGTAAGCACATTAAAAGATGCTCAAAATCATTAGTCACTGGTGAAATATAAATCAAAGCTACAATGAGATACTACTTCATGCCAACTAGGATGGCTATAAAAACAAAGAAAATTACATAGATTAGCGATGAGGTGGGGAAATTGGAACATTTGTGATTACTGCTAGGAATATAAAATGATGCAGCCAATTTGAAAACAGTTGGACAGTCCTGGCATAGACTTACCGTGGGCTTCCCAGGTGGCGCAGTGGTAAAGAATCTACCTGCCAATGCCTGAGGCTCAAGAGATGCTGGTTTGATCCTTGGGTCGGGAATATCCTGGAGGAGGAAATGGCAATCTACTCCAGTATTCTGGCCTAGAAAATTCCATGGACAATGTGTGTCTTTGTGAGACACAGCTGAGTGACTGAGCACGCACCACCCACAAGACTTACCATATGACCCAGCAACTCCACACCTGGGTGTATACCCTCAAAAGTTAAAAACAGGGACTCAGATATTTGTGCAGAATGTTTCAGTTCAGTTCAGTTCAGTTCAGTCGCTCAGTTGTGTCCGACTCTCTGCGACCCCATGAATCACAGCACGCCAGGCCTCCCTGTCCATCACCATCTCCCGGCAGAATGTTTACAGCACCATTATTCACAGTAACCGAAAGATAGAAACACCTCAAGTGTCCATCAACAAGTAAATGGATAAATAAAATGTGATGTATACATGCAATGGGATACTATAAAGCCACAAAAAGAAGGAAATTCTGATACTGCTACAACATGCATGAACCTTGCAAACATCATGTTAAGTAAAATCAGCCAAGTGCAAAAGGATACATATTGTATAACTCCACTTATGAAATATCTGGAATAAGTAAATTCCCTGAGACAGGAATTAAGTTAGAGGTTCAAGAACTCAAGGGGAAGAGAATGGGGAGTTATCCCTTAATGAATAAGAAATTTCTGTTTGGGGTGAGGAAAAATTTTGGAAATAATCTTGATGGTTGTACAACATTATGAATGTAATTAATGTCACTGAATCATACAGTTTAAAATGGTTAAAATGGTAAATTTTATGTTGTATGTATTTTGCCACAATTTTTAAAATTGTTTTTAAAAAATGCAAAAAAGAGGAGAAAGGTTAAAATTAGCTAAGAATCCAATTTAACAATTTGGGGAAATAGCCAAATAAAATATAAAAGTAGTACATTTCTCACACTGAGAAAAAGAAACCAGACTCAAAAGAGTATGTACTCTTTGCTTCCATTTATGGGATTATGACAGGCAGAATCAAGTTATAGTCATAGATGCTGGTAATGTGGTTATTTGGGGTGATTGACGGAAAGGAGACAGAAAGGAGCTCGCCGGGAGGTTGAAAATGTTCTATATCTCGATCTGGTGGAAGATACATGGATGCACACATTTAAAAATTCAGTGAGCTGTACACTGTAGCCATGTGCACTTTATTGTGTATGCTGTAAATGACTAGAAAAGCAAAAAAGATGGAGTGTTTTCTATCAAGAATATAATCCTGGAGAATTCTCTCTGCCATCATCACACATAGAAGCCAGGATCTTGGAAGTCATAGAACACAAAAGTCTGCAGACTTTCCCCTGCACTTCTGTGATATTAGTTCGGCTGGAGGGTATTTTAAATATTTAACAACCAGTAAGGCTTCCCAGGTGGCACTAGTGGTAAAGAACCCCCCTGCCAATGCAGGAGACATTAAGAGATGGGGGTTCAATCCCTGGGTCAGGAAGATCCCCTGGAGGAGAGCATGGCAACCCACTCCAGTATTCTTGCCTGGAGAATCCCCATGGACAGAGGAGCCTGGCAGGACTGTAGCCCACCAGGCTCCTCTGTCCATGGGGTCACAAAGACATGACGGTGCACACATGCATACACACACAAGACATATGGAAGAACCAATCAGGGAACTTCCTTGGCAGTAAAGACTGCCTTCCAGTCCAGGGGCTGTGGGTTCAATCCCTGGTCTGAGAGCTAAGACCCCACATGCCTCCTGGCCAAAAACCAAAACATAAAACGAAGCAAAACTGTGACAAATTCAATAAAAACTTTTAAAAAATAGTCCACATTAAAAAAAAAAAAAAAAGACAAAAGAACCTATTGGGAAAGTGGCAGCCAGGTTGCAACAGCAGGGTTCTAGAGTCCTTGGCCAGGCCAGGCATATATATCCCTTTAGTTGTTGATTTTGGATGGAGGGATGACTCCATGGAAGTGGCTGAGGCAGCCAGGGCACAGCGGTTACCAGGCATGGCTCCGAGCAGACTATTGACCAACTAACTCAGCGCTTTGACAACCATCACAGTCTTCAGCTGTGTTTGCTGGCTGAATGTCAATTCTCTCCTTCACCCACAGGATCTCCCTAGAGATTTCCCTCCACAATTTCACAAGTGGTTTCTTGAAAACTGCCACCAGTTGAGTCTGCAAGCCAAATCATAATGAAAAGGAGTAAGGCATGACTAAACCACAAGTATGTTTATCACTTGGTCAGTGGCATTGAGTATAATGACAAGAAGGGGCTTACAAATAAAACAGATGAGGTTGCTGCCCTCAAGAGGCTTTGGCTCAAAAATAAAGTAAAAAAGAGGCTATGGCTGGCTGGCTGGCTGGCCTCCCGAGCTCCAGGAGGCCGCTAGATTTAAGGAGATACCTGAGGCATCCACAGTAGGCTGCTGGTGCTGCTAAGTCACTTCAGTCGTGTCCAACTCTGTGCGACCCCACAGACAGCAGCCCACCAGGCTCCCCAGTCCCTGGGATTTTCCAGGCAAGAACGCTGGAGTGGGTTGCCATTTCCTTCTCCAATCCAAGAAAATGAAGTCTAGACACATTCAAAGGAAGATGGAAGAGATGTCTACTCTACTTTTGGGGGTATGGAGAAGGAAATGGTAAATCACTCCAGTATTGTTGCCTGGGAAATCCCGTGGACAGGGGAGTCTGGTGGGCTAGAGTCCATGGGGCCGCACAGGAGTCGGACACAGCTTAGCAAATAAGCAGCAGCAGCAGCAGCAGACCATAAAGGTCAGGTGGCATGTGGGACATGCTGCTGGAAGAGAGTAGCTGGTACTAGTTATTACAGAGAGCAGTCTGGTACAACTTAGTCAAATCAAATGTGTGGTGTGCTTACAAGCCTCTGCGTATTCGTTCCTCACCTGTCCCTGCTCTGCGCTGACAGTTGCAGGGGGCGTTTGGGAATGCAGCAGACAGTGCTGATAGGGATGGGGGAAGGGGAAAGTTCGGCTATTTCTCTTTCCCTCTGTCTTCAAGAGGGTACAGTATCTATATATTTTTTTCCTTCTCTTTCAGCTTCCACTGGGCAGCCGTGATATGATTCCAGCTTCCTTCAAACTCAGGCTCCTACGCAAGTAATTCCTGCAGTTTGGATGTGGCAGGAGCCTTCCTGCTTTTGCTAATGTCTCAGTTACTTCATCGTCTCTGTGACATGTTCTTCGCATTAAAGTCCCTTGATTTTACATGCTTAGAGTGGCTTCTGTTTTCCTGGTCGGACCCAGACTGATACATATATTACCTATACTCTAGCATTTCTGCCACCAGGTATTACTATTCTGTAGGAATCGAGAGAGATTCTCACCCATAGGGGAAGATGTGTAGGACGTTTGTCACAGCATTATTAGCAGTATCAGTGAGTTGAGGGCAATGCACATGTCCATTTCTGTGATATGGATGGGTAAAATGGATGGATAACTAGATACCAGATGCAACAGTATAGATTTTACTCAACTACATGGTTAGACTTCTAAAAAATGCATTACTGGGTAAAGAAAGAAAGAGATTTTTTTTTTTTTTACTACCAGATGATTTATATAAATTAAAAACGTATGCATACAGGACTTCCCTGGTGGTACAGTGGATGAGAACCTGCCTGCCAATGCAGGGGACACGGATTTGATCCCTGGTCTGGGAGGATTCCACATGCCACAGGCCAGAACCCGTGAGCACCAGAGCCCAGGAGCCAGAACTAATCAGCTGAGTGCTGCAATGACTGAAGCCATGTGCCTAGGGCCTGTGCTCACCGCAAGAGAAGCCTCTGCAGTGAGAAGCCCACGCACCGCAACGAAAAGCAGCCACAGCTCACCACAACTAGGGAAAGCCCGAGAGCAGCAATGAAAATAAAAAATAGCAGCAGTGCAACTAAAAATAAATAAATAAATTTAAAAAATTAGACTTAGTACAAAAAATGTATGCATACAAAACAAAGTAGACATTTTACAGAACACACATAGTGAGCAGGGTATACTTTAAATACTCAAGAATGATTGCTTATGGAGAGGGCAGAGGAATAGTGGAAAATGGAGAAGAAAAGGAGTATATGAATGAATGATTAAGAGAAGGCCTTGTACACCCAATTGCTAATAGAAAACCATGAATTAAAGATTAACCGATGTGCTGTACCTGAAGCTGGAAAAAAATGCCAGAAAATAATTACTAGGTGACACTGAGACATAATTTCCAAGAACACACTGTGACTTGTGGAATGCTGAAACAAAATCCGCTCCAATGCCAAGTTAGCTTCAGTAATAAGAACAACACAGGACAGATGGTGAAGCAAAGAGATAGTGACAAGTACTGGAGAAAGTGAAGGCGCTGTCAAAATTCCGCGATACATTTTTGCGAAGAGAATTCTAGGTCTGAAATTTTTGTCAGTTGTACTCAAGCATGAACAGAGATTATGACTTGGAGTCTCACAGCTAAAGATAAACGATACCAAAAATTTCTCCTTCATGCTTTTCAATTTTATTTATTGATTGATTTGGCTGTGATTTATCTTAGTTGTGGTACACAAGATTTTCATTGCAGCACACGGGATCTTTTAGCTGTGACATATGAACTCTTACTTGTAGCATGTGGGATCTAGTTCCCTGACCAAGGAGCAAACCTGGGCACCCTGAATTGGGAGCATGGAGTCTTAGCCACTGGACCACCAAGGAAGTCCCTCTCTGACATGCTTTTAAGGATCAACTATGGCCTTGAAGCGGAGAAGGCAATGGCAAGCCACTCCAGTACTATTGCCTAGAAAATCCCATGGATGGAGGAGCCTGGTAGGCTGCAGTCCGTGGGGTCGCTAAGGGTCGGACACGACTGAGCGACTTCACTTTCACTTTCACACATTGGAGAAGGAAATGGCAACCCACTCCAGTGTTCTTGCCTGGAGAATCCCGGGGATGGGGGAGCCTGGTGGGCTTCCATCTACGGGATCACACAGAGTCGGACACAACTGAAGTGACTTAGCAGTAGCAGCAGTAGCATGGCCTTGAAGAGTGAGGTGCTTTATCAAATGAGGCTGAGATTATAATCAATATATGCACTAAAAAATTGGAAACAAAGGTTTGGAGTGTTTACAGAGGACATGAAATCTCACCAATATAATTAAAATCTGGGATTTCCCAGGTGGCTCAGTGGTAAAGAATCTGCCTGCCAATGCAGGAGATACGGGTTTGATCCCTGGGTGGGAAAGATTCCTTGGAGGTGGAAATGGCAACCCACTCCAGTATTTTTGCCTGGGAAATCCCACGGACAGAGGAGTCTGCTGGACCACAGTCCATGGGGTCTCAAAGAGTTGGCCACAACTGAAGCGATTTGGCATGCACCAGTCTTCTGCTTTCTGATTTCCTCCCCATTTAGGTCACCACAGAGTTCCCTGAGCTCTACAGTAGGGTCAATCCCAATCTTGCAAATCATCCCACCATGCCCTCTTGGCCTCTTGATCTCCAGACATTTGTTCTTTAGGATTTTGTCTCTGTTTCTGCTTTGCAAATAGGTAACTGCAAGGAAATCCAACCAGTCCATTCTAAAAGAGATCAATCCTGGGTGTTCATTGGAAGGACTTATGCTAAAGCTGAAACTCCAATACTTTGGCCACCTCATGCGACGAGTTGACTCACTGGAAAAGAGTCTGATGCTAGGAGGGATTGGGGATAGGAGGAGACGGGGACGGCAGAGAATGAGATGGCTGGATGGCATCACCGACTCGATGGACATGAGTTTGAGTGAACTCCAGGAGTTGGTGATGGACAGGGAGGCCTGGCGTGCTGTGATTCATGGGGTCGCAAAGAGTCGGACATGACTGAGTGACTGAACTGAACTGAAAGTGTATTTTGCTTATTCATGCTGGTGTTACTCCAAACATAATTAACTCCCTCTCAGGAATTAACATATTTGATGGTGTTTATTTGGGCTTTTACACAACTGCGCATAGCGATGCTAAGGAGATGTTTGTTAAACTGAACTGAATCTTTGTTTCCATAGACTGTGAAGCCAAAGAAGTGATTCAAATAAAACAATAATGCATTATGGACTTATTAGATTTATTAGGCTCATGGCTAATGACATGAAGAGATGAAGATAATCACTCAAGCTCATGCAAGCAATTAGTGGGGGCAACCACATCCTAACCCAGAGTTCTTCACTTGAGACACCCAGTAAATTATTGACTCATAAAGCAAGCTGAAGAGGCAATTTAATATAGTGACTAAGACCAACCCGGGTTTGAATCACAACTCCACCACTTAACCATGCTGGGCAAGTCTCTTCCAGTTTCTATGCCTCAGCAGTTTCTTCTTCAATAAATAGACGTAGTAATAGTCTGTGTTGTAAAGCTGTTGTGGGGATGCAGAATGGAAATGATCTAAAGCTGTGCTCTCCAACAGAAATACAATGCAAGCCACAAATGTGAGCTGGTTATGTAACTAAATTTTCTAGTAGTCATATTTTAAAGTAAAAAAAAGAAACAGATAAAATTAACTTGAATAACATATCTTATTTATTCCAATGTATAAAAATATTATTTTAACCGGAAATCAGTGTAAAAATATTAATGAGATATTTTACATTCATTTTTTTCATACTGTCTTTGAAATTTAAGCACATCTCAGTTTGGACCAGCCACATTTCAATTGCTCTGGAGCCACATGTGGCTGCTGACTATCGTATTGGGCAAGACAAATGTTAAAGTTGTGTCAGTCACTCAGTCATGTCCTACTATTTGTGATCCCATGGACTATAGCCCTCCAGGTCTCTCTCTCCATGGGGATTCTCCAAGCAAGGATACTGAAGTGGGTAGTCATTTCCTTCTCCAGGGGGTCTTCCCGACCCAGGGATTGAACCCGGGTTTCCTGCTTTGCAGGCGGGTTCTTTACCGTCTGAGCCACCAGGGAAACCCAAGACAAGTATTGAGTATGTAGCCAAGTTTCTGGTACAAAAGCAGCACTCAGAGTACTGACTCAGAAACATTCCCCGGGCTTATCCACGGATTGGTTGCATTCCTTACTCTAAGCATAGAAAATATTTCTTAGTCACATAAGCTTGAAATCATGTACTTCCTCCATTTCCGTTATTCTTGTACTGTTTACTCCAGGGAATGTTTCCTTTTCTTCCTTCTGACGTGAGCAGAGGGTGGTTAGCTCTGTTAGCTTTTTCAGACTGGGGACTTTCCTTGAGAACCAAGAGGAAGAGTGTAGCCTCCATAAAGGATTTCATGGGACTTTGTCCTATTAAACAAACTGCATTCAGCCGGGTAGATATTTAATGTGCTTTTATTACCACTGGTATATGCCTGGAGTCAAAATTATATTATAAAATTTATTTCTTTGAACCTGACATGGGTAAACACCTTTCTTTTATCCTTCTCATTACATTTATCCTAGACTTTCTTGGTAATCTTGCCCCAAAAGCTACAATTAATTCATCTGAAATGCCTCTTTTATGTCCGTTTAGCGTGTCATTTCAAGAGGAGGGCATGGCAACCCACTCCACTATTCTTGCCTGGAGAGGAGCCCCCAGCTCCCATCAGCAGAGGAGCTGGCAAGTTATAGTCCATAGAACTGCACAAAGTCAGACATAATTGAGACAACCCAGCACATGCTGTTATTGTTGCTTCACCTGCTGAATGCCTTCACCACCTGGTGATCAGTAGGCTGAGCTAGGAACCCTCCCTTTCTGCTAGTGGCTAGCCCAAAGATAAATGTGGAATGAGGAGCCAGACTCCCCATAGCCCTGGCCAGATCTCTTAGGAAGTCCACAAGGCAGTACTCAGCTGTCTTAGAAAGATAGCACTTATATTGTAGAAACAGATTCCCCAGGCAAGATCAAAATGGGACAGCAAAGGAAACTCTGTCCCTAGTCCCTTAAGGCTGAGTCAGGCTTGGAAACACCAGCCTAAGCCAGGGTGACCTGGAGACACCCAGCCTGAGCTAGGGTCAACCTGGATACAGAAAAATCTTCAGTCTTGGCAAGCACAGACTAATAATCCATAACCTTCCTTCAGGGTTCTCAGGTTGACAGTCAACACCTTCCAAACCCAGCCTGCTCACACCGTTCCCTTTCGTCCCACTCCTTCTCTCTCCAATTACGTTGTTCTACTTTCTATTTTTCCCTTCCACCTTCTCTCTTTCTTATGTTGTTCATGTCGTACATGCGTGCATGCTCAGTTGCTCAATCGTGTCCAACTTTTTTCAACCCCATGGACTGCACCCCTCCAGGTTACTCTGTCCATGGAATTCTCCAGGCAAGAATACTGGAGTGGGGTGCCATTTCCTACTCCAGAGGATCTTCCCGACCCAGGGATCAAACTCCTGTCTCCTGCATTGCAGGAGAATTCTTTATCAACTGTGCCGCTTGGGAAGCCCCTGTTCTTATGGTACCCTTTACCTAAAAATCCCTCTTTAGTTGGTCTCCACCACTATCTTTGAAATCCCAACTCTAACCATACGTATTTCCAGAGACGGAATCTTCCCTTCCCACTTTTACCTCCAATAGCGCTCCCTTGATACTCCCTTCTATTGAGTATCAAGCATGTAGCGTTTTGAGTGGACATTGCACGTTCTACCCCTTCCCCATTATGTGGCAGTCACTAATTTGCAGAGAATGACTGCACCCATCTATAATGATTGATAGGTTGCTGGAAACTACTTTAATTGAATTTTCATTAAGATAGATTGCTAAGAACTACTGTAGTTGAATTTGACCTATAACTGGTTCAGATATGGACAACTACCCAGCCCAAGTCCATCAGTGCATGGCATTCCATCAGAGTCTGGTTCAGCTTGGTCCAGTATTTGATGTAAATTCAATGGCTGGGGAAAGAAAAGACTTTTCTCACACCCTCAATGGTATTTATCATTAAAACTTTTTATAGAAGTATATTTAACTTACAATATTGTATTCGTTTCACAGGTGTATCAAAGTGATTCAGCTATTTTTTTCAGATTATTTTCCATTATAGATTATTATAAGATACTGAATATTATTCATTGTGTTCTATATATAGTAAATCTTTCCTGCTTATCTCTTTATAATTTCTGTCCTTAGAATGACTGGACTTTACTTTCTGTGATACTGACAGTATATGAAACAAGAATGAGACAGGCATTGAAAGGACTAAAGTTAACCCTGAATCACACACACCTTCGCTGTTCTTCGTACTAGATCAAGATAACTTTTAACTAAATGTGGACTCTACCAGGCTGTAGCAGTTTCTGTGTTCTCACTTCACCTTTGACCATCTAATTACATGAAGTAAAGATAATGGAGCAAAGGTCCAGACTTGATCAGGTCAAGGTCCCAACACATCTAGATTGATACAGAAAATAAGGCATATTTATAATTGTGTTTACACTGGGGTGAATCATCTAAGTTCTGTTTGTTGTCACTATTTTCCTTTACAATTCTTGTGAAAGCTAGAAAGTGACTTTACCTGAATAACCAGCCTGACAGCTTTCTGTCAGTTTGCCACTTTATATGTGCACAAAATTCAAACTGACTATTCCACTTTGTCAGTGTCAGAGCTTATAGAAGAGTGCTGAAAGCATGAACACTAGTGCTGGGCTCTACTGTTTCCTAGCTGTGCAATTTCAGGAAAATTACCTAAACTCTGTATACCTCAGTGTCGTCATCTGTAAAAATGAGATTAGTACCAGCACTGACCTCATTGGATCTTTCAAGGATTAAAGGAGTTATTATGTATAAAAGGCCTGACGACTTCCCTGGTGGTGCAGTGGTTAAAAATCCACCTGCCAGTGCAGTAGACACAAGTTCGATCCCCGGCCCGGGAAGATCCCACATGCCATGTGGCGACTAAACCTGAGCACCACAACTGCTGAGCCCATGCTCTAGACCCCAGGTTCCACAACAAGAGAAGCCCCCGCCCCGCAACTAGAGAGCAGCAGCCTGGCTTGCCTAGAGAAGGTTTAATTTTGGCACAGCCAAAAGTTAATTCATTAATATTTTTTAATTGTCTGAAACAGTGCCTAGCGTGTAATTAAGCTTCCAGTAAATATTAGGGCTGTAATTCAGAGGATTTCTGAAACGGGGACTTTAAATAGAACTAACCAGTGAATTGCAGTGATCTGTGAATCTGGAGAGCTCCAGAGCAGCTTCATTAAACATGGTAACAAAGAGGGTGATATGAACATCAAAACCGCTTTCTTTTCTCTCAAGAAGTTGACAGGATCTCTTGAGCCCTTCCCTGGGAATCCATAGCTGTGCCCAGTGACTAGCTTCATGGTCTTGGGCAGATTCTTTGAACTCTCTGAGATTTCCCTGGCCTTTTTACAAATTTAAAGTTGGGATATAATCGCTCCTTCACGGGAGTACTGAAAAGGAAACTGTGGAGATGGCCGCCCACTGTCCCTGGCACACAGGAGAAACCTCAGTCCTCCTCATGGCCACCTTAAGCATATCCAGGATCAATAGCTTGAAATTATATTTTAAAACTATTTCCCCAAAATGAAATTGTTCTTCATTTAATTTTACTGTTTGAATCAGCCGCAAGACAATTCTAAAGAAAGACCAACATTCAGTTCAGTTCAGTTCAGTTCAGTTCAGTCGCTCAGTCGTGTCCGACTCTTAGCGACCCCATGAACCACAGCACACCAGGCCTCCCTGTCCATCACCAACTCTCGGAGTTCACTCAAACTCATTAATGAAATAATGATGGGGAGTCATTTAAACAATTCCCAGTGGTTTTAAATAATAATTTAGTAATTGTCAATAATTATTATAATAATTACTATATATATAATAAAATATATTAAAATATAATAATAATAAATTAAATAGTAATTTAAACAAATTCCAGTGGTTCATGGGAGTTTTCACCATGTGAAAACTATTTACACAGATATACACACACAAAGATTCGAACTATTGTTTAATTGACTTTATAATTTAACATTTTAAAAGAAAGTTTCCAAGTTATTTCATTTGTACCTATTCAGCATTTCTGTCAGAGAAGGCAATGGCAACCCACTCCAGTACTCTTGCCTGGAAAATCCCACGGATGGAGGAGCCTAGTAGGCTGCAGTCCATGGGGTCGCTAAGAGCTGGACACGACTGAGCGACTTCACTTTCATTTTTCCCTTTCGTGCATTGGAGAAGGAAATGGCAACCCACACCAGTGTTCTTGCCTGGAGAATCTCAAGGATGGTGGAGCCTGGTGGGCTGCTGTCTGTGGGGTCGCACAGAGTCGGACACAACTGAAGCGACTTAGCAGCAGCAGCAGCATTTCTGTTTGTTAACTTTTTAAGGAGGCATGAAAACAATTTGTCTGGGACTTCTTGGTGGGCCAGTGGTTAAGACTGCACCCTTCCCCTGTAGGGGAATTAGGATCCCGTGTGCCGTGTGATCATGGCATCTGATCCCATCACTTCATGGTGAATAGAAGGGAAAAAAGCAGAAGCAATAACAGATTTTATTTTCTTTGGCTCCAAAATCACAGTGGACTGTGACTGCAGCCATGAAATTAAAAGACACTTGCTCCTTGGAAGAAAATCTATAACAAACCTAGACAGAATATTAAAAAGTAGAGACATCACTTTGCCAACAAAGGTCCATATAGTCAAAGCTATGTTTTTTTCAGTAGTCATGTATGGGTGTGAGAATAGGACCATAAAGTAGTCTGAGCACCAAAGAATTGTTTCTTTTGAATTGTGGTGTTGGCGAAGACTCTTGAGAGTCCTTTGGACAGCAAGGAGATCCAACCAGTCAATCCTAAAGGAAATCAACTCTGAATATTCATTGGAAGGACTGTTGCTGAAGCTCCAATACCTTGGCTGCCTGATGAGAAGAGCCAACTCATTGGAAAAGATCTTCATGCTGGGAAAGAGTGAAGGCAAAAGAAGAAAGAGGAGGCAGAGGATGTGAATCTGAGCAAACTCCAGGAGATAGTGGAGGACACAGGAGCCTGGCATGCTACAGTCCTTGAGGTCACCAAGAGTTGGACACAACTCAGCGACTCAACAACAATGACAACAACAGTACTGCATGGCATGGCCCCAAAAACCAAAACAAAACAAACAGATAAAACAATTTGTCTTATCTGAGTGAAGCTTCTTGACTTCAATAAAATTTCAGATGAAAGCATCAGCAAGTTTTATCCCTCCTTGTAAACCTAATTTCTACCCTATATAGAATACTTTAGAATGGTAATAATGTTTACTGAACACTTATATAGGACCAGGAACTTTATATGCTTCATCTCATTTAATCCTTAAAACATCTCCATCAGGTAAGTACTATATATTATTCCATTTTATAGATGGCACACAGAGAGGGTAAGTAGTTTGCTGAAGGTCACGGGACTACTAGACAGTGAAAGTAGAATTCAAACATAAATGGCCTTCAGTGTCTACTGACGATGTTGAACTTTATCTGAGCCCTGTGCTCCAAAAAAGCAATTGAGATATCTCCTGGCCTTTCTGCATCCCAGCTAATCTCAAAGTATCACCCTGCCTATGGGAAATAAGATTTATCAACACCCTTCCTCAGGACTCTCTTGTTTACCTGTCTCAACAAAACTCTAGACCTTCTTTCTTTTTTTGAGATGTTAATCTGTCCTTAATGAACATTTTCCCCCTTACAATAGCCTAAAGAAGATGATATCTTTACTTTTCCAGTGTGTTTTGTCTTCACATCACAAATCTACCCACTCAGGACAAGACCCCCAATACCTGAGAAAATAAAATCCAGTTTGGAGAATCCTCAACTGCAGTCAGGTAGGTAATGCCTTTTCTGGCAAAGTGGCCCACACACATTTCATCCAGCCTGTCATAATCAATTCAGAATTCTTTACCAAAGGGAAGAGAAGACAGATCCCTCAGAAGATGGG
Organism: Moschus berezovskii; assembly: GCF_049115385.1. NCBI lineage: Eukaryota > Metazoa > Chordata > Mammalia > Artiodactyla > Moschidae > Moschus > Moschus berezovskii. The sequence continues at coordinate 100,543,774 of NC_142464.1, read as the reverse complement.
AGGTAAGCTTACTTTATAGAAAACAAGACTGCTCAAGTTGTCCGCTGCTGTTAAAAGATTATAAACAGATTTGAGGTTTTGAAATCAGATCTCCTTTCCCCAAATCACTTTCTCCCCGCCCCCTTTTCTCCCTTCCAAAATGTCACCCAAATGCAAAAGTTCTCAATAGAAAGTGCTAGTAAAATTCTTGAGCAGCATTTACTAGCATCCATTATGTACCACTGTACTTACTACATTCTTCCCTGGTGGCTCAGAGGTTAAAACGTCTGCCTGCAATGTCGGAAACCTGGGTTTGATCCCTGGGTCAAGAAGATCCCCTGGAGAAGGAAATGGCAACCCACTCCAGGACTCTTGCCCGGAGAATCCCATGGACAGAGGAGCCTGGTGGGCTACAGTCCACAGGGTCGCAAAGAGTCGGAATCTCAGGGTTCTAGTTTAGGGAAAATGAAAACTTTTGTCTCGGTCATCTCCGTACTTGGTATTATTCATTATTCTAAAGCACTCCCTCTAAAGCTGTCCTCATCCAATGTGTTTTCACTAATCAATAATCAATCCTATAGAGAGAGCTTTAGGATGGAATATACCCAAATTAGAACTCCATTTCTTTTCTTTCTTCAAAATACTTTTTAGCCACATCACATGGCATGTGGGGTGTTAGCTCCCCGACCAGGGATCAAACCTGTACCTCTTGCATTGGGAGCACAGAGTCTTAAACACAAGACCATCAGAGAAGTCCCCCTGGAACTCCATTTCTGTGTAAACTCTATGAGAGCAAGATTTTACTTATTTCTGTACCTCCAGTGTTCTTGCCTGGAGAATCCCAGGGACGGGGAAGCCTGGTGGACTGCCATCTATGGGGTCGCACAGAGTCGGACACGACTGAAGCGACTCAGCAGCAGCAGCAGAATGCAGTGAAAGTGAAAGAAAGTGAAATTGCTTCCACTATGTACAACAGACTCTAGGTTCATCCGCTTCATTAGGACTGACTCAAATGCATTCATTTTTATAGCTGAGTGACATTCCACTGTACGTATGTACCATGATTTCTGTATCCATTCATCTGTTGATGAACATCTAGGTTGCTGCCATGTCCTCCTATTGAAAAAAGTGCTGCAATGAACATTGGGGTATATGCATCTCTTTAACTTAAGCTTTTCTCAGGATATACGCTCAGTAGTGGGATTTTGGGGTCAAATGGTAGTTCTATTCCTAATTTTTAAAGAAGTCTCCATACTGTTCTCCATGGTGGCTGTATCAGTTTACATTTCCACCAACAGTGCAAGAATGTTCCCTTTTCTCCACACCCTTCCTAGCACTTATTGTTTATAGACTTTTTAATGATGACCATTCTGACAGGTGTGAGGTGATACCTTATTGTAGTTTTGATTTGCATTTCTCCAAAAAAGGCGATGTTGAGCATCTTTTCATGTGTTTGTTGCCCTTCTATATGTCTTTGGAGAAATGTCTGGTTAGGTCTTCCATCCATTTTTTGATTGGGTTGTTTATTTTTCTGGTGTTGAGCTGCATAAGCTTTTGGAGATTAATCCTTTGTCAGTTGTTTCATTTGCAATTATTTTCTCCCACTCTGAGTGTTGTCTTTTAATCTTGTTTATGGTTTCCTTTGCTGTGCAAAGGTTTTTAAGTTTAATTAAGTGGGGCAATCTTGGCTCAGGCAATAAAGAATCCACCTGCAATGCAGGGGACCCAGGTTTGACCCCTGGGTCAGGAAGATCCCCTGGGGAAGGGAATGGCAACCCTCCCCAGTATTGTTGCCTGGGAAATCCCATGGACAGAGGAGCCTGGTGGACTACAGTCCATGGGGTCATGAAGAGTCAGATACAACTGAATGACTAATACACACACACAAGTGGGGCAATTGTAATAAAGCTTTTAGTTCAGATAAATTGGGGAAATGTCTAGAGGGGAACAGATACTGTAAGGTCATTTATCAGCATAGTTATGTCATCGACAACAGTTATCTAGGTTTCAGGCACTGCTGTTTCTCCTTTATTACAGAAATTATGGCCTATTAACAGGACACATATCATTTCTTAGCAAGGGCTTTAGCTACACTCAGCATTGTTATAGATGTAATAGCAGGTAACACTTAACTTTTGGTGAAACAGTAAATAGAGAATTTGAGAAGCATTCAACATTAGCATGAAAAGTCTGGTTTATGCTATTGACCCCCTTGAGATTCTGGTGCTTACACAGGATCTGAGAGACCCGTCCTTGACAAAGCTGGGGTTCAGGGAAGGGGGAAAGAGGAAAGCTAAGGAGATGATCAGAGAAATATCCCCTGACATCAACAAGCTGGATGCTGTTTGGAAGGACTGGAGGCTCAATTTTAAAAGTGGTATTTTAGACCATCTAATATTAAGATTTTATTTCAGGTAAAGGATTAGGCCTTCTGAGTCCCCTGAAGGCATTATATTTGGTTAGGACCCTCATTCCTCTTTTAAAAACCATTTTATTGAGGTATAATCAACCTGTGAAAAGCTGTACATATTCAATGCATACAACTTGATGAGCATGCAGATAAGTATACACCCACAATTAGTATGATCTGTGCCACGAACATATCCATCTTCTCCAGAAGTTTCCTCTTTATTATTTTATTTTCTGTGTATGATAACATAAGATCTGCCCTCTTAAGAAATGTTTAGGTATACAGTACAGCAATGTTAACTATAGGCTCTATGCTCCACGGTAAATATCTAGGACTTATTTATCTTCCATAGCTGAAACTTTGTACCCTTGTGTTAATACCTCCCTGGGTCCCATCCCACAACTCCTAGTAACCACTATTCTACTTCCTGGTTCTTTCTTCATACAGGTAGTATCACATAGTGTTTGTCCTTCCGTGACTGGCATATTTCAAGGAGCCCAGTACCCTCCAGTACTATTGCCTAGAAAATCCCATGGATGGAGGAGCCTGGTAGGCTGTAGTCCATGGGGTCGCTAAGGGTCGGACACGACTGAGCGACTTCACTTTCACTTTCACACATTGGAGAAGGAAATGGCAACCCACTCCAGTGTTCTTGCCTGGAGAATCCCAGGGACGGGGGAGCCTGGTGGGCTTACGTCTATGGGGTCACACAGAGTCGGACACGACTGAAGTGACTTAGCAGCAGCAGCAGCAGTACCCTCCAGGTTCATCCATGTTGTCTCAAATGTCCTTTTATAAAGACAATAATATGTGCGTACCACATTTGCTTATCCATCCAGCCATCAGTGGACTCTTAGGTTGTTTTCATGTCTTGGCTATAGTAAACATGGGAGTCCAGATACCTCTTTGAGATCTCCATTTCAATTCTTTGGTTTATAACCCAGAGGTGTGAATCTTGGATCATACAGTAGTTCTAATTTTAATATTTTGAGTAATATCTATACTGTTTTCCTTAGTGGCTGCAGCAATTTGCATTCCCACCAACAGTGTAGGAGGCGTCCCTTTTCTCCACATACTCTCCAGCACTTATTATTTGTAGACTTTTTGATGATGACCATTTTGACCAGTGTGAGGTGGTGCTTCATTGTAGTTTTGATTTTCATTTCTCTAATAATTAGCGACGACTAGATGCTCTAATAATTAGGCATCTTTTCGTGTCCTCTTGGCCATCTGTATGTCTTCTTTGGAGAAATGTCTGTTTAGGTCCTTCTGTCCATTTGTGGGTTGGGTTGTTTGTTTATTTTGCTTTTGAGTTGTATGAGCTATTTGTGTATTTTGGAAATTAAGCTCTTGTCATTCACATCATTTGCAAATATTTTCTCCATTCAGAAGGTTGTCTTTTCATTTTGTTTATTTATGGTTTCTGTCACTGTGCAAAAGCTTATGAGTTTGATTAGGTCCCATTTGTTTTTGTTTTTATTTTTTGTTTTTATTTCTATTGCCTTGGGAGACTGACCTAAAAAAAATTGGTACGATTTATGCCAGACAATGTTTTGCCTATTCTCTCTCCTAGGAATGTTATGATATTATGTCTTATATTTATGTCTTTAAGTCATTTTGAGTTTATGTTTGTGTATGGTGTGAGGATATATTCTAACTATATTGATTTACATGCAGCTGTTCAACTTTCCCAATACCAATTGCTGAAAAGACTGTCTTTTCCCCATTGTATATTCTTGCCAAGATTAATTGACTGCAGGTGTGTGGGCTTATTTCGGAGCTCTGTAGTCTGTTCCATTGATCCACATGTCTGTTTTGTGTCAATACCATGCTGTTTTGATTGCTGTAGCTTTGTAGTATAGTCTGAAGTCTTGGAAGATTATGCCGCCTGCTTTGTTCATTTCACTAAGGATTGCTTTGGTAACTCTGGGTCCTTTAAGGTTTCATATAAATTTTAAGATTATTTGTTCCAGTTTGGTGGAAAATGTCATGAATAATTTGATAGTAGTGTAGTGTTAGTCACTCAGTCATGTCTGACTCTTTGCAGACCCACAGACTGTAAACCACCAGGCTCCTCTGTCCATAGAATTCTCCAGGCAAGAATACTGGAGTGGATTGCCATTCCCTTCTCTAGAGGATCTTCCTGACCCAGGGATTGAAACTGGGTCTCCTGAATTGCCAGCAGATTCTTTACTGTTTGAGCTACAGGTAAGACATGTGGATAATTTGATAGGGCTTTTATTAAATCTGTATATTGCTTTGGATAATATGGCCATTTTAACAATGTTAATTCTTCTAATCTAAGAGCTTGGGATATCTTTCCATTGCTTTGAATTATCTCCAATTTCCTTTATTAATGATTTATAGTTCTCATCATTTAAATTTTTTACCTTCTTGGTCAGGTTTATTCCTAAGTATTTTTTAATGGAATTTTAAAATGTATTGTTTTTTTACATTCCCTTTATGATACTTCACCATTAGTGTAAAGACATGCAACTGATACAAAATTAACATACAGAAATTGGTTGCATGTCTTGGCACTAATGGTGAAGTTCTAGTAGTTTTTGTGTGGCATCTTCAGAGTTTTCTATATACAGTAGAATTTGGGTACATTTTTTTTTTCCTTGCCTGATTGCTATGGCTACAATTTCCAGTACTGTGTTGAATAGAAGGTGAGAGAGAGCATCCTTGTCTTGAGGACCCTCATTGGTTTGGTTTGGTGTTGTTCCTGTACCACGGTGGCTTGTGGAATCTCAGTTTCCTGATCAGGGATTGAACCTGGGCCCTGGCAGTGAAAGCACCAAATCTTAACCACTGGGCCTCCAGGGAATTCCCAAGGCCTCTCATTGTTAAATGAGCAGTTTCTTTTTATGGTTTCACACATAGATATTAGCATGCCAGGCAGATCCCGTCAGGCTGTCGCCTATTGTTAAAGAGTCTGGAACTAATTCCACAGTATCATCCAGCATAGGTTAAGGAGTAGGCTTTGTTGATGAAAAGGAAAACTCACAACACCAGGGTCAAAGCTGCTGGATAGCTTCTTCCTACCACCCTCTCTCATATACCCCCTCCCCACAATGGATATCTCCCTTCCAGTAGGGCAAGTGTGAGAAAGTGACCTTTATTCCCTGTAAGGGAATAAATGGATTGCTCAGTGCCAGGCAGGCAGGGTTTAGGGCACTGGCTCTCTACTTGAGTTGATTAGGAATGCCAGTCATCCTGCAGGCTTCCCTGGTAGCTCAGCTGGTAAAGAAACCACCTGCAATGCAGGAGACCACAAATTCATTCCTGGACCAGAAAGATCCCTTGGAGAAGGGATAGGTTACCCACTTCAGTATTCTTGGGTTTCTCTGGTGGCTCAGATGGTAAAGAATCTGCTTGCAACTCCAGAGACCTGGGTTTGATCCCTGGGTTGGGAAGATCCCCTGCAGAGGGTATGGCAACCCATTCTAGTATTCTTGCCTGGAGAATCCCCATGGACAGAGGAGCTTGGCAGGCTATAGTTCATAGGGTCACAAAGAGTCAGACATGACTGAGCAACTAAGCACAGCACATTGCACATATCCATCCTGCACCTGGGGACTTTGGGATGTACATGCCTGTGGGATATACAGATACACAGAGTCCCATGAGGAAGTAAGGAAGGCTTAGAAGAAGTAAGGAAGGCTTAGAGCAAGTCACAGTCCCATGGAAAGTAGAGTGTTGAGTGCCGTCTCCCTGCTGAGAGAATGAGGGAGCTCCTTTTAGTTTTCTCCCTGAAGAAAAAGATGCTAGACCTTTCTAGAATTCCCTACCATCACTGAGTTTTCAAAAGATCATATTCCAAGAGTGATTATCACTCAAATCAGAAATGGGATATGAGGAAGAAAAAAAAAAGTCCTTGGAAATAGTAGTTCATGTCTAAACATCTTCTTGTACTCTGCCATCTCCTTATAAAATTCCCCTGTGATTTGCACTTTTATTGAAGTGAAATCCACATACCATAAAACTAACCGTTTCAAAGTGCACAACTAAGTGACAGTTGTTTAATTGCCTTGTTGTATAACTACCATCTCTAGCTCCAAAACATTTTATCAGCCCCAAAGAAAGCCTCAAGTATGCATTAAGCAGTCATTCCTTATTCCCTCCCACCCTTTCCCTGGCAACCACTGATCTATTCTCTGTCTCTGAGGATTTACTTGCCCTGGATATTTTACATGAATGGAATCATACAATATGTGACCTTTAGTGTCTGTCAACTTTTACCTGACATATTGTTTGTAAGATTCACCCTTGCTGTAGCATGTGTCAGTACTTCATTCCTTGCTGTGCCTGAGTAATGGTCCATTGTACATAGTCCTACATTTTTGTTTATCCACTTACTGGCTGATAGACATTTGGCTTGTTTCCACTCTTGGCAATTCTGCAGAGTATTGCTATGAACATTTGCATACAAAGATTAGTTTCAGTACCAAGTTTCAATCCCTTTGGGTACATAGCTACACATGGAATTTCTGCAACATATGGTCTGTCTATGTTCAGCTTTTTGGAGAATGGTGGTGAGATCTCTGTCTCCTCTGGTTTAATTAGAAATGCAGAAAAACAATGCTGCTCAAGATAGCTTGTAATGCAGTTGAAGCAATCCCTTATGAATATTCTGAAACATTCTTCACTGAGGCTAAAAAGAGAGAGTGTTTGCTGTTTAGCAGAGAATTGGAGATGTTTCTAAACTGATAGCTAACAATCTTCTTTGAAGTTGGACCTTTACAGGAGGCTTCTGATTGATAATGTCAGAGACTCAGGAAATGTGATCAGTGTGGTGGCCAGAAGTCCTGCGGGCATTAGGCTAGAGGTGAAATATAGCTCTTATATTTATCCTTTCTATAGGCTAATAACTTGACCCTCACCCCTACCTTTAGCACACCCTGTACCCAGCCAAATGCTTCCTCCCTGACACTCATGAGGCCCCCTCTTCATGCCCATTGGCCGGTCCTACTCCCGCCCAGAGACAGATACTAAGTACACTTGACTTGCTTATTTAAAACAACTTCTAACCATGGAATCCATCATTAAGGAATAACTGTAAACTCTTCAGTGGTCTACTTAGCGCTGATTTCATAATGTGCAGGAATCAGACAGCCCTGATATTTCATAATATTCTGGCTTTGCCACACCAAGAGTTGTACAGCTATCTAAACACACAACCCAAGTCTCAGTTGCTTCTAGAAAATACCGCCAGACTACCTCGTGACATCAGATTAGAATGCTTTTCACATGACAGCATGCACTGAGGATTGTGGTTTTAGCCAGCTTGTAGTTGAGGGGAACCTGGAGCTCTTTCCTGGCCTGTAATTCTAGTCCATCAAGTCCAGGCAAGCAGAAGGACTCTGTCTCTCAGACAATGAATTCTGATTTCACTGCCCCTCCTGATTGCCCATGTGACTGAGAATGTTGGTACTGCCACCGCTTTTTCATCAATTTTCACTATTTCCATTTACCTCTCAATAAATGCAAAGCCGGAAGTTCCAAGCCACGGTTATGTGGCTAAGAGCTTAAGTGTCTGACCGACTGAGATTTCAAAACTAGTTTGCTTCTTACAAGCCACGTGACTTTGGACCACGTTGTCAACCTCTCTCTGCCTCAGTTCCCACATTCTTAAAAAAAGAGACAAAGTATCTACTTCATGGGACTTCATGAGGGCTAAATGAAATAATGTAGGTCCAGGATCTAACAGTGCTTGGTATATGTCCAAGCAGCAGATAGAATTGTTGACATATTCCCCAAAGAATCAATAAATTTTCTTTCTTTTTTTTAAGTTATTTATTTATTTTTGGCTGTGCTGGGTCTTTGTAGTTGCAGAGGCTTTTCTCTAGTGGTGGCAAGCAAGGACTACTTTCAAGTTGTGGTGCCTGGGCTTCTGGTTGCAGTGTCTTCTCTTGTGGCAGAGCATGGGCTCTAGCATGCTCAGGTATTGTAGTTGCAGCACGTGTGGCTTCTGGGCTCTAGAGCACAGGCTCAAAAGTTTTGTCCATGGGAGCTTAGTTGTTCTGTGGGCTTATTTGCTCAGTGGCATGTGGGAATCATCCCGGATTAGGGATCAAACCCATGTCTCCTACACTGGCAGGTGGATTCTTTACCACTGAGCCACCAGAGAAGCCCCAGGGTAACCATTTTTTCCCCAGTATTTCTTTTTCCCTCTTTTGCTCCTCTGCTTCCACTTATTACCCAGCCCCCACCCCAGTCTTAGTTTGAAGAGTCTCTGCTTGTGGCTTCAGGGGAGGGAAGGGAATAAGACAAAGATGTTTCCTTTTCCTAGTTGTTGTGTTTCAAATACTCTGCAGCTTTAGAGGAACAAAGAAAGGAAACATGGAAAAAAGAAACACGTGAAGAGGGAGAATCTCATTTTCCCATAAACCCCAAAAGAATAAAACCAAAACCCAAACCAAACAAACTAGAAAAGATTCCCCTCACTTGGGGCACAAAGATGATAATAGGGAAGCCATACGGTTTCCTGGCTGGAGGAGGTAGCAGACAGACCATGGACAATGTCCCAGGTTCCCCCTGCCCTGGTTTGCTTTGAGTGCGATAGTGTAAAAATGACAAAGAAGCTCTAATCCACCAGCCTGTAACTTGTCTCAAAAGAAGTTGTGTAAATGTGAGAAGTTTGGGATCTGGTAAGGGGAAAGGGAGGAGACAGAAATTCTTAATTATGGATCCCACATTGCTCTGGGTTAAGGATGCTCCACAAACATTTAGAAATAAAAATATCAGATCACTAGGGTGTGAAGGTACATTTTCTGGATCACCTTCAAATCGCAGTAAGAAAGCTAAGAGTTTTAGAAACCTCTTGGAGCTGGGCCAGTCACAAAGTAAGCAAGGCCTAGGGCCACTTCCATTCTTTTTCAAGCTCCTAGAATAAATAATAAATAACAAAATAGGGTGTTTCAGTTATCCATTAAGGCATAACAAACCACCCCAGAATGTAGTTGCTTAATACACAGCCATGCACTTGGCCACATCCCAATTCTGCAATGTGGGCAGGGCTCACAGGGACATCTCTGTTCCATGTGGCATATGCTGTGGTCATCTGGGAGCTTAGATGGACTACGAATCCTCTCTCCTTCTCCAGGATCTCTCTCCATGTGGCTTTGCATCACCTAGTGGTGTAATCTGAGCTTCTAACATGAGAGTTGGGGGACTTCCCTGGTGGTCTGATGGCTAAGACTCTGAGCTCCCAATTCAGGGGGCCTTGGTTTAATCCCTGGTCAGGGAACTAGATCCCACGTGCTGCAGCTAAGAGGGCTCACGCTACAACTAAAGATCCCACATGCCACAACAAAGATGGAAGATCCTGTGTGTGCCACAGCTAAGACTCAGTGCAGCCAAATAAATTAAAACACAAAACGAACAAAAAACAGATGGCAGTTAGACCCAAAAACATAAAGGAAAGAGCTGCCTAGACCTGGAATGGATACACTCCCATCAATTCCACCACCCATTCTACTGGTCAGAGCAGGGTGCAAGGCCAGCCCAGATTTAAGGGGAGGTTGATAAACACCACTTTTAACTGGAGGAGCTGCAGGAGCCTACAAAGAAAGGAAGAGTTGCTGACAGTTACATTTAGAGATTATCTTCCACACAAGGTTGTAAAAACTGCAGTGCATTTTAAATGCTTACATTTAACGCATCAACACTTTTCACATAACCATATATAGTTGACTATATAATTAACCTCCTTTGAGTATAATAACAATATTTTAAATTTAAGGTGGGGCCTAAAGAGCATTGCTTCCTAACTCAGGGTCTGTTGTTCTGGAGCCTGTCTTACACTCTTGCAGGAAGTTCTTTTCTTTCTGAATCAGTCCTGAGTGATTGTGTAATTTGCAGCAGGCACCAATAATCATTCATTCACAAGGGCGCTTTTTTTTCAAGTTCTTGCTCTTCTGATTTTAGGTATAAAGGGGCCTCTGGGAAGATTTCTGACTATCTCCCTAACAGAGCACCAGTCTCCCTACTCAACCAGGTGCAGCAGTAACCCTCCTCTACCATCTGGCCCTCCAGAGCATGGGAGCAGCTTAATAGTCTGTGTACCTGCCATGCAGCACCCACTCCTTGTAAGCAGAGATGGAGGCTCATCTGGAGAGGAAGATGATTCAACAGCTCAAAAAATACTAATGAGGCCAGTGAACAGAGAAGGTGACCCATCCTACAGATCAGAAATGAAGAGGATCTCCCAAGGCGTTTAGAAGCTTGTAGGAGAATTTGGGAGGCTGTGGGCAAAGTCTCCATCAGTAGTTACCATGGGATGGAGAAGAGGAAACTGAACAGAAAGACAGACAGGCCAGGAGCTCAGAAGTCCTCAGCTCTTTACAATAGGAAAGAAATTACTGTGGGATCACAGATGGCTATTCTGGGAATATGAGTTTTTTGTTTTTCTTTTTAAGCTGTTTATATTTTCTGTAATTTAGGTCCTTTTTGTTCTCTCTTAGTGTTTAGCACATTTTTAAAATGCTAGTCTGGTCAGCTGTGCTAAGAGGAACCAAGAAAGAGGTTTTTTGTCCAGTTTGGAGCAGAGTTTAAAGGGGAAGTGACTTACCAGCCGCCTGACAAGGTGGAATGCTCTTGTCCAGTGAGAGCACCTCAAAGGGAGGGTGAACCGAGAGTGTCTGAGTTGGAAACCCTGGTTCAGAGGCTTCCCTCATCCCAAGATGCGTTTATCAAATCTGGAGCCATCTCTCCACCCCCACTGCCTGTTACTTCCCTAGGGGCCCAGACAAGAGGCAAGAAGGGACCTCAGTGAACAATGAGATGGAGCTGTGCCCTGAGGTTGGTGGCCCAGGGCTGAGTAGCCTAGTTAATGGAAGCTGCAAGCAGAAAACTGGTCTGAAGACGGAGGAGGGGGATTCAACGTGTACTTGGACCACTGGGTGCCGAATGCGCAAGCAAGCAGGTTACCAAAACTTTTTTCTAGTTAATGCAGGAGAGGACACACACAGACTCAGGCTGCTGAGGAAAGGGATAAGTGAGGGTTACTAGGCTGGTACAGCCCCTGAAGCAAACTGGGGCACAGGACAGAGCCCAGGTAGATAGCTAGAATCCAAAGCAGAGATGAGGAAAGAACAGACTGTTAGCATGCCAGAACTAGAGGTCGGGGAAGGCTGCTGGTGGTGTCAGGATGACCGGGAACCACCCAGACATCCTGGCCATGAGGTTTGGAGGAGCTGAATCATTCCAGACCCCACCCAGGCCTGGTTCTCTAGGGCAGCTGCTGCTGACCTTTGGTAGCTATAGATGGATAGACCTGGGAACGGGGGCGGCCACTGTCATTGCCAGAGTCCAGGCTCAGACCTGCCCTCACAATCTGCTCCAGTTATCTAAAACCCAGTAACATGCCAAAACCTAGTGGCTTCAAACAACAACAGCGGTTTATTTTGCATTTTAGGCAGGTCAGGGCAAGGCAGGGACCACTCTGCTCCATATGGCTGGGGCCCAAGACTCAGATGACTGGGGGTAGCAGGAGACTGGGGACAGCAAGAGGCTGGCAGGGCATCACCCCATGGTCTTTCCCCTGTTCACTCCAGCTTGGAGGCCTCAGGGTAGCTGGGCTTAGTGGTGTCTCAGGGCACCAAGAGCTACTATTCCCAGAGGCCCAGAAAGAACCTTCAAGTGTTTATGATCTATCTTCAGAAGTTCCAGGACATGGTGATTCAGCGCTTCCCATCCCTAAATCCAGCCCAACTTCAAGGCAAACCGTATAGACCCTCCTCTCAATAGTGCTGCCCTAAGTCGCTTTAGTCATGTGCGACTCTTTGCAACCCCATGGATTGGAGCCTGCTAGGCTCCTCTGTCCATGGGATTCTCCAGGCAAGAATACTCAGTAGAAGGAGTATCAGAGTTTTTGCCACCATTTTTAGTGCATCATAGCATCTCACCATGGAGAAGGAAATGGCAACCCACTCCAGTGTTCTTGCCTGGAGAATCCCAGGGATGGCGGAGTCTGGTGGGCTGCCGTCTATGGGGTCGCACAGAGTCAGACATGATTAAAGCGACTTAGCAGCAGCAGTAGCAGCATCTCACCAAGTGGTCAGCAAAGTCTCCTAACTGAAACTCCAGGTCCCAGATTCTCATTGATGGCAGCTGGGAGGCAGCAATACACAGGGTAAAAAAGGGAAGGGCTTTGGAAGTCACCAGGCCTGCATTCTGGTTCAGGCAGGATCAACCACTCAGCAACCGGTTGAGCTTGTTAGGTTACTTGCCCCTAAGAGCCTTGTGGTTTCCCTGCGTGTAAAAGAGGGCTAATACTACCACAGCGGCCAAGAAAATGTACTTCTCAGATCATGCACAAATGACCAACGGCCCCAGCTACTGAGCCCTAAAATCTGTCATCTGGGTCTCATCCCCAGCTTGGTGCAGAGGCCAGTTTCCTAGTGCTGCTCCCAGCCCACGACTAAATACAAGAAGCCTATTCCTGGGAGGCGCTGGGCTTCTGGGACAGGGCAGCTTGGCTTGAAGATTCCCCCAAGGCCTTGCTGAACTTTCTTAGAGCTTTACTGAAGCATAAGATGCTTCCTTCAACTCAACCTTCCTTCCTCACCTCTCTCCTTCACCAAGGCCACACCTGCACCCCAGGTCTAGCTCCGCAACCCTGTTCCCTCATAAATCTCTCCAGCAGTGCTCCCCTCCAGATGCTTTGGAGGGGAGGGTATGTGTGTGCAAAGAGCCACCAGGCTGCTGCGGGTATTAAATAGGTGTGTGACTTAGTCAAGGCCTGGGGTAGAGTTGATGTTCATTCAACTGATATTTATTGAATCTCTGCTGAGTGAGGACTTTAGCTGGGGTGGCTGGAACACGTTGGTGAGCAAAGCAGATGAGAACATGAGGGCCCCCTGCTTGAAGCTTCTTGCCGACCCCAATGCGGAAGGATAAAGTCCCAACTCTCCTACGGGACACAAGAGTCCTTCAAAGTCTGACCCCAAGGGGCCTCCATATCCCCACCCCCACACTGCCCACCAGAGCCTAGCGTCAAAAAAGACTTTCCAACGGCAATCTCAGGTTTTTCAACCCCGATATCTTTCTTTCTTTATTTTTTTTTAAAGTTTTAAAAAGCTTATTCTTAATTATAATACCTTAATTATTCTATAGAATAATTATGTCTATACAAACAAGTTTTTCTATAGAAATAATGGAGAGACCTCTAGCATGGGTGATCAAGACAATTCTTTCTTTCCACCCCCAATATCTTAACACAGCTTTTTCTTCTCCAAAAGCTTCTCCCCTCCTTGGTACACACCCTTTACATGACAAACCCTTAGCAATCCCCCACGACCAGTTCAGTCGTGGGGTGCTAGATCACCTGGGTAGAGGTGCTTGCTGGCACAGATCTCCTCATCCACCTTGTAAAAGCACTAGTTGCATTGTGTTTTAATTGCTGTAACAGTGTCCCGCTAACTTGTGAGCTCGTGTAGGTAGCAGGGGCAGAGTGTATCCATCCTGAATCCCCCACGCTCGGCGCTTGGTGGCCGGCAGCTCCCATCTGGGGAGAGACGGGGAGAGCAGGCGATTTTCCCGCGGTAACCGCGGGGCCTGCGACGAGAGGGCGGGGGCGTCGCTGGGCGAGGGTCAGGGAGCCGCCGGTGCTGGGCGGCCCCCGGGACCGGCGGCGGGGCGCTCGGGCCGAATCGCGGCGGCCGCCGCGGGGCACATGACTGCGGGCTCAGCCTCCGCCCCGCCCGCGTCCCCGCGCAGCTGCCGCCCGTCGCCTCCCGGGGTTGCGGCGTGCCGGGCCGGCGAGCGTCTCCGCGCCGCGCGCTCCCTCCGCCTCGCGAGCTGCGCCAGGCGCGCGCCGCGGCGGCCCGGGCCGGAGAAAGCGAAACCAAGGCGGGACTCCCACTCCCCTCCGGCCGGCCGGGTGCGAGCCGGGCCGCGCTCGCCCAGTCGCGGAGCCGGGAGCCGGGCCCCTCGGCCGGGCCGCGGGCGCCCGAGGGTCCCAGGTCTTCCGGCCGCCCCGGCGGCGCCCCTCCGTCTCTCCCTCCTTCCTTCTCATCCGGTCGCCGGCCGCCCGGCCCCGGAGCGGTGCGCGGAATGGGCAGGTGCTGCTTCTACGCGGTGGGGACGCTGTCCCTGCTGTTGCTGGTGACCAGCATCACGCTGCTGGTGGCCCGAGTCTTCCAGAAGGCCGTGGACCAGAAGATCGAGAAGGTGAGGCGTGGCGGGCTGTGTGTGTGTGTGTGTGCGTGTGTGTGCGCGCGCGCGCGTCGAGCGGGCTTGAGGGGGCACTTCCAGCCCACCCTCCCACTGCTGAACCTTGTGCAGGGTGGATCTGCACCCCTTATAACCCTAGTCCAGGGGCTAGGGCCCTCCTTTGTTCCTTGTCTTCTTGGACTGGGTGGGTAAGAGTTAAACAAGGCTGGAGAGGAATAATTCTGTTCCTTTTAGAGTAATAAACAAGACTGTGGGTCTAGTCTTTGAAAGAAGGCTTTCACTTACATTCTGTCATTTGTTTTCTGGGCCCTCCCCGCGCCCCAATCTCTGTTGGGCCCAAACTCATTTCCCTCCCACTTTATGAAGAAACAAACGAAATGAAAGACACCACCACCCCGCGGGTGTGTTGGCTGCTTGCCCTGGCCTCTGAAGTGGTGTGAGGTGGGGATGAGAGGCTGGTGCCTAGTCTGTTGTGTTCCTGCCTTCCTGGGCTGAGCCCCGCACTTGGTAGCCAGGCCAGGCCTCTGGGCTGGGTGACATTTCAGTTCATCAGAGCCTGTGCTGACTAGCTGACTTAGCAGCTTGGTGTCTTGTGCCAGCAGTCTGTGTTGCTTTGTCTCACCATGGATTTCTTGCTCTTCTCAAACAACCCTAAGTTTAGGTAAAGCTGCATTTAAATTCTTAATCTGAGCCCATCTCTTCCTCTCAGATGAGTGGGCTGGAGAGCTGGTCACTTCAGACCTCTCCATCCTATGATTTCACCAGTAGTCATTTCTCCTGCCCTTTCACCCACATCCACCAATCTGTGTGGAAAGAGGAACCAGAGAGAGTTACTGGGGTCACTTTTTCCTTTAAAAAAAGTTACTGGAGAAGCCTTTTTCGTTAGCACCTGATCACTGCCTGATTTCTCCCACTCCTTTACACTTACTGCTGGCCAGATAATAAAAGCTGGGGCCTCCTCCAAAATTGGTCACTGTGCTCCCAATTAGCAAAATTGTTTCATTTTTAAAATAGAGGGTTCTAAAAGCCATCAATTACTTGAAATCTGAAGCCGCTTTAAAAAAAAATGCCACGGCAAAGCATAGTTTAATTTTTTAAAAATTCACATTGCCAACGGGTGACAGGACCCACTGTCTGAGCTTCTCAAAGGCCATTGTTCAAAGCATGTTCAAAGAAAAAACTGAATTGAATCTCTCCACCTTTGTCCACCTGCAAATCCATGGCAAGGTAGTTTAAGGATGTAACCTCTTGCTTGGGTGTCTAGAGTTAAGCAATCCAATGATAGTCAATTGGATTTTCTTGTGTGGCTTTGAAAGGCTGTTTCAGGAGAGGTCTGTGTCTCAGGTATTGTCAGCCTTTGGATGCTCTGTGGCTCTACATTCATGGGCAGTGGGTAGGGAGGTGGTGGGGGTGGAAGGCAGTTGTAAGGCAGCTGGGCTGGGGCTTAGGTTTGCACTGATATTGGCGATTGGTTTTTAAAGGTGGTTTTCTCCATGAAGAATGGACTCTGATCTGACTGTAAATGAAAGGACAGGGGAAGTGAACTTTCAGAACTGCCTCACCCTGTTAAGGAACACTGCACCATGTGGTGTGTGAAACTAAATGACAGGGCTCGGTGTGGACAGGTGTGGAAATATGGTAAGGCAACCAGAGGTCACGCATTACCATCATTACCACTCCGCTTTCCTGGGTCGCCTGGAGGGGGTCGGCATGAGATGGTGGAAAGAGAAAGGACTTTGCAGGTCAGTTCGCTGGCATGAATCCAGCTCCAACGTGCACTAGCTGGGTAACTTTAGGCTAGTACTTAACCTTTCTTAAGTCTGGGCTTTTCCATATGTAAATGAGGATAACAACTATTCATGTAAATAGAATTATAAGAATTACTAGAGGAAATGGGTGTACTTTTCATGGGATACAGTAGTATGTATAGTTATTGGTAGAGCTTCCCTGGTGACTTAGCAGTAAAGAATCCACCTGCAGTGTAAGAGACATGGGTTCAATCCCTGGGTAGGCAAGATCCCCTGGAGAAAGGAATGGCAACCCACTCCAGTATTCCTGCCTAGGAATCCCATGGACACAGGAGCCTGGAGGGCTCCAGTTCATGGGGTTGTAAGAGTCAGACGCAGCTTAGCGACTAAACTACCACCACCACCATAGTTATTTGTAAATGATAGCAGTTTTATCTTTGTTAGAAGCAAATAAAAAATACATGAGATTGGAGGTTATACACCCTATGTTCAAATCCTAGCCCTGACATTTCTAGGCTCTTTCCCTTTGGGCAAGTTACATAACCTCTGAAACTCAGTCTCATTCCTGAGAGAAATGAGGATGTTAGCCATCTTGGGGGTGCATTTACCATGAAACTCACAAATCTTACACTTTGGGTCCCTCAGTTGCACGGGCCCTTCCAAGGCCCCATACCTAATTCTGTATCCAACGTTTTCTTTTCTTAGGGACAGCCTCCATACCTTGTATGAGCTTCACACAGACCTAGGATCTGCCTGTGTGTGTGCTGCTATGAAACTGAGTGAGATAACCTGCGTAAAGCACTAAGCACGGGGTGAGGCTTGGAACAGGTGCCCAATTACAGCTTCCATCATTATTCCCATTAATGTTGTTATGGAAAATTCATTCATAACTTGACTTTAATATACTTGTAATACGATCTGATTGGAGAAGGAAACAGTAACTCACTCCAGTATTCTTGCCTGGAGAATCCCATGGACGGAGTAGCCTGGTAGGCTACAGTCCACGGGGTCGCATAGAGTCGGACACGACTGAGTGACGGAACGGAACGAATACAATCTGATATTCCTAGTTCTTAATTTTTTTCCTTTGAAGATTGTCCATGTCCTGCTTTGTCTACATCAAAAAGAGGAGAGAGAAAAAGGATGAAAATCAAATGAGTAGGTTGGGCTAATTGTGAGAAGCTTAGTAACATAATTCCTATTAGAAGACTCTGTCTCATTTGATAATTGTCTTTGAGGCCCACAGCAGCCAGAGATGACTGAAGGGTGATTTTGATCTCGGCTGTTGAGTAGAGTGGAAGGAGCCAAGACAGTCTGGCTCGATTCTTGGCTTGTTATAGTATGCCTTACATTGAGAAAGCCCGTAACTGTTTCTCTTCGATGTTGTTCTTTAGTCACCCAGTCGTGTCTGACTGTTTTGTGACCCCATGGACTTAACCAACCAGGCTCCTCTGTCCATAGGATTTTCCAGGTAACAATACTGGAGTGGGTTGCCATTTCCTTCTCCAGGGGATCTTCTCAACCCAGGAATCAAACTTGCATGTACTGCATTGGCAGGTGGATTGTTTACCACTGAGCCTCGGGCAAGCTCAGTTATTTTTCTTTACTTTTCTCAATGGCAGAAGAGGCAGAGAAATTTCTCCCTTCTTGGCTGCTCACACCCACATCCTGGAGGATACTCCGAGCATGGGCCAGGCCCTCTTTGTTGAGCATTTTGACCTCCCTGAAGACAGAGCTTTGTAGGGACCCAGCAATCTCTTTTTCTGTCTAGAACCTGGAAGGGCAGGGTTTTATGTTACATTTCATCTGGTAACCCCGCTAATTGTCCTGGCAACTAGGGCAGTGCCTGGTACGTTGTGGGTAAGCTAACTGCCTGCTGTCTCACTTCTAATTGTTTTAGTTGAAAGAACATTTTCCTAAGAATCAGCAGAGCTTAGTGAAAACTCCTTTTTCAGTCACAAACAAATACTTGGATTAAATTGGACATGCCAAGTAGCAAATTATTGAACCCCTCAAAACCTCAGGTTCCTCATCTTGAAAATGGGGGGTCATACCTACCTTTGAGTTGATGCAAGAATGAAATAAAAGGATTGATGTAAAGCGTATAGTACAGTCCCTTCCTGATGCCTGAAATTATTATCGTTATTTGTATAGGCAACATATTTGCACAGCTGACAATAAACATTTGTTATTATTTCCAGCTGTTCTTTTCACAGACAGGAACCAAAGAGTAGATAAAGTTCCTTCTAGCTCCAAAATTCTGAGATTCTATGACACAGGTACGTGACCTGTGCTTGAGAGCAGCTCTGCAGCGCAGGATATTAAATTTGCCTTTCGGCTCGCTGACAGTTTGAATATCTCCCAGAAATGAGGGCACAAGCTGGCCAAAGGCAAAGTTGGCTAATAAGAGAGGGGCTGGCAGGGGAAGCAGTGAGAGGGCAAGAGACTGTTGACACTTTTTTTTCCTATTCATAGACCAAGGAAGGACGACAGCATTAGGGCTCAGGGATGAGACGAACATGACAGAGTCACCTACCCTTCACTGGAAACCTGAGGCCCTGGGCAAATACCAGTGCCTATGCGGGGAGTGAGAGCACCCTTGGAGCGCAAAGAGATAAAATATAATCCCTGACAGTTTAAGCAAATAACACTGATTGGTGAAGCAATGTGATATTTTTCAAGAGTCAAATGAGTAAAACATCTTCATTTTTTCTTATATAAAGATAATCAACTATATATAATCTTTAAGGGCTCCTTCTTGCCTCAGTTCAGTTCAGTCTCTCAGTCGTGTCCGACTCTTTGCGATCCCATGAATCACAGCACGCCAGGCCTCCCTGTCCAACACCAACTCCCGGAGTTCACTCAAACTCACCTCCATCGAGTCGGTGATGCCATCCAGCCATCTCATTTTCTGTCGTCCCCTTCTCCTGCCCCTAATCCCTTCCAACATCAGAGTCTTTTCCAGTGAGTCAGCTCTTCGCATGAGGTGGCCAAAGTGTTGGAGCTTCAGCTTTAGCATCAGTCCGTCCAGTGAACACCCAGGACTGATCTCCTTTAGAGTTCAGTTCAGTTCAGTCGCTCAGTCGTGTCCGACTCTCCGCGACCCCATGAATCACAGCACGCCAGGCCTCCCTGTCCTTTAGAGTAGGCATTGCTTAATCTGTTATTTTCTAGTGGAAAAGGAAACTGAGACTGTAAATTCGAATATGGATAGTGGTGGTTATCAAATTAGGAGCTTCCAGAAGGTGCTAGTGGTAAAGAATCTGCCTGCAATGAAGTAATCTAAGAGATACAGTTTCGATCCCTGGGTCAGGATGATCCCCTGGAGGACAGCATGGCAGCCCATTCCAGTATTCTTGCCAGGAGAATCCCATGGACAGAGGAGCCTGGCAGGCTACAGCCTAGAGTCACAAAGAATTGGACATGACTGAAGCGACTTACCACGCATGCACGTATTAGGATATTGAATTACCTTTACACCTATATGACCCTGGAAGCGTAGAGAAGTGACTTATCAAAGACCACATGATGAAGTTAGGGGCACAGACTGGCTCTTCTAGTTCACTTTTCCCATCCTTAAGGTGATCATACATCCCATTGCCTGTGACAGTTCTGGCTTATTTACACCTGTTATCCTGGAGCAATTACTAGCACCTTCTTCCCTTTCAAAAGATTCCTGGTGACTGTAAATTCTACCCTCACACATCACATTGTCCCACTTCTTGGCATTAAAGAGGAGCAGTGCTCTCAGAGGAAAGGAGCCACCCTCACGCTAGCTCAAGAAAGAGGATTTTTTTTTTTTCTCTCTAAGATTGGAAGAGGAAGCTGGTAGAAATCAAAGGGTGAGAACCACAGCATAGTAAGCCCTCCTGCGAATCCAGTAGAAACTGGACAGTCAGCAGGATCCAGGCCCAGTGTGTCTCTCATCTCTTCCTATGCCTTCCCCACCAGCTTCCTCTGTGTCCTCAGGCCCAGGCTAGTTCCTCATCTGGAGCTTCCCTAGCCCTGACCTTCTGTGATGCTCCAGCTGGTGAGCCTCCCACCAACACGCTTCATCTCTCAGTTTCTTCCTTCCAAATTCGTGACAGAGTCATGTGATTGGCTCAGCACCAGCAGAAACCATAACTCTATAAGCAGAGGCCATATCCTTGCCGGACTCGAACTCCTCCACAAAATCATCCAACTTCTCCCTGGCTTTTGGAAATGTGATCTGGTGATATCAAAATCTT